>NC_141541.1:73417500-73717500 GCF_021556685.1 Rattus norvegicus
GCCATAGCGAGTACCAGAGAGTACCAGAAGACTGAGCTAGGGTCCCAGAGAAAAAGTTCACGGGGTCAAGCAGAGGGAGAGAGCTGGGGAGTCTTGCTTCAGGCCAGGCAAGCTGTGCCCCAACCTGCCCTCCCCTCTAGCGTTGACTCCCCCATGTGACTGCCGGAAGGAAGAGGTCACCAACCACACATCTACTACAGGCATTGTCATTGGCATCCACATCGGAGTCACTTGCATCATCTTCTGTGTCCTCTTTCTTCTGTTTGGCCAAAGGGGCAGGTGAGTTCTGAGTCTGGGGAGGAGCAGCTGCAGGGGAAGGCAACAGAGCCGGCCCCTCGGTCTTCTGTCTATCTTTATCCCCGATGGTGCTCCCCTAACATTTGGCTCACCTCTTAGGGTCCTCCTATGTAAGGATGTGGAAAACCAGCTCTCCCCTCCCCAGGGTCCCCGGAGCCAGAGGGACCCTGGTATCCTGACCCTGAATGGAGTGAACCGAGGAGAAGGGGGCCAGCTAGGCCGAGATGAAAAGCATGTGGATGCCAAGGAGTTGGAGCAGCTGTTCCCCACAACTGCGTCAGCCGGGCAGCCAGGCTCCAGGTCCACGGTGAGTGCCCAGGCCTCCAACCCATCTCCCTCAGTCCCTGACTCCCTCAGTGCTACCCCTCCCTACATCGTGGCCACAGGACAGGATCTCTAACTCCCGTCAGTGCTGCTCCTTGGGTCCTCCTTGGGAGGCCTAGGGACAGCCAAGCATGTCTGGCTAGCCTGCAAGCCTCAGGCTTCTGGCACTTGGCAGGTAACAGCTATGAATGGGATCCAATACAAAATCATAAATGTACTTAAAACAGGATGCACCTGGTATGGTGGTGTACACCTGTAATCCTAGCACGCCGGAGGTGAAGGCATGAAAATCAGATTTTCGGGATTATCCTCAGCTACACAGAGAGCAAGCCTGAGCTACACGATACCCTCTTTTTTTTTTTAAAGAGGTTATGATTTCCAGTCTGGTGGTCCACACCTTTAATCCCAGCACTCAGGAGGCAGAGGCAGTTGGATCTCTATGAGTTCTGGGCCAGCTTGCTCTATCTAGCAAGTTTCAGGCCATCCAAAGCTACCTGGTGGGAGCCTCGGGGGTCGGGGCTGGGGTGGGGGAGAAAGTATGTTTTTCCCATCACTTCCCTGACTGAATGGCCTCCAACACCATCTTTTTCATGACAGCCTCCTGCCGTGAGAAAAGTTTAGACATGCTGAACCTTCCCTCTGGGGTGGGACGGAGGCTGATCCTTGCCTCTGGCCCTGATACTCACCTCCATACCTGACCCTTCCCTCCTCAGGACCCCACAGCCCCTACTCCATATGAGGAGACCCAGCTCTCCATGGTGCAGCTTCAAGACTTCAACCTTGCGGCAGGGAGGACAACAGAGACTATGTCTTCCTGTGCAGGGCCTGGACCTGTCCCAGCATCCCAGGATGTAGGCCTTGGTCTCCTCAGTGACAGACAGACGTGACAGACAGACGGCCCAGCCTCTAGCAGTCCCAGCTCCCCAGTGAGCTTACTGGAGACAATAGCCAGCGCTGGTGTGTTCCCGAGGGGTGGTACCCCATTCTCAGGTCAAAGGCGAGGTTTTTCCTCTTCTGTGGGATTTGGATGTCCTAGGAGCTCGCCAATGAAGGACTGGGTTCTCAAACCACAGGACCCAGTGGGTCCTACAGCAAGGCATCTCCCTCCTCGAACTAATGTCGCCCCCTCACCAACGCCTGCTGCCCACAGGACTCAGGAAACAAACCTTTTCCTTTAAAAAAAAATCAAAATTTAAAAGTCAAAAAAGAAAGAGAAAGGAGAGAGAGAGAGAGAGAGAAAGAGAGAGAGAGAGGGAGGAAGTGAATTATACTCCAGAGCCATGTCCCTGCTGTGGCTCGGCCCCTGATGTGTCACCCTGCTCTGACCTTGTTTTCTCAGGATGGATTTTTAGCTGTTGTGACTCAGCACCTACCTCAGCCGGAATGAATGTCCTTGGGGGTAGCGGGGCAGTAGCCTCAGCCTCTACCCCACAGAGCCCGAAAGCACTCCTACCTCAAGCCCCGTAATGGGGACCCCTCCCACCTATATTGTTGCCCAGAGTAAAAGAAAAAGGAGAAAAAAAAAGAAAAAAAGAAAGGGAAAAAAAAAACCTAACCCCCAAAAGAACCACTGTCCCAACTCCAAGTGTGAAAGAAACTGTCTACCTCAAGGCTCACGGCCCTCAGTGTGGGCCTATGCTGTCACTGGACCCTCCTTGGCCTCCTCCTTCCCTGGCCTGGCCTGGCCTACCTCTCCCCCGCCAGAGGAGGCTGTAGCTAGGTGACCATGGGGCTTACCGAAATGGAGATGAAACTGGTCAGAGAGAAAATGTGAAACAAGCCAAAAACAAGAGCAAAGCTGTTCCATGAAGTATAAATTGTCCCAAACTTGTCCCATCCCTGCACACCACCTGCACTCCATCTCCTGTGTCTGTCCGTCCACCCTTGTTCCGACCTTCTAACAACCCACTGTTCACCTGGAGCCCTGTAGTCCTCCCTGCCTGGGCTTAGGGAAGGCGGGACATAACCCGGAGATCCATCTCTCTGTCTGACCAGACACAGGGCAGTCCCTGGAATGTACTGCATGGTGTGGAAGTGGGTGTTCTCTCATATAGGCGCCCCAGCTTTCTGGGACCCAGGTAACCTGACCTACCCAGTCAGCAGGGGTGGCCAGGAATTATTTTTGTATGAGGTGTGTTTACGTTTTATTTCTCTTTTCTGTTGTATTGTTCTTTGAACTACTTAGGTTAAAAAAGTTAGAAACAGAAAGAAAGGAAAAAAAACACAAAGACCTATTTTTGGTTATACTCAGAAACATTTTTTTAAATAGCAGAAAGAAAACTTTTTTTAAAGAAAAAAAAAGGTTGTGTATTCTTTAAAAAAATGAGGTTAGAACATAAAGACCCTGACCCCAAATCCTCTAGGGACTCCCACCCCAAACTCTAGAGAATTAGCTAAAACAGTAGAATGTGTGGCGTTTTGTTAGAAACCTAGACTCTTGTCCAAGTGGACTTGGGAAGGGCAGTCCCTTCTCCCAAATGGTAGGTGGACTCTAGGGCTCTTCCCACCTGAGCCAGTGTCATCTGTCCCTGAGTTGCTTCTCTGTGGCGTCCCATTTTCCTTTGGTCAGAGAGGCTACGGGAGACGGATCTGGCAGCCTCTTCGGCCCAATTGGGTTTGTCACAGTCTATTCATTTTAACTGAATAAAAGTACTGTTGCCAAAGTGAACACTGAGTTTTTTGATACAGTGTCAGTTTCTGGGCCACAGATGTTGGGGTGGGGGTGGGGGTTGAGGTGGAGGAAGGACCCTCACAGGCTCAGAGCCTAAGATACTAACAGCCAAACTGTCCAAACTCTGTGAGGCACCCACAAGTGGGCACAGTGTGGACAGATCGCATGTCCACACAAGACTTTGTGAAGTAGCTGTGCCAGTGACCATCATTTTCATTATCAGATACATAATTCAAGGAAGGGGAGACGTAAGCCGTTGCGCGGTTGGGAGAATACCTGCCTAGCATGCACAAAACCTGGGTTCCATCCCCACACTGCACAAACCAGGCATGGCGGTGTGCAGCTACAACCCCGGAACTCAGGAGGTAGAATCAGGATGATAAGACATGCAGGGTCATCCTCTGTTGTGTTGGTTACCCTCTCCTCCCACCATTTACCCCATCTACCATCTCTAGGCTGACGATGGCTTGAAACCCATTCTGAATGCCTGGTGTAGTGAGTTTTAACATGGCGTCTCCTCTGCTCATGAGCTATGCTTTGGGCAGAGCTGGCCCTGGGTGGGCTATCTCTCTTCTGCTCAGCTTCCTTCAACTAGGCAGCTTGAGGTTGGAGGCCTCACTTCTACCATGTCAGAGGCACAAGCTAGGTGGCAGACTTGTCATTATTTCTCATCCGGCCCTACTGGTACAATCTGATTGCTACATTGTTTCTTAAAGCAAGTCAGGAAGACTGCTCATACTTAGGGAATCCGGTTACACCAGTGGGACAATGGTCAAGGGACAGACATGTGGACATATTTTAAAAACAACCACCGAGAAGCTAAGTCTGGCAGTACCCCTCTGTAAGCTTTGTACTGGGGAGCTGGAGACAGGCAGATCCTAGGGCCTCACTGACCCACCAGCCTGGCCTGGTCCAAAAGATGAGTTTCAGATTCAGTGAGAACTTACATCTAAAAAAAAAAACAAAAAACAAACAAACAAACAAGCAAAGCAAACAAACAAACACAGACGAATAAAATAAAATAAATCAGTAAAAGCCCCCCAGCCCCTGATGTCCACCTCTGGTCTACACACAACATACAACCACATATGTATACACATACTATTACATACACACACACATGTACACACAAACATGCTGTCTGTATCATCTGGATGTTAGGGACAGGAGGATCAAATGTTCTGGGTCATCTTCAACTATATAGAGAATTTGAGGCCAACCTGGGTTAGAGACCCTGTCAAAAATCAAATAGGAGGTGGCAGGTGAAATGGTCTGTCAGGTAAGACATTTGCCACCAAACCTGATGACCCTGGGACCCACATGGTGGAAGGAGAGAAGTGACTCTTGCAAGTTGTCCCCTGACCTCCATGGACACTCTATGACATGGATGCCATATAGATACACATACAAGCAAGCAAACAAGACTTAAGTTGGCGCAGGAGAGCACGCCTCTGTTTGGCCTGGCTTCCCTGGAGCCACTGGTCCCAGCCTGGCAGCACTGAAAAGGCTGGGCTGTGACAAGAGGACTTTGCTGCCACCTTGTGGAACCAATGAACACTACAGTCATTGGGATGGGTGTGCCTTATTAAACACCAGGAGCAATCAAAATGTGCCTTACCCCCTGTAAGGGAGGTGCAGAGCAAGCCTCCATGAACTCACAATACAAATAACTCACAAGTATCAGAAGCCTGTCTTGGATGCAAACCAGTAACGCTCTGTGGAAAGAGAAGGCGTGGGATTGATGAAGTAGATTAAGGAAGGCTTCGTGGAGGAAGGAAAGACAGGGAGAACATTCAGGACAGAAAGCAAGACACAAGCCAAGGTTGGAGGTGTGGCAGTGCAGCGGGCAGCCAGGAAGCTGTCATCTGCTGTGTGGGGCGTGGCACTTAGATACACAAATGGAACACCTGTAAATGGAATGACTACTAGTCTCCCACAGCACGTGCTCTTTGAACGCTTGATGCTGCTACCTGAGATCTCCTCAGGGAAGAGGTGGGGTCGGTGAAATCTCATGTCCCAGTAGTAATTATGACAGCAGTCTTTTTAGTCCGTGTGTTCATTTACTGTGGAAGAGGACAATGGGTATGTGGTGGTGCATGTGTGAAGGTCACAGGGCTAATTGTGAGAGTCTGATCTCTCCCACCCCATGTGAGTCCTAAGGACAGAACTCAGACCACCATATTTAAAAACAGGTGTCTTTATCAAATGAGGAAGACAAGTCCCAGAAAAGTAAAGGGAGGATCCGGGGCCTGACTCCTAGATTCGTTGTGGTAAGCAGGCTGCTGCCTTGACCTGTGCTTCGGGAGGAAAACCGGAGCATTGAATGTAAATGAAATGAAATGGAGTTGTTTTCATTTTGCTTACTATGATTTTTGCATTTATAATATATTTACATCATCTACCCTTTTCCCTTCCTCCCTCTAACCTTTCCCTCTATCTTCCTTGCTCTCTTTCAAATTCATGCCATGTTTAATTGTGTGTGTGTGTGTTTATATATTCCAAAAGATATATTAATACAATCTGCTCATTCTGTATAATGTTGCTTGTGTGTTGTTTGTTTGTCTCAAGAATGAGGAGATCCTGGCCTATCTGACACACTTCCTGTCCAAAGGACTGTTAAGTATATCATAAAATGGGACAGGGAGCCTGCCATAAACTCATTGCCCTGGAATAGGCCTGGGGACAATGCTCTATGTCCATAATTCAAGGTGTCCTCACAAGAGGCAGGGATAGTTAAGAGGACCAGCTAAGGTTTATAATCCTGGCTCTGTCACTGTCTAGCTGAGTGTCTGGTGGACACATCTTGATCTCTGTTCTAATTTCCTACCACATGGGTTGCTGGAGGAGTGAACTAGACAGAGTGCAGTAGGCCCTCGGGGCTGAGCACAGTGTCATTGTTATTATCGAGGAAAGAGGCTAATGCTCTATTCCTATCACCAAGCCCAGCTATCTAAGACAAGCCCTTGGCTTCCCCTCCCCGGCCCCGGCCCCCCGCCCCCGGATGCTTTGCATTAATACCTCTGGGCCTTTTTGCAGGCTGTGCCTCCAGTCTTAACGACCAGCACCTCAGTCTGGGGAGATCTTTTCCCATCCTCTCCCAACTAGAACCACTGCTGTGCCTTCCACCACACCTTGCTTAAGTCTCTCATACTGAACCTGTTCCTGAAGTGCTATAATACAGGCTTACCTTCAACTGCTCCGGAAACTTAGGGTTCAATTTCCCAAAAGCAGAGGCCTTTGCCACTTTATGATCTGACTGAAGTAGCAGTAGAAAACTTGAGGAATGAAAAGGAAGGAAAACTAAAGGAAAGGGGGGAAAAGCAGAAGAACTAGAAATGAAGCCAAGCATGACTGAGGCTGGGCATGTCATCACACGCCTTCAGCCTCGGCGTTTGGGAGAACAGGCAAGCAGCGCTCTGTGAGTTCAAGGCCAGCGATATTTTGAGTGCCAGGCCAATAAGGACTACATAGTGAGAGCCTGTCTCTCAAAACAAAACAAAAGTAAACCTGAGCTGAAATGGTGGGCACCCCCTACCCCTGTAGTGTCAGCCCTGGGCTACACAGCAAGATCACATTTCCAAATAAATTATCATCATCATCATCATCATCATCATCATCAATAGTAATAGTACTGGAACTGGAGAGATGGCTCAGTGAGTAAGAGTGTTTGCTGTACAATCATGAGAACCAGAGTACTGACTTCAGTACCCAAGTAACAAGCCTGCATCCCACATACCTGCAGACACGCGTGTACTTACACATACACGGAGACCAGACACACATACATATTTAAAAGTAAAAATAAACAGATAAGCTTGCTTAAGCTACTAAAGGAATAGCACAGGTACACCTCTGTGTGTGTGCATATGTGTGTGTGTGTGTGTGTGTGTGTGTGTGTGTGTGTGTGTGAGACACTTAAATGTTGTGAAGCCTTGGGTTCCTGCCCCAGTTACTGTCTAACAAAGGGCCCTGGGGGGACATTTGCAGTTTAACACCCCCACCCCCACCCTCAGCTCCCTTTCATTCCTCCAGGGCACAAAAAACAGACTTTGAGAATTTCAGTGCAGCCCCAGGCTTGACCTTTGCCCCTCTGAGTATTTCCTCAACCAGTGTCGATCATAACCAGACTTAAATAGCTGCTTTGTTAAGAGATCAAATGAGGACCCAACTAGAAAATTCCTGGCACCTGGTGCAATGTAGGCACTCAATAAACATTCTTTGTTAGGGTGTCGATTGTTTGGTGAGGCTCAGGATTCCAGTCGGAATATAGCTCAGGGGAAAGGGCTTTGCCTAGTGGGCAAGAGGCCCTGGGTTCGACCCCCGGCAGCAGGGGGTAAAACAGAAAAAGATACTGCAGATGAGTGACAAAGGACTGAACTGGCACCGCTCTCCAGGCTTGGTTGTTCTTGATTCCAGCCCAGCAGTCACACAAAGGTCACAAAGCTTTCTCCTGGCCTCCGCTCTTCCTGTTAAGACACAATAAAGGACTCTGACTGATGATTAGAGGAAGCGGATATACAATTAATTTCTATTTTAGACCTAAAGCCCTCCTCCTACCTTTCAAGAAGAATTGCATACCTATCCCAATTTACACACTGAACAAACATAGGATTTTCCAGCGGGTTCTGTAGTCTTTGAAGTGACCAGACCAGACTATTGATTTATTTCCAACTAACCTCTTTCTTTGAACCCAGAAGGGTCAAGGTTAATTATATAATAAAACACACTGTGCCCAGCCGCCCTTCTGAGGGCACAGGGAGTCCCCACTCCCTTTCTGAGCCAGAAGAGGTGGATCGGATTTCTGATTCCTTCCCCCTCAATTCATTTCCTTCATCAGAGCCCATTAAGAAGAGTGGGGGAGGGGGCGGGAATGACCTCTCATTTCCTCCCTGAGAGATAAATTTTAATTTGCCGAAAAGCAACAAAGGGACTCGAGCCATGTGTTTACACTCCTTCAGCTGTAAACCCTTGCAGGGCATCCCTGTCGCAGAGCTGGCAGAGAGGTGGGTGGGGTAGGCACGGCTTACAGACCCCGGAGCCTGGAGTCTTTATCTCCTATGGAGTGGAATGCTGTCCCCCAGAGGGACCCTGCTGGTGCTGTTAGCACAACGGAAGACTCTACTAAGGCTGACTAACTGGCCATGGGCTACTCCCACACACGCTCATTCTTCAGTGGCCCCTGAGACGGGCAGCATGGCATGACCATTGGTCGATGGTCCCTGTGGCTCCCTTCCAGCCAGCCTGGCCTACTCGGTGACTTCCAGACTAGTGGAAGACCGGTCTCTAGATAAGCAGGCAAGCGAACAGTGCTGAAATCCAATAAATGTCGGGCACAGTCGTAAGCTCTCACACTCTGGAGGCAGAGGCAGAGGCAGGTAGATCTCTGTGAGTTCAAAGGGGATGTATATAGCAAATTCCAGGCCAGGTTAGGCTACAAAATAAGATCCCAGCTAAAAAAAAAAAAAAAAAAAAAAAAAAAAAAAAAAAAAAAAAACAGCCCAGATAGCTCAATTGGTAGAGCATTTAACCTCGATGGTGGCTGGAGGAGACTTTGAGTCGTGGTGGTGGTGGTAGTGTGTGTGTGTGTGTGTGTGTGTGTGTGTGTGTATGTGTGTGTGTGTTGGGGGGTTTGGAGGGGTGTGATCTGATCAAAATGCATTGTGTATATCTATGAAATTCTCAAGGAATCGATTTTAAAAGTAAATAATAATAATTTTAAAAAATTAGGCTGGTGAGGTGGCCCGGAGTGTAAAAGCATCTGTCCACGTGAATTCAACCCCTAGAACGTACAGGGGAGGAGAGAAACAGAACCATAGGAAAAGAGAACTAGACAGCTGCCCTTTCTTCTCCAGCGTGTGCTTCTCGGAACATGCCCTCTCATGCATACAAGTAATAAGGATAAAGATAATGAACTAAATTAATTTTAGTCCAAGATGCACAATGCACAGTGAGCACTTGAGGATCAATATGTGAGGTTGACCCCCGGACCCTACATACACGCACACAGGTGCTTGCGTGCACACCTTTACATACAAAAATTATTTTATGGGGTTGGGGATTTGGCTCAGTGGTAGAGCGCTTGCCTAGCAACCGCAAGGCCCTGGGTTCGGTCCCCAGCTCCGAAAAAAAGAAAAAAAAAAAGAAAAAAATATTTTATTTTTCACCCATAGACACCCACGTCCAGGGAGAGAACTTGGTTAAACTGCTACATTTTATGTCTGTGAAGTTCTAGAAAGTGAGGAGTGTGTCCTGAGTCCGTAGGCGCAGCGGGCCTACCATAGTCAACATGCTGGTCGCCAGAAGCTGGGTTGCGGCAAAACCGATGTGACCCCACAGAGGCCCTTCGAGAAATCGCGTCTGGACCAGGGGCTAAAGTTGATTGGAGAGTATGGACTCCGGAACAAACGTGAGGTGTGGAAGGTCAAATTTACCCTGGCGAAGATCCGTAAGCCTGCCCTGGAGCTGTTGACGCTGGATGAGAAGGATCCTCAGCCTCTGTTTGAAGGCAATGCTCTACTGAGGCAACTTGTTCACTTTGGGGAGCTGGAGGAGGGCAAAATGAAGCTGGATTACATTCTGGGCCTGAAGATTGAGGATTTCTTGGAGAGATGGCTGCAGACCCAGGTCTTTAAGCTGGACCTGGCCAAGTCTATTCACCATGCCCGTGTGCTCATCTGCCGACGTCACATCAGGGTCCGCAAGCAGGTGGTGAACGTCATTGTTCGTCTGGACTCTCAGAAGCACATTGACTTTTCCCTCCGTTCTTATTATAGTGGTGGCCGCCCGGGCAGAGTGAAGAGGAAGAATGCCAAGAAAGGCCAGGGTGGTGCTGGAGCTGGTGATGATGAGGAAGAGATTAATTAATACCTTGTTGCACTGGTGGATTGTCTAGTTTTCCAGACAAAACAGAAATAATACTTGGTTTATTAAAAATAAATAAATAGGGGGTTGGGGATTTAGCTCAGCGGTAGAGCGCTTGCCTAGCAAGCGCAAGGCCCTGGGTTCGGTCCCCAGCTCCGAAAAAACAAAAACAAAACAAAAACAAAAACAAAACAAAAAATAAATAAATAAATAGTGAGGAGCCTTCAGGAGGCGGAGCCTAGAAAAAGGAAGTTGCGTCTCAGGGGCGTGTCTCTTTGGAAAACTTCCGGCCTCTGCAGGCTGGCCTCTTTAGGGTTTCGGTAGAACACCTTCCTGCTATCTGCACTTGCTCTAGCCTGAGTTCATGCCGTGACCCAATGACCTTATCTCACAAAAAAGAAGAAAGAAAGAAAGAAAGAAAGAAAGAAAGAAAGAAAGAAAGAAAGAAAGAAAGAAAGAAAGAAAGAAAGAAAGAAAGAAAGAAAGAAAGAAAGAAAGAAAGAAAGGAAGGAAGAAAGGAAGAAAGGAAGAAAGGAAGAAAGGAAGAAAGGAAGAAAGGAAGAAAGAAAGTTGCTGAGTTTTACCATCACAAAGCCTCAAGAGAGAAAGCCCAGTCTACAGGTGAGAACACCGAGGCCTCTTAAGGTTCTGTGACTAGACAGCAGGTTGTGGCACTGGTTAACAGGTCCTCAATTTTTGTCCAGGGGGCTCCCTCTGTACTTACTCTAGCAATGGATGTGAGGAGGTTTTTAGATGGAGTACGTCTCTGTGGGCCATCTTTGAAAAGAAGACCCTGATGGAATAATTACTGTTAACTCATTATAATCCTTCATATCCAGTGTCTTTAGACATCCCAATGGTATCTTCATTAGTGATCCCTGATCCAAAGTCAAGTCAAAGTCCTTCCGGCTGGTATTAGGTCTGCCATCCCAAAGAGATGTGCCTTCCAATTGACTAGGGTCATGGGTTTGGGGCAGAAACAGCTCAGAAGCCTACTACATTTATTTATTTATTATTTTATGTATATGCGTACACTGTAGCTGTCTTCAGACACACCAGAAGAAGGCATCAGTCCCATTATAGATGGTTGTGAGCCACCATGTGGTTGCTGGGAATTGAACTCAAGTCCTCTGGAAGAGCAGTCAGTGCTCTTAACCTCTGAGCCATCTCTCCAGCCCTTTCTGGAACATTCTGTGTTTGCCCCAAGGCCTGGCACCCACACCTCTGCCTCTACAAGGCCTTCATGACTCCTGGGCACTCTGCTCCCATCATCCTTCACGTGTATGGCTTCCCCCTGGGTCCAGTGCTCAACAAAGTTCTCCATGGGCAAGGAAGTACTCTAACTCAGTGGTAGAGCATGTGCCTGCTATCACGCATGAGGCTGTAGTTACGTTAAAGCCAAGCATGCCCGGTAGGTCCACTCCAAGGTATGTATGTGAACACGCATGTGAATGTAAGTGACTGCATGGATGTGAGTGTATGCAGGCAAGTGCGTGTGTGTATAAGTACCTGCATCTTGTTATTTACAGAAATGTATGTATGTAAGTGTGCTTACATGAGTAGGTGACTGCTTCCATATAAGAATGCATGTGTGAGTACATGGGAGTACACATATGTCTGTTTATGAATGATGCGCACGGGTGTGCGACAGCATCTGCCGCCTGTCAGTCTCAGCTGCTTTCATCACCACAGGAAGTCTGAGTCAGGCCCCACAGGATGGACAGCCTTGTAGTAACTAAAGGCCAGGGCGGTTCTTATAGACCGAGTGCACTTTGGTTCTGCCACTCTCTGATCTCTACTCCCTGGAGCCCAGCGCTTAACATCATGAAATGTCAGAGCCTAGGGCACAGCGGGTGGGGGTGTCAGACTGTCTGACTCACCTGACAAATAGGGGAGACCAGGCCTAGTCAGGTCCCTGCTGTTTAAACACTCAGGACTACAGAGGCTACACAATATTTAGTCCCCAGCTAGCTGACAACAGCATCTCTCCAGTCTCTTCTCTCTCCTGCCACAACAACCTGGAGTCTTGTCAGTCACAAAGTCTGCAACATTGGCCTCCCAGGGACCTCAGATTGGAAAAGGGGGTCCACCAGGGGAGCCATTGCAATGTGACCGGGCTGTAACCTTCTCCATCATCATCGGTCACACGGAGTTTTTCATTGCATCTGCCTTATCCCCTCAAGAGAATGCTGAGCGGAATTCTAGCTGTGGTTAATGGTAAGGTTGTTTTTGAGTCTATGTCCTGGAATTTGCTATATAAACCAGGGTGGCCTTGAACTCACAGAAGCTCATTCCCCCCTCCACCTCCCAAATACGGAGAGAAAGAGTTCACAAGAACTCTACCTCACTCAGTTTTAAGGGAAAGGAATAGGTATTAAATTTTAAGTATGGTTTATACAAACACCCAGAATACAACTAATAGGTGTCTCACACTCAAACTAGGGCCTTCTTGAAAACAGTGGTAGTAACCTGAACCAAAAGAACTACTATTCTCTCTGTGAGAACAGGATATACTAAATGTCGCTAGCAAGTGAAAGAGCAGGACATCGGTTCTATTATTTGACACGCTTAGGTGTAGCCTTGCCGGAACAAGGCCTCAAAAAATTGGTTTAAGACTCAGAGTTGTTCCTCTCCACGGAAATCTTTAGTAAAAGGCGAAAGATTTATACGATCTGAAGAGAAACCAGAGTATACCCAAATACTTGGGTACTCAAAGCTCGAGTAAGAACAACACCTAACTCAGTGATGGTGTCTACTTGACTCACGACGACTCTAGCTAAAAAGAATTACTCTTTTTCTTTTATAAATTTATGCTGACTTTCATGAAGATATTCGCAAAACAACATAGTAATTTTTTTGTTATGTTTTTGTATTGTGCGCAGTGTTCTGTGGGTATGCAAATATATGGCGGCCCCGCCCTGAGAACAAGGGCGGGGACTCCACGCAGTGCCTGGCCAGGCCACCAGAGGGCAACCAAAAGCTGGCTAGGAGCGGATCCGCTCTCAGTTCAAGTCTGAAACTCAGATTTTTTTGGTCTGTGTTTCTGAACGTCTACGTTTTATTAACTTAAAACCTGCATTTGTTTTATTTTTACTTTTGTGGTGCTGAGGATTTGAAGTAGAACCTCACACGTATCAGATAAGCACTCTACAACGTGCTATGTTCCCAACCCTAATTACTGCAATAAATTCGAACAAGAACATAGCATTCAACTGTGGGTACACTAACTTCGGAATCCCGCCTCTTGCTTTAGTGAAAGCGAGGGGTGGATTTATACAGTGTGACACTTTCGTGTTTCATGGATTGCACGGCGAGCGTCTGAGCAGCAGTGGTTGTAGTGGACTTAAGTTGTGTGCTCAGCACTTCACTTGTGAATGCTCTGCCTTCTTGTCTGTCATTTAGAGTCTGTGATCGCACTTGCTTTAAAATTGGAGCTTGCAGCCAGCCAGGCATATGTTGCAGGCCTTTAGTCCCAGCCCTCGGGAGGCAGAGGCAGGCAGATCTCTGTGAGTTTGTGGCCAACCTGGTCTACATAGTGGGTTCCAGAATAGCTGTGTAGACCCTGTCTCGAATAAATATAATATAATATCATATAATATAATATGATATAATATAATTGTAGCTTGCACACTAGTTCTGGTGTCCTGTTGGTCATATTACTGCTGTGGATAAGGCCTTGTGGGTCTCTCTTTTAAGATTCGTTGTCCTTTCCCAGGTGGTTTCAGTGGTGCCCAGCACCTGCCCACCCTAACCCTGAACAGCACTTTTCCTGTATTTGGAGACAGTCTTGCTATGTGACTTGGGTTGGCTTTAAACTCCTGCTCTTGCCTTGGTCTCTCAGATACTGGGATCACAGGCATGCACCACCACACCCAGCACTGGCCAGCCTCACTGGCAACCAGGTGAATCGGCAGTTCTCGATTCTGGGTAGAGGGTTTTGGAGCTCTCAGTTTGGAACAGCTGTGACAGAAAGGTGACAGCCAATGTTCCCTTGTGACTGGGGGGCCCTTGAAACCTTAGTGCATCTGGGAACTGAATGTTGTTGGGAGACAGGGTCTTACTCAGCACCTCATGCCCACTCAGCTCCTGGATTATCTTTTAAGCATTTTTTTTTATTTTATCTATTGTTTGTTTGGTTTGGTTTGGTTTGGTTTTGAGACAGAGTTTCTCTGTGTAGCCCTGACTGTCATGGAACTCGGTCTGTAGACCAGTTTGGCCTCCACCTCAGAGATCTGCCTGCGTGTCTCTGCCTTGGGACAGCTGAGTCGAAGGCGTACACCGCTGCCCAGCTTGATTATTTTACGTGTATGACTATTTGTGTGCAGAGGCCTGAAGAAGGGATCAGATTCCCTGGAACTAGAGTTAGAAACAGTTTTGTACTACTGTGTAGGGGCCAGGAACAGAACCCTGGTTCTCTGTAGGGCAGCAATACTCCCAATCATTTAGCTGTCTTCTCTAACTTCAGCCCTGGGACTTCTTATTGTGTTATTCTAATTACCTTTAATGGCTAGCATGGTTACGATGTCAGACAGTGATGACTCAGTCATGTTTGGGACTTGGTTTTCTACTTCAGAAAGGGGCTGAAATGTTGGGTTTTCCCTCACTGGAAGAGGAAATGAGAGTGGAGACCCTCTCTTCTGAAGTTAGGTTTGAAGAGTTCTAGTAAAGTAGGCTGAGACACAAGATTTCTTTTGGGCTAAAGATTTCTTTTGGGAGGTGTGGTGGTGCATGCCTTTAACTGCAGCACTTGGGAGGCAGAGGTAGGTGGATCTCTGTGACTCCAAGGCCAGCCTCATCTACAGATCAAGTACCAGGACAGCCAAGACTACACAGAGAAAATCTGTTTTGAAAAACCGAAACCAAACCAAAACTAAACTAAACAAAAACAGAAACCAGCTTGCACATGGAACTCTGAGATATTCATTCATTCTCTCTCTCTCTCTCTCTCTCTCTCTCTCTCTCTCTCTCTCTCTCTCTCTCTCTCTCTCGGTAGTGGTGGAGAGATGGTGCACACCACACACCTTTAATTCCAGCACTTGAGAGGCAGAGGCAGGTGGATCTCTGAGCTCCAGGACAACCTGGTCTACAGAGTGAGTTCCAGGACAGTCAGGGCAACATAGAAAAATCCTGGCTCAAAACAAAAAAAAAAAAAAGTACTTTCTCTCTCTCTCTCTCTCTCTCTCTCTCTCTCTCTCTCTCTCTCTGTCTCTCTCTCTCTCTCACACACACACACACACACACACACACACACACACACACACACACACACGCAAGCACGCACGCACGCACGCACTCGAGCACATGTAGACACCACAAGGTCAATTCAGAAGACAGTGCCAGGAGCTGCTGGAATATAGGTGTTTGTGAATTGTCTGCCAGATTGGGGCTGAACCTGGGTCCTCTGCAAGAACAGTAAGTGCTCTTAACTGCTGAGCCATTTCTCTAGCACCCTGCCCTCTTTAATGTTTTCCAAGATATTAGGAGTGGGGTCGACATGTTGTGGTGTCTGTGTGGAGGTCAGAGGTCAACTGAGGGAGTCAGTTCTTTTCTTTTACCATGTGATTTCCAGGGATCAAACTCAGGTCATCAGGCTTGGCAGCAAGTGCTTTTGATGTTATCTAGGGGTGCAAGAACAGGTTCACTTTCTCTGATTAAAGAAAGACAGGAAAGAAATATCCTACATCTTGGGACATCCAGCAGGCCATCATATGATATCAGAGAACTTGATGTGATGTCCCTTGTTGGGATTTTTAGTCTCATTAGTAATAGAGGGATTTTTAGTCTCATTAGTAATAGAATTTAAGAAGAGACAAACAGAAGCTCAGGCAGTTTAAAAGAAAAGTGCACTATTACTACTGGCACGCAGCTTAGTTCTTAGGCTGAGAAGTTTTATCTCTACTTGACTGGCTTTGAAAAGACCTACAGTATTCTGGTGACTACACAGACCTTAAAACAGCTACTTAAACACCCTCAGCTAGACTAAGTATTAGTGATGCTTATGACTTAGTCTACTTTTAAGACAATTTGTGGAGCCTTGTCAAGACAAGGCCTCAAAAAATTGGTTTAAGACTCAGAGTTGTTCCTCTCCACGGAAATCTTTAGTAAAAGGCGAAAGATTTATACGATCTGAAGAGAAACCAGAGTATACAGCCGACTTACTCAATGCATTTCTAGAGTAGCAGAACCTCCTAGTTTACTGATGGTCACTTATAAATTTAAATTTCCGTTTCCTACAGGAATTTCTTCATGATCTTTTGAAATAATATTTTCTTTTTAGTTCTTAAAGCTTTCAGTAATGGAAGTATTTTTTTCCACAAAAATATTTGCATTAGCTGCGGTGTGTTATGGGTATGTAAATGACAAGAGTAATCGCCCTAGCGATTGGCTCTTTTCCCGGGGCTTCCTACAGGGGGCGGGGCGGAGGTTTGCACCTCCTTCTCACCCGGAGCGGCCAGTTTTGTACCTCTGCGCACTGGAATTTGAACTTGGTTTCTTTTAAATAAAGGAGGTTTCCAATGGATTAGACCGCGAGGAACTGTAAAGGACGAAGAAATAACATAATTGGTAGACTCCCTGTTCTGAGGGGTGGGGATTGGCACAGGAGCACAGAGGATTTCAAAGGTGTTGGCAATGTACTCCTCTGCTCTTACTGAGAACAGTAGTTTCTGTAGTGAAACTAAAGTAGATGAAACCTTGCATACTCACAGTACAGATGGGGGGAAATGAAGTTTACCATTTCTAAATTAATGTGGCTGATCATTTCTGTACCAACTTAACGTGCTAAACGAAGGTACTTTTCCCACCGTTGATATATGTGTCGTGTGTGTGTGTGTGTGTGTGTGTGTGTGTGTGTGTGTGTGTGTGTGTGCGCGCGTGCGCGCGCGCGCGCGCGCTGCCGAGTCAGATGCTGTGGAGCTGGCAAGCTGGCAACTGTGAGCTGACCCACATGAGTGCTGGGAAATGAACTCAGGTCTTCAGGAAGAGCAGCAAGCACTCTGTTGGTGGTGGTGGTGATGGTGATTTTTCAAGACAGGGTTTCTCTGTGTGGCCCTGGCTTTTGGAATTCGCTCTGTCTGTGAAACCTTGAGCTCTACCTGCCTCTGTTTCCCGAGTGCTGGGATTAAAGGTGTGTTCCACCAGGCCCCACTTACAAAATAATTTTTAAAAAAGACTTCTTGTCTTGATATCTTGCAGTGTTTGTGGATAGTATAGAAATTTATTTTTAATTGCGTTTATTTATTTTAAGTTGTGTGTCTGTATGGGTATATGTACCACATGTGTTCAAGTGTATGCTTTGGAAGGCCAGAAGAAGGCTTCAGAAGCCTCGGCAATGAAGTTACAGGCTACTATGAGCTGTGGATGGCTAACAACTGCCTATAACTCCAGTCCTAGAGGGATTGGATGCCTCCAGCCTCACTGGCCATTTAAAATCATAAACACATGCGTACATATAATTTGAAATAATAAATATATATGTATGTAGTTTTTAATTTAATTAAAAAATGTTCTTGAGACACGGTCTCTTTGTGCATCCCTGACTGTCAATCCTGGAACTCTCATAGATCTGGTTAGCTTGGAATTCATAGAGATCCACTGCCTTTGCCTCCCAAGTGCTAGAATCAACGGTGTGGGCTACCACCGCAGCTAACAGTAGTTTTGTTTTGTTTTGTTTTGTTTTTTTTCTTTTTTCTTTTTTTCAGAGCTGGGGACCGAACCCAGGGCCTTGCGCTTGCTAGGCAAGCGCTCTACCACTGAGCTAAATCCCCAACCCCTAACAGTAGTTTTTAACATGTTAGCTTACTCGTGTATCCGAAAGAATGCTGTTCTCTGGTCTGGGAACATAGCTCAGCCAGCACAGTGTTTAACATGCACAAAGCCCTGAGTTTTGATTGTCAGCACTTCATAAAATGGCACCTTGTAAAATTAAATATTTTAAATATACATGCATGCAGTGAATTACTCCGGCAGCTGGATTTCTTTACTCTTGCTTGTCCCCAGTAACCACACAGAAAAACCGAGATATTTCAAGCTGCACTTCAATAGTTGGGCAATATTGGTTTATATTAACCCTTTTGCTAATCAGGCTGCCTTGTCGGAAGCTCCTGCCCTACCCTCTGTTCTGCCCACCCATTGAGAAGTCAGCACATATTGACAAGTGTACAAAAGCATTAAGTCTACAGCCCTTGGAGGAAGACGCTTACAATCTTAGCGCTTGGGAAATACAGGAGGCAGAAAAGCCAGAAGTTCAAGGGCATCCTCAGCTTCATAGGGAGTTGGAGACCAGCCTGGGCTACGTGAGATCCTGTCTCCCAAGAAAAAGTGAGGGGAGGCTGGGAAATGGCTCCTTGGATGAGACCACCAGACCTGATGAACTGAGTCCAATTTCCAGAACTGACGTGGGGGAATTATCTCTGACCTTCAGGTGCGCGCGCGCGCGCACATACACACACACACACACACATATAGTTTTAAAAGGAGCTTTACTGTGTAAATCTAACATTTAAATTGGCATATGAGGTTCAGATTTGGAGATAAGAAAGTGCTGATAAAATCAAAGGCTCCATAGTATCCGGTGTTAAGCAGCCACGGCCCATTTCCTGTTTGACATGTGTTGAGGGATCTCTATGGATCAAGACTGTTGTCATAGAGGGCAGTCTTCCCTGGTTTTAATAGTTCTTGACCCTCAGCCAGCAAGAAATGTCAACGAGATCCTGGAGCGAGTGGCTTCTTTCCCTTTGGTGTCCCCTGAACTTTCCCTGTCATTTTTTCCTGCCTTGTGTATGTTATCTACTTTTCCTTGTAGTTTAACCCACTTGAGTGATTGCTTTCCTGGTCACCATTAAGAACCAAATTTACGGGGTTGGGGATTTAGCTCAGTGGTAGAGCGCTTACCTAGGAAGCGCAAGGCCCTGGGTTCGGTCCCCAGCTCCGAAAAAAAGAACCAAAAAAAAAAAAAAAAAAAAAAAGAACCAAATTTACGGTAGAGCAGCTAGGTTCTGCTGGCAGGGAGCCTGCACAAGTGTGTGAGGCCTAATGAGTGGCTGCCCTGCTTGCTGCTGCCTTCACGATGCTCTTAGTAACTTACTCAGCACCAGGATGGAGCTGGCGCCTGGTGACCGCCAAGCAAGCACTTTGTGCTGAGCTGACAAGCAGCCCTTCCTAGGGAGTCTTTAATGTCCTTGTATTTTTATTCTGCTCCAAGCTGCTCAAGGTTTCTGGGAAGAATTGTTTTAATGAAGCCTCTTTCACTCTGTTTATAGGTTTCTGGATATGAAGACGATCATTGGTTTTCTGTTTTTACTTTTTTTTTTTTTTTTTTTTTTTTTTGGTCAGGAACTTACTCTGTAGCCCTTGGGGCCTAGAACTCTCTGTGTAGACTAGGCTGGCCTTGAATACATAGAGATGCACCTGCCTCTGCCTCCCACGTGCTAGGATTAATGGTGTGCACCCTAATGCTGTTTTGTTGTTGTTTTGGGGACAAGGTCTTATGTAGACCAGGATAACACTGGACTCCTGATCATTAAAGTTTTTTTTTTTTTTTTTTTTTTTTTTTTTGGTTCTTTTTTTCGGAGCTGGGAACCGAACCCAGGGCTTGAGCTTCCTAGGCAAGCACTCTACCACTGAGCTAAATCCCCAACCCCCAGATTAAAGTTTTAAGTGGGTGGTCTGCCTTGGCTTTGAGGTAGAAGTTGGAGTATAATCCTTTTTTTTTTTTTTTTTTCCTAGAACAAACAGTAAAATTTGGGAGTATTCTGAGGTGGTTAGTAATAGTAATCTTTCCAAGGAAATGGCTCTTTTATTTCCTTTAGGATTTCCCCCAATTGTTGTGTGAGTGTATTATGTGTGTACTTGCCTATGGGCATACATGTGCCTTAGCATGTGTGTAGAGGTCAGTGGGTGACTGTCAGGCACTGCCCCCTCCTTCCCCTCCCCGCCTCCCATGGATTCTAGGAGTGGAACCCAGGTCATCTGGCTTTCACTTCAAGTCTTTGTACATGCTGAGCCATCTTGGTTTGGGGGGGTGATTTTTTGTTTTTTGTTTATTTTTTACACTCTCCTCTTTCTCTTCTTTTGATGTTTGTTTGTTTTTATTGTTTTTATTAAGTTAATAAATTTTTTAAAAGATTTATTTATTTATTTCATATATATGAGTACACACCAGAAGAGGGCATCAGATCCCATTACAGATGGTTGTGAGCCACTATGTGTTTGCTGGGATTTGAACTCAGGACTTCTGGAAGAGCAGTCAGTGCTCTTAACCACTGAGCTATCTCTCCAGCCCAAAAAATTCTTATTTAAGGGACTTGATTCCTTTGCTGTCCTTCCAGGTCATCTGAAAATAGCCTTTTCTCAAAGGTCATCCAATTGTGCTTTTCAGTCCCCCCCCCCCCTTTTTTTAATCTGTCCTTGGTTTAAAGACGCAGTCATTGACAACTTCTAAGTTCTTAGCCAGAAGATTTGAGGATTTCTTCAATTTACTTTAGGGACCCTTCTCCAATTAGCTTTATAAACCACTTTAAGATAGGCTTCACTTGCTCAACCCTTCCTGGCACACCTACATCCAAAAATAGGTATATATGAAATAAGTGGTATCATTAGAAATACCAGGTTTGGGCTGGAGAGATGGCTCAGTGGTTAAAGAGCACTGACTGCTCTTCCAGACCTCCTGAGTTCAAATCCCAGCAACCACATGGTGGCTCACAACCATCTGTAATGAGATCTGTTGCCCTCTGCTGGTGTGTCTGATGACAACTACAGTGTCCTTATATATAATAAATAAATATTAAAAAAAAATACCAGCTTTAATATGCACAAAGCCAAGAAACCAACAATGCCAGATAGTGCACTGCCTTTTGAACACCCAATAAGAAAGATTGTTTTGTTTTTTGAGATAGGCCCTGGTCCTAGAACTCACTACATAGACCAAGCTGGCCCCCAACTCACAGAGATCTGCCTGTCTCTGCTGTTTGTTCCTTTTTTTTATAGATTTTTTTTTCTGTCTTAGATAGGTTTCACTGCTATGAAGAAAAACCATCACCAAGGCAACTCTTATAAAGGCAAATACGTAATTGCGCCTGGCTCACAGTGTCAGAAATTCAGCCCATTCTCATCATGGTAGGAAGTATGGTAGCACACAGGCAGACATGGTGCTGGAGGAGCCAAGATTTCTACATATTGATCCAAAGGCAGCAAAGAGGAGACTGTCTTCTGCAGATAACCCGAAGAGCGGTCTTTTCTGAAGGCAGCCAGGAGGAGGCTCTCTTCTGAACTGGGTGGAGCCAGAGCACTAGGAGACCTCAAAGCCCGCCTACGCAGTGACACACTTCCTCCAACGAGGTCACACCTCCTAACAGTGCCATTCCCATGGCCAAGCATTTAAACACATGAATTTATGGGGCCAAACGTATTCAAAACATCACAACTTTTATCTTTGACTTATATGCATGTGTGTTGAGTGTCAGCTATGTGTTCTCAAGCCCACAAACGCTCCCATCACTGGAGTTTCAAGCAGTTGTGAGCTGTCTGTTGTGGATGCCGAGAAGCAAATTCAGGTCCTCTGGAAGCAAGTGACCTTGATGCTGGACCATCTCTCTCTAGCCCCGCTTCTGAATTCGCTTATGCCTTGCCATGTAGGGTTATGGGGGGGTGGGGTCCTATGTCTGCTCTGCCACAGGGCACAAATGCTCAGGGACGCAGGGTGCAGAAAGTTTACTGCGCTTACCTGTGCGGTCACAGGGCGGGTATTGAGCTGTAGGGAAGCCACTGGACACCCCTCCAGGAGTGGAGAAGCAGTCTGAGGCACAGGACACAGCTGGAGCTGGCTTGGGGGTCCCTGGGCCTGCAAAGAGGCCGGGGCCATCTGGTTCTCAGGCCCTTGACATCCAGGCACCACTGGAAGCCACAGAAGAGCTGAGAACAGAGTGGAGGCCCACAAGACTGGATCTAGCCCGGAGCCGAGGGAGAAGTGGGGGAGCTTTAGCTCGTCCCTCAGGGGAGAGTCTTTGGCTTGACGGTGGTGGGCTGCAGGCTTGGTTTGGTTGTGGCCATGCCTGGGAGCACAGAGAGGCCTTCCACGGGAGATTAGATGGCGGCTCTGTAGGCAAAGTCCTTCTCTGTGGCTCCCCACGGCGGATCCCGATGAAAAGAGACAGCCCATGGTTTTAAGACATTTATTGTTGTGGCGGGAAGTGGATGAGTAAAACCTTACCCCACTTCTCAGTGTGGGCCTGAGATTACCTTTTGCAGGGAGGAGTTGATGGGAAGGAAAGTTCATTGGCTAAGCCTCCAGACCTTTAGGTACCTCATTGTATTGGAGATCTGTTTTGAGCCTCTGTGACCTTTGGTCACACCCTCTACCTGTGGAGGGGCTTGGGGTGTTGCCCTTATGTGACTGATAGCCCCAAATCTGTGGAGGGCTGTGGCTAGTGACAGGGACCTGGTATGCCAGGAGTCAGGCAAAGCTCCTACCATCCCTTCAGGGTCACTGGGGCCTTAGCTCAACCAGGAACCAGGGTGTCTTTCACGGTCCCACAATACCATGTCTGTACTCGGTTTTCTGATCTTGTTTTTATTTAATTTCTTATGTTTTCATTGGCTTTCTTCTGTTTTTCCTTCTTTACTCTTGAAGCTGGATGACTGCCTGTTGTTATCATTATATGGTGTTAAGTTGACCCAGGGTCTTCTGCACGAAAGGTGAATGGTTAAGTCCTATATCCCAGTTGTAGCCCTAAGCTAAAGAGAGAAAACCAATGATATTTACAGGAGTTAGGGAGATGGGGTGGTGGGTAAGAGTGCTCTCTGTATAAGCATGAAGATCTGAGCTCGAATCCCAGCACCTATGTAAAATGTGGGTTGTGGGTATGGGAATAATTCCAGCACCATGGGGGTCTGCTGGTTGCCAGCCGAGTTCCAGGCCCAGCGAGAGACCCTGTCTCAAGGGGGAAAGGTGATGTGTAATAGAGCAAGGCGTCTGTCATTCTCTGGTCTTTGTGCATGCACATGGCTATATGCATACGCCACACACCCATGCACACTCCACACAATCTACACTCTCTAGAAATAGTCCTAAGGACACGCAGCATTCATTAAAGGACGTACTAAAAGCTGGGCATGGTGACTCACATTTGTAACTGCAACATTCAGGAGACTGGGGCAGAAGGATTGCTTTCGATTCCGAAGTATCTTATATTTTATTTTATTTTATTTTATTTCTTTTTTCTTTTTTTTTCCGGAGCTGAGGACCGAACCTGTCCCGTGCTATCGTCTCCCCAGCAAGAACACGCGCGGGCACCAGGATCCTTCTGCAGCAAAGCGTTTATTACATCTTGAAGAGGAGAGAGCGAGCCCCAGAATGGCGCTGCTTATATACACCCTAATGTGGCGTGTCCACGCCTGATTGGTCGCTTACCCATGATCTCATTGGCATGCCCCGGGGTGGGCAAAGACTTGGCGCGAACACACTCTTGCACATGCGCACACAGCTAGTTTCCTGAAAGGAAGTCAGGCTGGCGCAGCGGAAGCCAGCGCCATCTTGTAATGGCGAATGTTATCACGGCTTTCCACACGAACCCAGGGTCTTGCACTTGCTAGGCAAGCGCTCTACCACTGAGCTAAATCCCCAACCCCCCATATTTTATTTTTAATTATGTGTGCGCACACATGAATGCATAAAATGAACACTGTTTTTAAAAGACACATTTTTATTTGTGTCTGGGCATTCGTAGAGGGCAGAGCAGGGCATCAGATCCCTCTGAGCTGGAGTTACAGATGTTTTCAGGATCTCAGCTTGTTACTTGGGTGCTTGGATCTGAGTTCCTCACGATCTCACATCAGGTGCTCTAACCACTGGGCAACCCTCCCAGCTCCCCTACTAGAACGTTTCTTACAGAGCGAGAGTGACACTCAGAAAAAAAGCTCACCATTGTCCCCACCCCATCTCCATAGTCCTGGGCCAGAGACTTTACCAACAGGGAGAAGACGAATGGTCTCCCAAAGGAACGGGCTTCCTTTGTAACAGAGCACAGAGAGGCCCCATGCAAGCAGGTTGAGATGTTGTGCAGCTCAATGGTAGAGCACTTCTCCAGTGTGAGCGTGGCTCTGGGCTTAATCCCTAGCTAGGCAAATAACAACAATAATAAAAACAACAACAACAACACCTAGGTAAAGAGGAGCGATCCTGGCTGTTGTATGGAAGGGCAATTGGGAGACTGTCAATCTTACTGGGTTTATGGGCTAATCTGTAGGCTGGGCATATTTCCAGGAGAGTAAACAGCTGGAGTCACAACATATGAACACCAACTCAGGGAACTATTCCTTCCCAGGAGTCTAAACAACCGAGCATCGTACAGTGCTGAGTGGGTTTTAACGTCTGGGTGTTGTCGGGGACAAAAACAAGTGAAAGGTCTGCAAAGACACTGTCAGCATTTGTGAGGCCGAGACAGGGGGATGGCTGCATGCTTGAGGCCCCAGCACCTGTGAAGCTGAGGCAGGAGGACTGCTGCACATTTGAGGCCAGCCTTTTTTTTTGAGTTTGAGTTTCAGGCCAGCCTGTGCAGAACGAAACCCTGTCTCATAAAACCCAAAACCCTGTAACAAAACCAAACAAATAAACAAAACAAAACAAACAAACAAACACACACACACACACACAAAAAAACCCAAAAACAAAATCAAGCCAGTTGTGGTGGCATATGCTTTTAATCCCAGTACTCAGGAAGTAGAGGCAGGGGGATCCCAGTGAGTTTATGAACAGCCTGATCTACATGGTAAGGTCCAACCCAATCAGGGCTATATAGTGAGAACTTTTCTAAGCAACAATAAACCAAAACCAACCAAAAACCAACCAAATAACAACCAACTAACCAACCAAACAAGAAACCCCCACTGTTATGCCATTACTGTGGGTATACTCCCTGCAGTCATGGTGAGCATACCCCTGCAGTCACTGTGGATGTACCCCTTTCTGGGTGATAAGAGTGGCAACTTCAGAGGCTCTGAAGGGATGAGATGGACTCGATTCCCTCTACTGACATTACTAAATAAACAAACAAGCAGACAGTAATAACACACCCCAGAAATGGGAGGACAAGCAATAGTCTATCCTCTAAAATGCCCTTTCTCTAGAACAACAGAAATGAGGGCACAGAAGCAGAATAGGACTCTCTGTGAAGAGCAAACAGAAGGGGTAGCAGGACTGACTGCAGAGTGCGCAGAGGTCACTCTTATGAATAAGGAGCCAAAAGAGTATGATTAAAGGAGGGCAGGACTGCCAAAGGAGAATGTCACATCAAATACAGCATATCACCGAAGAAAGAAACTGTGTTGTTTTGTCTGAGGTCAGCATGGGCTACAGAGTAAGACCACAGAGAAAATAAGGGAAGATTCCATACATTTTGTTGTCGTTATTGCCAGTTGTTGTGGCACTGTGGCATGGAGAATGCCTTTACTTCCAGCACAAAAACAAACAAACAAACAAACAAACGGCGACAAAAATAAGTCTTCTAGGTTTCCAGGAAGCCCAATGAACTTCAAGTAGCATCAATGCAAAAGTTTATAAAGAGAAACAACACGGCAAAGATATGGAGAGTCAAAGACCAGGAGGGAATCTTTTAAATTTAAATTTTATTATTATCTTTTTTATTTGTTTGTTTTTCAACATAGGGTAGCCCTGGCTGTCCTAGAATTTGCTCTGTAGATCAGGCTGGCCTCAAACCCACAGAGATCAACCTGTCTCTGCCTCTTGAGTACTGGATGAATAAATTTTAAAGATTTATTTCTTAATTTTTTTTTTTTTTTGGTGAAGTTTGTTTTGTTTTGGGATTTTTGTTTTCGTTTTTTTGAGACAGGGTTTCTCTGTGTAGCCTTGGCTGTCCTGGAACTTGATCTGTAGACCAGTCGGGACTTGAACTCAGAGATCTGCCTGCCTCTGCTGGGACTAAAAGTGTGTCATATGTGAGGTTTTTAAAGGGGGGCCTTTTGGTCTAACAATTTACCACAGGCTTAGAGTTCTGTGATCAGTAGGCCAAATACCTAGTGAGGTCTTGAGGAGGAAGAAGTAAAGGGAATCTGTTCTTACATTTATTTATTTTGTGTACATTCACATATGGGCACACTTGAGCCTTGGGCATGTGTGGAAGTTATAGGACAAACTGCTGGAATCCGTTAGCTCCTAACATGTGGGATCCCGGGATCGAGCTCAGGTCGTGAGGACTGACAGCAAGTGCCTTTACCCATCCGGTTGTCCAGTCGCTGAGTCATCTTGGGGTCAGGTCTTTTCCCTTCCGCAGGGTTAGGTCATTGTTCTCTCAGTACATGTTTTCCCGACTTCCTGTTAGAGGCCTTCGAAGGAGGAGGATCCTGGGAAATCTGAGGTCAGACATTTGAGCAATTCAGAGAATTCCGGAGGCTGTAAGGTAGAGAGAAAGGACTTTGGGTCAGCTACAATGTCTTGAGGAAGTATTGTGTCACTCCGACCCTCAGTTTTCCCTGGGTGTCAAGTGGCTCCTTTTGTGCAACGTGTCAGCTCCAGAGGAAACCGACTTATTCAACAGGTGGTAATTCCCAAGGTGAGAAAAGCAGACTCAACCGGAACAGCCAGGACAAAGACAATTCCCCGGGGCGGATCCCGGATCGGTTTCCTCCTAGGGCTGTGGCGAGGATGATTAGCAGCGGCACGGGTACCTTTGGCCCGCACCCTGGGCAGCTGGAATCCTCGGGGACGTGTGGGCCGGCGCGAGCGGAGCTAGGGCGCGGGAAGGGGCGGGCCTGGGCCCGGTGGGCGGAGCGGCGGGCCCGGAGGTAGGCCGTGGCTGCAGACAGTGTGGGGCGGGCAGGCCGGGGTCCCCAGGATATTACCCTAGCCCGGTGCAATAGCCACTCCTCTAGACCCGGGACCCTGGGACTGGCGGGGCACCAGAGGCGGCTCTCCCAGATCCCGTGTTTCCCGTACTGAGCGACCGAGCCCAGTGTCCTGCAGAGGACGCTCGCCAGCGCGTTTCTCATCACTGTTAATTTGTCGCCCCTTTGCTTAGCTCCACCCCCGGGCTGGGAAACCTGGCAGCAGACCGTCCAAGGTCCCCCGGGCCCAGGCCCCGCACTGCCCCTCCTTGCCTCCTCCCGACCACGCGCTACGAGCCCGGGATGCAGCTCTCCAACAGGGCGGCAGCCAGGGAGTCGGTGAGCCGCGACGTGCTGGCCGCGGACCTCCGCTGCAGCCTCTTCGCCTCAGCGCTGCAGAGCTACAAGCGGGACTCGGTGCTGCGGCCCTTCCCCGCCTCCTACGCCCGCCACGACTGTAAGGACTTCGAGGCCCTGGTGAGTTCGTCCTGATCCACCGTTGCTCGCTGCATCCTGGGCCAAGTGGCCCTGTGGAAAGGCAGGCAGGAGCAGCTCCACTCGTGTTAGAAAACACGCCAATTCCCTGGACTTCCCACCCACCTTGGCCTTGGGGAAGCTTCCTATCAGCAAGAACACTCCTAAACAACCTCGTGTAGACACACTGCCAAGTCACTTGGTGGCCGCTTCCTTTTGTCAGTGACTGACTCCCAGGAGCGATGTGAGGAATAGCTACAGAGTCCTCCACAAAACGCTCAAGTGTGGCCCTAAAGGGGCGTTGATCTGAACCAGCTGTTCTGCCTAGATAGGAAGTCGTCCCTTCCTTTGCAACTAGCTAGACTTTGCCCTTCAGATGAAGTTACAAACCAACAATTCTTATATAAAGATTACAGGTTTCAGCGGGACACATGACCTATATAAGACATAGAGTTTCTTTAAGAGTTAGGGTCAGTATTCCAGATGTCAGCTGTCCTTGTAATCCAAATATTTGGAATTATCTGGAAAGATATAGCTTGCCAAACATTGACTCAGTGGAGGAAATAGAGTCACCAGTAGTGGTGGTGTACACCCACAATCTCAACACTCAGAATGATGGGGGCAGACGCACAAATTTGAGGCTAGCCTGGGCTACAAAAACAAACAAACAAACAAAAAAACCAGGCAAGCAAACCTTTGAGCCTACCTGCTTCATCGACAAGTTCTATTTCAAATATGGGAGTAATGCATAATTAGTTTCATAGAAATTCTTCCAAAATATTGAAAATGTAGTTAGATATGGCGGTCAGCAGACATCTGTAATCCCGGCCTCTGGAAGGGGGAAACAGTGGGATCAGTAATAGTTCAAGGTCAGCCTCAACTTCTTCTGTGCAGCCTGGATTACATAAAACTATCTTGAACAAAACAGGAAAGCAGGAAAGAAAAAGGTTGGAATATCCTTGGTATTAAGTCTCATAACGGTAATACAAGAAAAGGAAATTATCAAGCAATTCCATTCCCGAGTATAAATGCAAAAATCCAGGCCTTGGGAGATGGCACAGAAGTTACGAGCACTGGCTGCCCTTCCAGAGGACACAGGTTCAATTCCTGGCACAAACATGGTGCTAGTTCCAGGGGGGGTCTAAGACTCTCTTCTGGTCTCTGCCAGCACCAGGTATACACATGGTACACAGGCATACATCCAGGCAAACCACCCATTTGCATTAAAAGAACATTGTTTTTGTTTGTTTGTTTGTTTGTTTTTTGGTTCTTTTTTTCGGAGCTGGGGACCGAACCCAGGGCCTTGCGCTTCCTAGGCAAGCGCTCTACCACTGAGCTAAATCCCCAACCCCAAAAGAACATTGTTTTAAAAAACACAAAACTCTACCACGAAATACCAGGATCTCCCCCCACCCCCTGCCCCGACAGTGTATAATCAGAGGTAATTCATCATCACCAGGTTAAGTCTGTGCCACGAACGCATAAGGTTTTCCATGTTAGGAAGTCAGCTAATTAACCAACCATGTTATCTGATGAAAGACTGTTCAGAATGGACACTGCATATCTCCCACCGCCCTGGGTTCCCTCTTTGCTTTCATTCCTTGGAGGTCAAGCAGCAAAGGCGAGCCATCTGACTCCACCTGGTCCTTACCATCCTAGCCATGCACTGAGGATACCTCGGGTCGTGACCACACTGCCTCTGCAGGTCTGGGTTCAGGAAGTGGGAGGAAACAGGCCAACTGACTTCCCTCATGGTTTCTTTTGCAGAGCTCTCGTTCACTTTCTTGAGTTTGTGGTGTGAGGGACTTGAAACACAAAACATGCATTGTGACAGCAGATGTCTGTAGCCCAAGTGACTTCAAAGGCTAACTTTCAAAGAAGGTCAAGTCCAGTCTGGATCTCACTTGTTAGATCATTTTGTGGCTGAAGAAGGAAACTTGGGAAGCTGCTTTTATAAATTGGGGAGCTGATGTGAGCATTCGCCACTTCGGACCATTCCCAGTTCCTTTCTCCACATGCCTAGGTGGTACTAAAGTGCCGCAGCTCTGAACAGTCAGTGCCCTGGTCTAAACTACTTTATTGACTATTGCTAGAGAACCCCTTTGATGAACCAAGTCCCTGGCAGTTAGGTATGGTCTGGTCTTATCCTGCCACTGTCCCCAAAGCCCTCAGTGATCTTAGATGCCTTGTTTTGAGGACATTTCTACCCAGTCAGTTCTTTGATTTTTTTTTTTTTTTTTAACACTGAGAATTCTTTGTGTTCTCTGGGCCTGACCTGGGAGGCATCTGATTGAGTCTATGCTGACTGCCCAGACTTAGAGTCTCTGACCTTGTTCCTTGGCACATTACACAAGCCCTTATCCGGGCCAAGAATCTCTTAGCCCTCTTGAGATTTCCTAGCCCTTTGACTTTTATCTCCAGACTTACATTGTCATTTGACAGCAGACCTTGACACTGGCTGTCAATGACTGCTTAGCTTTTCTTTGTTTTCTTCCTGTAGAAAATACTACACCCTGGTTTTCTGTTAGGCCACAGACCCTTGTGGGGGTAGGAGGTGACTGGTGGTGGCTTCTCTGAACTACTCCAGGGCTTAGCTCTGCTCAGGATGTTTGGGACCTGAATCAACACCAGTGCCCCAGTCAGCAGCTCCTTGGGGCTCTGTGGGTAAAAGTGCTTGCTGCACGGACTGAGGACTTGGATTTGATCCCTGGAAGTCGAAGTGGCAGGAGAGAACCAACTCCTGAAAGTTGTCCTCTGACCTCCACAGTCACTGTGACACACATGCACTCTCTCTCTCTCTCTCTCTCTCTCTCTGTCGGAGGCAAAGCAGGCTGACCTCTGTGGATTCAAAGACAACTGGTTCTATATCACAAGTTCCAGGCTAGCCAGTTAGACTCTGTCTCAGAAAAATTAACTAATTAATTAAAACACATTATTTAAAAACAAAACCAAACGGAAACCTTGTAGAAGCTTGCTGCTGTCCTGGGTCCCCTGATACCATGGCTGCACCGTGTCCAGGAAACTGCTCCTTTAAGACTCACGAGAAAGTTTTTCTTGTTCTGCGCCCCACTTGCAGCAGTCAGCCCCCTACCGTGAGGGTATTTTAATTATTTATTTTGCATGTGTTTTGTGTGTGTGCATTCGCCTGTGTGTGTGGACTCGCGTGTGCGCATGTTTGGTGTGCTCCCGTGTGTGCTGGAGTTGGTGTGGAGACCTGAAGCTGATATCTGGGGTTTTCCTACATCTCCGTCTATTTATGGAGGCAGAATGTCTCACCCGAGCTGGAGCTTGCTAGCTCGGGCTGGTCTAGCTAGCCTGAGTGCCGGGATTATCGCTGGCTTCCACACCTGTCAGCTTTTTGGCAGGGATTTTAGGGATTCCAATCCCGGAACTTATGCTTGCATAGCAAACACTCCCCACTAGCTATGACCCCAGGCCCCACCCCAACCCTCTGCCCCTTTAATGTGATGCCCTCGACTGAGCTGCCCTCGGCTGAGCTGCCCAGTTTGTACCGTTGTATTTTTTAAACCTAGACTGGCCTGGAATTTGGAATCCTCCTGCCTCAGACTTCTGAGTACTGGCTCCACAGGCGCGCACTACTGGGTCTGCTTCTTTCATAACTTTAAATGGCTCTCGCAAATAATGCCACAGTAAAACACCTTGCTACATTAATAACTGTCCACATTTCTCACTGTCTTCTTGAGGTAAGCTCTTGAGACCTGGGATTGTTGGCTCAAAGGCATGTGGGGAAGGCCGCTGCTGCTTATTTCCAGATTAGAGACTGACTGTTGACGTTTGCTGGGACAGATCTCGCCATCTCGTCTGACACTGAAGTCACCAGGCAGCTGTGAAACAAACAGCTCGGGTGTCAGGGTGTCATCCTTACAGCATACGGTTTAACCATTCAGTATAGCCCTGGACTTGGACTTATTCCTCTTGTTTGTAGATCACATATAGCAAGTATTCAGGTGCTGTGTAGGGAGGAAATTAGGTCTTGTCTAATAAAAATCCTTTAGGTCAATCCTTGATTTTTTTTTTTTTTTTTTTTTTTTTTGCCAAATCACATTCTAAGGTTGTTTTTTTTTTTTAAAGATTTATTTATTTTATTAATATGAGCACATTGTGGCTGTCTTCAGACACACCAGAAGAGGGCATCAGATTCCATTATAGATGGTTGTGAGCCACCATGTGGTTCCTGGGAATTGAACTCAGGACCTCTGAAAGAGCAGGCAGTGCTCTTAACCACTGAGCCATCTCTCCAGCCCCTAAGACTTGATAATTTTCAGTGTGGTTCTTAGTCTTTCAGGTTAACTGCACCTTTCAGTGTTGGGGATCAAATTCAAGGTACCAACCACTTCCTACCAACCATCATAGTGAGTAACTGGTGAGCAGTAGACTGGTTGGTGATTAGGATGATGGTTTAATCAGTGCTGGGGATCCAGCCCAGGGCTTCATGCATGCTGGACGATCACAATGCAACAACTGAGTTACATCCCTGGCCTGGTATTAGGTTGTTTGTTTACGTGTGTATGTGTGTGTGTGTATGTGTGTGTGTATGTATGTGTGTATGTATGTGTGTATGTGTGTGTATGTGTATGTATGTGTTTGTGTATGTATGTGTGTATGTATATATATGTGTATATGTGTGTATGTGTATATGTATGTATATGTATGTGTGTATGTGTATATGTGTGTATGTATGTATATGTACGTATGTGTGTATGTATGTATGTTTGTGTGTGTAGTGGGTTTGTGTACATATGTGTATGTGTGTGTATGTGTATATGTGTATGTGTGTGTGTGTGTGCGCATGTGTGTAGTGCATGTTCAAAGGTCAGTGGATGGAAAACAGGCAGAAGTTGGTTCTCTCCTTCCACCATGTGGGTCTCAGGGATGGAGCTTGGGTCATTAGGAGTGTCACCTAGAAGTAACAGCCATAAGGTGATTCACATCCTGTTGCCTGAGGATCAGTGATGTCCACAACTAGACCAAAGAGGGCATTTCTAAAGAGCTGCCTGTACCTGGAACCACCCTGTAGTTATTTTAAGATTTATTTATTTTGTGTATATAAGTGCTTTATCTGCATGTATGCTTGCATGCCAGAAGAGGGCATCAGATCCCACTAGAGATGGTTGTAAACCACCATGTGCTTGCTGGGAATTGGACTCAGGACTACTAGAAGAGCAGTCAGTGCTCTTGACCGCTGAGACATCACTCCAGCCCTGTAGTCTCCTTCTTACTTCTCCTAGTCTTTCATCGCTTTCCCCCTCCCCATCCACCTCCCTTTCTTTCATTGAGAAATGCTGGGATGAAGACACTTACCACCATGCCCACCCCATCCACTTTCTACCCCCTCCCCTTGTTCCATTGCAGGTAAGTCTAGATTGTAGTGTTGTAGGTGTGTGTTAGGCCTGGCACTCCGGTATGGAATTGCCTAGCTTTGCCTGGCCGCCCTCCATGCCGCTGTTCCTCCCCTCACTGTTGCAGGTGACATTGCTTAGTCCCTGAGGTAAAACCCTTTGGTTCATTGACTGTGCAACACTGTCCCACATTCCCTCATCCCCTCTGGCACTTTCCTAGACAATTACTTTTTCCAGGTGTTTTCTCACCTGCTGCACCTGTCAGAACAGCAGCAACTGTCACCTGCATCTGAGCAGCTTCAGTTTTGCCTAGTGATGAGTGTCACCTGTGGTCATCTGCAGACAGATTCCTGGGCCTCTGATCCAGGAGCTGGTGCTAAAGCATCCCCTGTCACTCAAAGCCAGGAGGCTGAGCTGCCTCCTTCTGACTCACTGGGGCTCTCACCCTGCTCATTCTTTGCTGGTTATCTAGACTTCCTGTCTCCCAGTCCCAAGCTCTCAGCTCTGCCCACCATTCATGCCCCACCCCCACCCACCCCCAGCCATCTTTGCAGCTGGATCTCTCGTCAGAGTAGAGTATGGAGAAGTGGGAGCCAGCTCTCTCCTTCCACCATGGATGTCCTGAGGATGGGACTCAGGTTGTCAGGCTTGGCAACAAGTGCCTTTGCCTGCTGAGCCTTCTCACAAGTCGGTGGTGATCATTTTAAATAAGAATTACTTTGCTTCCTTCTCCATTCTACCAAGATTCCCCTCTCCATGCCTCCCAGAAGTACAGGGCCTGGCACTGAGTAGATGCTCAGTAAAAAGGATCTCCTTTCTGGATGGGGACTAGTTGTGGAAGAAGCAGGATGTAGGAGGCAAGAAGTAAGAATAGCACCAACCCCTAGTGCTCATGAGGGGGAAAAGTACCGAGACCACTCATTCAGTAATTCCTGCAGCCTCAAGCCATCCCACGCAGTAACATTCTTGCAGCTCAACGTATAAGTTGTAACAGGACAGAGAGCAAAACCTGCATCATGGTAAACCATGTTTTGTACCAAGTGAATGAAACAGAGCATTACCTTTTAGGATTGAAAATGTTCAGGGTTTGGTATTATTTAGGGAGGAGACTACCCCTTGGAAAATTACTCTGGTTAGGAGTGAAGTTTCCCACCTCACCACTAGAGGGCGTCCAATCACTATTTTTATCTGGGATTCTTGCTAATGGAGGTTCGTTGTTTTCAGCTTGCGGACACTGGCAGGTTACCTAACTTGAAGGAACTTCTGCAGTCCTCCAGGGACACAGACAAACAGACCTGGGACCTGGTGAGCTGGATTCTATCCTCCAAGATCCTGACAATCCACAGTGCAGAGAAGGCCGAGGTGAGACTTTGGGGTATAGGGTCACAGGTTCCCAAGCTTGGCTCTTTGAGACAGCAGCACCAGTTCAGTGGCTCTGAGACCTACCCATGGGCAGCTGGTTGAAATTTCAGATTCATGGGTGTCACTTTCAGAGATTCTCATTGTATGAGCCCAGGAGCTTCCGTGTGACGGGTTGCACGGAGCAGTTCGGCATGGGTCTCCTCACCTATAAATTTCGATAACTGTGGTGTACTTCAGTTGGGCAAGTGTACTTTTTGCAGTTATTTCTGATAAGGGGAGGGCCTGTCCATGCCTTAGGAGTGTCTCTCGATGGCAGAACACTTGCTTACCATACACAAGGTCTTGAGTTCTATCCTGAGCACTGGAGGGGAGGAGGGGAAAAAGGACAGAGAGGGGATGAGCGAGGAGAGGTGAGGAAGTGGCTTAGTCCAGCTGTTAAACAGAAAATTATCCCACATAGTGGTAGGATCCTTCAGTTTTAGGGTTCAAATCCTATTCTAGTCACTGGCTGAGTCCCCTTGGTAAGGTAAGGCCGTAGTCACCTCTAAGAGGCAATGACAGAAAGGGTGTTACCCCAGCACAGTTTCTGGCAGAAGCCAGATGTCCTGTAATATAGGCCTCCTTGTCGGGCTGGGAGTTCACAGGGACAGGCTGGGACAAGGTCCAGACTAGATCATGTGGCTCCTGGTGTGGTGTTCTGTCCTCTGAATGGCAACAACGGGATGGTTATCTGTGCTGCTACTGAGCTAAGCAATTTTAAATAAGCATTGAATTTTAAAATACAATGTTTTTCCACTGGGGGTGTATACGCGTAGAGGTCAGGGGATAGTTTGTTCTTCTATGGTGCAGGTCCTGGAATTGAGCTCAAGTTGTCAGGCTTGGTGGCCAGCACCTTTTCCCACACTAAGCCATCTTGTTGGCCTTCAACTTAAAAAGCTAAAAAAATTTTTTTTAGATGAACTCATTTATTTGACACATTAAGTTATACAAAGAGAAATATGTGCAGCTGCATAAAAAGAACCACATTTTCACATTACTAAAGGCAACAGTGGTCAAAAATAAGGAATTGTGGAATGGACCCCAGGATTTAATGCAAAAAAAAAATACCTTGTACAGGAAAACATCAGGCTTCTAACTTCACCGAATCCAGTAGTGCATGTGCTTCTTTTTTTTTTTTTTTTTTTTTTTTTTTTGGTTCTTTTTTTCAGAGCTGGGGACCGAACCCAGGGCCTTGCGCTTGCTAGGCAAACGCTCTACCACTGAGGTAAATCCCCAACCCCTGGTTTTTTTTTTTTTTTTTTTTTTAAAGATTTATTCTTTTTTTTTTTTTTTTTTAAAATATATGTGATAACACTGTCACTGTTCTCAGACACACCAGAAGAGGGCATCAGATCCCATTACAGATAGTTGTGAGCCACCATGTGGTTGCTGGGAATTGAACTCAGGACCTTTGGAAGAGCAGTCAGTGCTCTTAACAGCTGAGCCATCTCTCCAGCCCTGACTGTTTTTATTTTTAAAGATGTATTTATTTTTATTTTAGTTGTATGAGTGTTTTTCCCGCATGTATGTAAGTTTGTCACATCCATGCCCGGTACCTGAGGAGACCAGCAGAGGGAGTCAGGTCCCCTGGAACTATAGTTACAGATGGTTATAAGCTGACATGTGGATGCTGGGAACTGAACCCTGTCCTCTTCAAGAACAGCAAGTATGAAACCTCTGAGCCACCTCTCCAACCCCCTGCTTTTGGTTTTTGAGACAAAATTTCAATGCATAGCTTATGGTGACTGTAAAGTCATGGCAGTCCTCCTGCCTCAGATTCCTGGGATCACAGGGATGTGCCACCAGGTCCAGCTCTAAGAATTCAATTTTACAAGCATCTAAATGTCACAGATTTTCATTCCAGGGGTCCTGGTATCACAGGGACATCCAGTACTGCTAGATGGTAAGAAATGGCAGGTGGGCATGGAGAGGGAGTCTGTACTCCAGAATGATCTGGGTGACTTCCTTTGTTAATTGAGATGCAACGATTTCTTCGTTCTCATCTGGGATCAAGGTCCTGTTAGATGCTGGGTATCGCAGCTACAGCAGCTGTGATGGTGGCTCCTTGACTTTTGGTGATGAACCAATTTGAATTGCAGGGTGGTGTCTGGGTGGGGTTGGAGAGATGGTTCAGTGGCTAAGAGTGCTGCTGTCCTTGCAGAAGACCTGGGCTCAGTTCCCTGCATCCGCATGCATTGTGCTGCTGTCCTTAACTCCAGGTCTCGGGGATCTCACGCCTTCTTCCGGCCCTGATGGGCACCTGCGTGCAGGTGGTGCATATACAGATAAACAGGCACACACATAAACACATAAATAGTAATAAATACAATTTTTAACATGTGTGTGGGTGTGTTAGAGCACAGGAATGTCAGTTTTTTATTTTGCTCAAGTCAGGATCTTTCCCGTGTATTTTCACTTCACAAAAGGACATTTTAGCTGGGCGTGGTGGTACACACCTATAGTGCCAGGCTGGCCTTGAACTTGATAGCTGAGTATGACCTTGAACTCATGATCTTCCTGCCTCTACCTCCCGAATGGGGGACGGTGTGTAGGCCTGTGCTAGCATGCTGGCTGTTGGGAGGGCACTTTCGAAGCACACTTTACCACTGTCCGAAATAAAGCTGTGAGTGACTCTGTGTTTCCCTTTCATCATGTTTTCAAGTTTGAAAAGATCCAGCAGCTGACCGGTGCACCTCACACACCTGTCCCCATCCCAGATTTCCTTTTTGAAATTGAGTACTTTGACCCGGCCAATGCCAGATTCTATGAGACCAAAGGAGGGCGAGACCTGATCTATGCCTTCCATGGCAGCCGCCTAGAGAACTTCCATTCCATCATTCACAACGGCCTGCATTGTCACCTGAACAAGGTGAGCCTGGGGCACCCTGCTGAGGAGCACGGGAGGGGGTGCTGGGTCCTAGCTAGGGACTGCTGGTGGACAGTACATGGTAGGTTTACCAAGGCCGCAGCACCAGGGGGACCTGTACCAGGCGGACCTGCAGACCAGCGGCGCTGTCATCTGGCCACCTGGGTAAGTGTGGCCTCTCAGGCCACTGCTGACCTTCAGAATCCCGGGGAGAGCCTCTGATGGCTATGCATGGAGAAGCATCCGTGATCCCCAACCAGAGCTCTACATTTAGATCCCTTGAGAAATTTTAAAAACCCCAGTGCTGGGGCTGGAGAAGTGTCAGGGGCTAAGAGTGCTTGCTGCTCTTGCATAGGTTCTGGGTTCAGTTCCCAGCATCAACACTGGGTGGCCTCACAGTTGCCTGTAGCTCTAATCCCGGAAGATCCAGCACCCTCTTCTGGCCTCTGTGGGTACTGCCCAAACATGGTGGCCATATGGACAAGCAGACACACATACAAATAAATAAAAAGTTTAAAATAAAGAAAACAGGGGTTGGGGATTTAGCTCAGTGGTAGAGCGCTTGTCTAGTGAGCGCAAGGCCCTGGGTTCGGTCCCCAGCTCCGGAAAAAAAAAAAAAAAAAAAGAAAAGAAAACAAAAATATTGGTGCCCAGAGGGCTCAGGATGTAGCCCGGTTGGAAGAACATTTACTTGCAATGCACTAGGCTCTGAGTTCAATTCCCAGCACCTGTGTAAGCTGGACGTGGTGGTGACCTAACACTGGGGAAGTAGAGGCAGGAGGCTCTCAAGTACAAGGTCATCCTGGGCTTCGTAGGCTATTGATGTTAGCCTGGGCTACAAAAACAGATGGCAATTCCAGTGCCAACTGCATCCCAGACCAAGAAATTGAGATACTGTGGGGGTGGGACCCATTAGCACACTTCAACTCTCCAGTGGTCTTAACACGTGACTGGCCCTAGTCACACGGTGTGGACCCTGGGACAGCAGCCTAAGGATTACCCAGGAGCACCTCGTTGGAAATGTGGAGCCTCACTTAAATAGCCCAGTGACAACCCACACTTTAACACAACATCCCATTTGACCATAAGCATTGTTGAGCCTCTGTCGCCCCTGAGAAATCGCTGGGTGCACCAAGATCCACCAGGAGGAGGTTCTCCCACAGAACTGCTTTCCTCTCGCTTTTATGCGTCAAAACTGTGTCAGCCACCCTCTTTCTTCTGACACATATTCTGCCTCCTAGGAAGGAGTAGGAGGAAGATGGCAGGATAGAGCCTGCAGCTAAACAGGCACGACAGCCATGCGGACCACTTGAGTCTTTTCCCTCTTCTGTGGCACCCGTGACCACTATGCTCTGAGCACGGGAGAGGGTGGCAATGGCTTCTTCGTCTTCCAGGCACCAGGAGAAGCAGCGGCTGCTATCGTAGGCCAGTGGAGAGGGCATCTGAGGTAGTGGGTGCTATGCCACCCCCCACCTCCACCGCCAGGCAGAGCAGCATCTGTCTTGTCTTGATGGGCTGGCTCCAGGAGCCTGGGCTCAGCTGCGGCTGATGTCGCCCTGAGGCTGGAGAAGCTGCTTCCAGCCCTGCTGCATCTGATTAGTGAGGGTGGGTTGAGCTGAGGGTGACGGGCTTGTTTGTGTCGGCCCTGGGCTTACTGTTGGCCAAGCTACTGGAATCCAGGGGTCTCTGTCCTACCCTGCAGCTTGTCTGGAGACGTTGCCTGAGGTTTATAGTCCTTCTACACTAAAACCTTCATTCAAGTACCCGGGCCGTGTGCTGCTTATGTGAATCTAGGGCGCCTCGGGTACTTGGACTCAATCTCTGGCCTCTCCTGTTCCTTTCAGCGAAGGGCTCCTTTGAGGTTGCTCCTATACTGGGAGCCGTGAAGTTAGCGTGAGAGTGGAAATGTCCTAGGACTCTCTCGCTCTCTCTGCTGACAGCAGCCAGGCACAAAATTTTGAGTCTCAGGAACTGAAAACACATGTAGGACTTAGAGGATTAATTGGGCGGGGGGTGGGGGGAAGTGGGCTTGCTACTAAGCCTGATGACCTGATTGATCCCTGGCACTCACAGGGCAGAACGGAGAACCAACTCCCACAGGTTATCCTACCTAAGTATGCAGGCCATGGCAAGCACAGACAGACAGACACACACAGACACACACAGGGAGGGAGGAAAGCAGAGTCCTAGATGTCTTCTTAACCCACACCAACACAGAGTAAAACTCATCCAGCGATTCCTGCCAGACCCCCCATTTAGTCCTAGTTTCTGTTCAAAAGACCCATTTTTTTTCTTTTCTTTTTTTTTCGGAGCTGGGGACCGAACCCAGGGCCTTGTGCTTGCTAGGCAAGCGCTCTACCACTGAGCTAAATCCCCAACCCTGACTCATTTTTTTCAAGTAGTAACGTGTGACTTTACTAGGTCACTCTAGTAAACCCCTAGGTGTAGCGATGTTTAATGCATTGATACAGCAGGAATTCTCTGTGCATTCTAACAGCAGCACCTGTGATGGTATGTCCACCCTGCATGCCAGATTGCCTGAGCAGGCACATTGTTTCTTAAGGCTTTGTGCGTGTGTGTGTGTGTGTGTGTGTGTGTGTGTGTCTGAGGATTGAACCCAGTGAACCCAGGACCCAGGACCTGTGAATGCTTACACAAGGGCCCTACAACTGACCTACACCCCTACCTTTTGTCTTTGAATCACTGACTAAAGTTTATGGAAGAGGAACTCCTACCACCATTCTGTAGACGTAGAAACTGAGACAGAGAATTTATGTAACCCGTTGGAAAATTGAAACTGAGGTCTGTTTGAACCCTGATATCATTGTTGGTTTTTCCGTTCAACCTTGACCACAAGGTACAGCTCATGTGCTAGGCTAGGTGTCCAAATCCAGTCGGTTAAACTGTTGTCAGATGGGAATGTGTTTAGTAACAAGCCCTGTGATGACATCAGAGGTTATTTGATACTATTGTCTTAAAGAGGTTGGGGGAGCGTGAAATTTTCTATGTTTACAGCTCTGTAGAAGAAGGACGTGTGCCATCTTGTGACGCCAACTCTCATTCACTTTGGTGTGTTTCTTTTCTGTCATGTCTGCTATTCCAGACTTCTCTGTTTGGAGAGGGGACCTACCTCACAAGTGACTTGAGCCTGGCCCTCATTTATAGTCCTCACGGCCGTGGGTGGCAGCATAGCCTCCTTGGCCAGACCCTTAGCTGTGTAGCTGTGTGTGAGGTCATCGACCATCCAGATGTCAAGTGCCAAACCAAGAAGAAGGGTGAGTGAGTGCTTGACCCAGCCTGGCTGCAGGCTCTTGCTCCTGGCCCAGAAGTCGGGTGGAGGGCCACCACATGCTTACAGATGGGTTGGTCCAGAGCAGTGCAGGGCAGAGGCTGGTCTTCAAGGGGAGAAATGTCTTCTCGGGGATTGAACATATAGGAAAAGACCAGATACACTTTTAAGCCCAGCACTTGGGAGGCAGAGGCTGGCAGACCTCTGAGTTCGAGGATAGCCTGGTCTATAGAGTAAGTTCCAGGACAGCTGGGGCTATATGGGGAGACCTTGTCTCAAAAAACAAAAGAAAATGAACAGAAAAACAAGAAAAAGGTCAGATACTATAGGTAGGATTCAAGGAGTATGGGGAAGGGGCTGACATGGGGCAGCTGAGTGGGTCTAAGTGACCAAGGAAAGTTTTGGGAAGGTCTGACAGGTGGAGGGTGGGGAGATGGCCACAGGTCAGGAGTGCTTGCTGTTCTTCCAGAGGACCTGAGCTCAGTTCCCAGCACCCGTGCTGTGCAAAGTCACAACCACCTGTAACTCCAAATTCAGGGGCACCAGACTGTCATGTGGTACACGTACACACATTCACATAAAACATTCATACGTAGAAAACAAAAATGAAGGGCAAAGGACAAATAGAGCTAGTGTGTAAGGGGAGGGCATGGCTCCCTGAGAGTCAGGATTGGTGCTATCCTGGGCATTTGGCGTCAGCAGAGAACACTGGAGTGTGCTGGAATCCCCAGATGACCATACAGGCATCTGAGGACATGGATTCTCCAGGAACAGATAACAAGGAGCCACTTCAACTCCACTGCTCTGAGGTGTCCCTTAGACCATGTGCCCTGCGCCTCCCTCTGGGTCACCCTCCCCCAAGGCAGAAGAGTCATAGGACTGTCATTCTGGGCTCCAAACTGGGCTGTTGTCTTTACTAAGAAGAGAAGAATTCAAGACACGGGCTATTCTGGCCTCTAATGTGAAACAACTGGATCCCAAGGAACAGGCCCAGGTCTGACACCATCCTCCCAAACCAGACGGCCTGACGGACGCTCACTTGCTCGCATTCGTAATTCTTAGCAAGTTTGCATAAGGTGACATTAAACATCAAAACAAGACTGCTCAGCCTCCGCTGCCACAGAGCCCTGGCTCATGTTTGGTAAAAAGCAAAGCTCGAATGCTGACTCTCTTCCTCCCTCCCTTTCAGACTCACCTAGCACGTACAAGGCCCTGGGTTCAGCACATGCACATAAAATCCACAACAAAAAAGCAAAACAAAACAGTTTGCTGGGGGTGGTGATGTAAGTAATCTTAGTTCGTAGGAATTAGAATCAGGGGGATCAGAAGATAAGGCTAGCTAAGGTCATCCTTGGTTAGCTGTTTAATTCAGGTACATGAGACTTGTCGATGGATAGATAGATAGATAGGTAGATAGATAGGTAGGTAGATAGATAGATAGATAGATAGATAGGCAGGCAGGCAGGCAGGCAGGCAGGCAGGCAGGCAGGCAGGCAGGCAGGCAGGCAGGCAGGCAGCAGGTAGGCGGCCTGCCCTACTCAAGTTTGCCCCCTGCTGTGCTCTGGTCCCAGGGCATGTGATCCTGATCTGCTATTTCGGCCTTCAGTTTGCTTCTGCTTTCTCCACTAGGTGGTTTTATTTTCTTCTCATATTTTCATATTCTTTTTCCCATGTATCTTTCTGCCCGACAGAGACTCATTGTTCTCTGTGTCGGGTTCACCTATGTACACAGGTGCATACCTCAGCCTGTGCCTCAGGACACATTTCTTTTCCTAATGCGCTTATTTTGTTATTGTGTTCCCCGCCCCCAACCCCACACACCACCTGACAAAGTATGCTCTTCCTTCTTCTCTCAGATTCCAAGGAAATCGACCGCAGCAGAGCTCGAATCAAGCACAGCGAAGGGGGAGATGTCCCCCCTAAGTACTTTGTAGTCACTAACAACCAGCTTCTGCGGGTGAAGTACCTACTGGTGTATTCCCAGAAGCAGCCCAAGAGGTAAGAAGATGGTCCCCCATGAGGGTCAGGAGATGGCTGCCCACTGCTTAGAACGTCGGTTGCTCAGTCGACAACATCCCTTTCCCCCAGCCTCAGGCCTCCAACGTATGCTAAGCATGTTTCCCATAATGCTGTACACTGAAGGAAGAAGTTGGGAAGTCAGGGAAGATGCCCAGGGTCCTTAGGGTGGACTGGCACTTAGCCATTTTAATGCATTATTGGAATCTGTGGTATAGCTTCCTCCAAACCCACAGTGTGTGTGTGTGCGCGCGTGTGTGTGTCAGTGAAGCCAGAAAAAGGTATCAGATCCCCTGAAGCTGGAGTTATATGCTATTTGGTTGAAAAAACCCCATTCTTAACCGATTCTCCTTAGCGAGTGTTTCCCGTGCATGCTTGGAAGGCTTCGAACACCTCCTGTGTAGCAAAAAGATTCCCCAGGCTGGTAAGAGCACTTAGCATCACACCTGACAGCTGGAGTTCAATGTCTGCAACCCACATGGTGGAAAGAAAACCGACTCCCACAAGCTGTCCTCTGGCTCCACACTTGTACACAAATGCTCACACACACACACACACACACACACACACACACACACACACACACACACACTAGTTAAAGATTTAAGGTTTCCCAGCTCAGATTTATATCTGTTCATACGTAAAAGACCTTTGCTAAGTCACCGTCTGGGTAGAGCTGGGGCATCTTTTTAGATATCCAACCTTTGGTTAAAGAAAAAAAAACAATTTATAAAAAATAATTAGAGGAGCTAAAAAGGGACGAGTGGGGTGACCTCATTGCATAGCTGTCTTTGTGAGTTTAGAAAATGTTCTGTTGAAAGGTGTGTTGGCGGTGCCAGGGCAAGCCGCCCCAGCTCTCTCAGCCGCACGCAGCTTCACTTAGCAGCTCACACAGAGGATGAAATCCATCCTGTGGTGTTCTCTGAGCCAGAGCTTCATGCATACACTTAAACTGTTTTCCCCGAGTTGCCAACCTTCTCTCCCTCCGGGCAGGGCCTCGAGCCAGCTTTCCTGGCTGTGCAGCCATTGGTTCATGGTCGCGATGTCCCTCTATCTGCTGCTGCTGCTCATCGTCAGTGTCACCAACTCCTCTGCCTTCCAGCACTTCTGGAATCGCCTGAAGAGATGATCCCTGGTGCTTGGAGTGGGGCCACTCACCGTGTGCCTTATGGGCGCTCGTCCTCTACCTCCTGCATGTCACATCCAGTCAGGTCGAGTCTGGGAACCAGTTGCGGGGTGCACAGGGCGATGTTTATATGCCATAAGTGTACTGATTACCTTGTTGGTGTGCTCAGACACAGTCCAGTCAGCGGGGACCCTGGCCCCTCACTTGCTGGCTTCAGGGGTATCCTACCATCTGCTTCTTCCGAAACAGTCTAGGGAGGTGGCTCTCCAGCCAGGGCCAAAGGAAGAAGTCCTGCTGCATTTAAAAGCAAAGTGTCCAAGCTGTCCGCGGTGTGTTTGTAATAGCCCAGATGGAGGCCTCCTGACGTTAATGCCTCTGGAAGACAGAACATGTGCAACGGGAACGATAAATCACCAGGCGGCTGCCTTGTTTTGACTCAAGACACCCAAGAGGGACAGTCGTGTTTCTCATAAAAATATCAGTGGGACCGTTTGGGAATTCCATCGGCTTTAGTCTGCGGGTGCAAAACATTTTAACAGTTTTCTCAGATCAACAACAGTCTCTGCCACAGCTGTACTCCCCTGCCTCCTCAACCACACAGGAGGAGGAGCCACAGGCGGGATAACAAAATGCAGATTTGACAACTAGCAACTCTGTCATCTTTTTCTAAAAATGACCAACTGCTGATTACAGCTCAAATGGAACCAAATGTTTGTGTTTCTGTTTCTTTGTTGTTTGTTTGACCAATTAGCCTCTATGAGCCAAATAGAGAGGGAGCTGTGTGAGCCTTGAGCACCGAGTGGCTGGATCCACAGCCTCTGTCTGGTTTTGCTATGGAGAAGGGTCCAAGCCATAGGCTCGCTAGGGTCCTCATTCCCACGAAGCTGCCTTGATAAACAACACTCTAGGCTTTCAGGGGCCCTGATGGCCTTCAAGGCAGAGGCCTGCCTCAGTGGGCCACAGATCTCCACAGGCCGAGCCTCTGTCCAAGGAGCCTGAGCTTGAGTTGAAAGCAGAGCCCCCCGGCCGTTCGTGCTGTGTTGTTTATTCTCTCCTTCCTGCCAGTCTTCAATGGCGAAGAACTCTGTCTACTGGCAATGGGATTTCCATAGAGAAGGAGGAAATCATTTTTCCCCCTATGATTTGTAAAGCTTGTGAAGAAGCCACTATCATGATTTTTAAACCAAGTAGTGAGATGTTTAAAAACCAATAAAGATATTTTCCTAAATACCAAGTTGTCTGTCCATGACTGTCTGCAGCCTCGGCTCAGGTAAGCTGTACTCAGGCTTACAAACTACCTTGTTTTCCTCCTTCACGGTGGATATGAGCTGCAGTGTCACGAGGATAGCTAGTAAGAAGGACTTGTAGTCATTGTCCTTACAAACGTGAGCACTACACACACACACTCACACACACATACACTCTCACACATACACACTCACACACTCACATAACACTCATACACACACACATACACTCACACACACATATAAACACACACACATACACTCACACACATACACTGTCACACACACACATAAACTCACACACATACACACATGCACTCACACACACACACACACTCACTCACACACATACACTCACACACGCACATACACACACACTCATACACATACACTCTCACACACACACATACCACACACTCACACACACATACACTCACTCACATAATACACACACACTCATACACACACACATACACTCACACACACATATAAACTCACACACATACACACACACTTACACACATACACTCACACACATACACTGTCACACACACATACACTCACACACACATAAACTCTCACACACATACATGCACTCACATACACACACACACTCATACACACATACACTCTCACGCACACTCACTCACACACACATAAACTCTCACACACATACACACATGCACTCACATACACTCACACACTCACATACACACATACACTCACGCACACTCACTCACACACACAGAGTGTGTGTTGGAGGTAAGGGGTCTGAGCCTGTACCATGTTCCCAGATATTCTTCTGACCAAGCCTCATCTCCTACAGTTCTCTAGCACTGTTGGCTGGGGACCAAGAGCTGATTGCATGAGCCTACGGGAACATTTCGTAGCTAAAACTACAACACAGCTTCATTGTCCTCTCTCACAAGTCACAGAGACTACACTCAACTGAAACCTAAAAGAGCAGTCAGTATAGGCCAAGAGAGGGAGAAACGTGTCTCGGACAGTGAGAACGTGCGAAGAGCTCGAGCCCTCAGAGAAGCAGAAAGGAGGAAGGAGCTGAACTGAGCTAACAAGGGGCCAGGGCAAAGCTGAGGGAGAATTGGGGTGCTCTGGTTTGTTTTGAGGCAAGGTGTCATGTAATCCAGGTTGGTCTCGAACTTGCTACATAGTTAAGGATGACCTTGAACTTCTGATCTTCCTGCCTCTTCTTCCTGAGTGCTGTGAAATCCAGCGCAGGATACCGGGTCTGGTATTACTTTTTGTTTTTTGTTTTTTTTTAATTTTTATCTTTATGCATATGGGTTTTGTCTGCATGTATGACTGTATCATGAGTATACAGGGCAACAGGTCCCCTCTGCCAGAGCAGCCAGTGCTCTTCACCCCTCAGCCATCTCCAGCCCCAGTTTTAAGTTTTTCCAGGAGTTTTGAACTCAAGGCCTTGTTTGTGTGAGGCAAACACCTACCATGGAACTATATCTGAAGCTCCCCACTTCTGGTTTAAAAGAAATTAAAACATTAACCAACTACAGGTCTGAAACGCTGTGCATGTTTTGTATAGTGAATGTGCCAGCCGTGGAGGAGGGTCATAGGAGGTGGCCTCGTGGAGGTAACTTGTGGTGCCTGGAGATGATCAGAAGGAAGGGAGACAAGCCCTAGGAGACTCATCTCCATTCAGCTCTTACCCTAAACTTAAGGCAGACGCCATTAGAACAGTGGCCCTGGGTAAGCTGGGAGCCCTGGGGTGGGGCTCAGGAGGAGAAAGCAGCCTCCTCTCTGTCTTATTTACTCACCGTGGAGGGAAATACCTGGGTAGTTGATGGCAGAAGTGGTCAGATGGGGACTCAGGTGCTACCACCTCACACTGGGGTCCCGGCTGCCTTGGCCTTGTGAGATAACCCCCTCCCCCCAACTCTGTCAACTACAAGTCATTGTCTGGAGTGCAGCTATCTGAGAGGTGTCAAGTGGGCCTCTCACAGGTAAGAAACTGGCTTTGAAGGGCTCAGAATCCTGTGAGCTAAGAGTGTCTTCCTGAGTGGATGAGAGAGGAGCATATGTGATTCAGGGTTGGTTCTGATTAATTCATTCCACTAAATAGCGATCACCTCCCAAGCCAGGCCAGAGGTGGGGACTTGATTTAAAGAGTCCAATTCAGGAGTTTTTTCTTAATAAAATGCCTGCATCCCATCTGCACCCATCCACTGCTGAACCCAGGAGGTTTCTGTTGGCATGGAGTCTGCCGTACTCGTCCTCCCTGTTGCCATGGCAACTCTTGGGGGTGTCGAACTCAGTTCTTCACTGAGCAAACAGGACCACACCCTCCCCAAGCCCCTTTAGTACCCCCTCCCTCCCCAAGCCCCTTTAGTACCCCCCTCCCTCACCACATGCTCGATCCCTTGGGTTTTCCATCTCTTGGTCTTTTGTTTGTTTTTCGCCTTTGTCCACTCCTGCCATGGTGTTTTGTTTGTTTCCCAACTGTCTGGGTCTGCGCACCATGGAGACGGTGTCCTGGGCTGCCTCTAACCCTGATCTGGTTAGGAACCCCTCCGCTTTGCGTGTATCTCCAACCTGATGTTCAGAACATCCAAAACAAACCCCGACATTCCAAAGCAAGATAGAAACCGCCGTCCCCACCCACTCTGCTGGCGCCCTGGTCCACCTGGAAAGGGTTTTTGAAAATTTCCAGTGTTCCGCAGCAGTGTCCATCCATGTGCTGAACGGAAAGTGATGTCTCTTGAGCATTTTAGACCCAAAGAGCTGTGCTATGGGTGAAGTTGATGTTTTCTAAATTAAAATTCTACTGGAGGCTTCCTGAGGGCAAGGCTCTTAGGACAAATACATACATTTGTCTCCGTCAGTGTGCTCAAGAGAAGTTTGCTGAGTGAAGAGATGGAAAGATTCTCGAATCCACGCACCTCAAAGAGAGTGCTGGTTGAATGGCAGCCTAAGGCTTTGGAATTAGACCTCAGGGAAGGGGAAGAAAAGAGTTGGCGGGTGAAGGCTCCTAACGGTAGCGTGGAGCTTGTGTTTCATTTTAAAATGCAGATGGCCTGGAAAGTGGAAAACTGGATTTTGAAGCGTCTTCACACAGGGGTCAATAACTTAGGATAGCGAAGCCTTTCCAGCCAGGCACTGTGCTCACACCCGTAATCTAGACGCTTGAGCAGCAGCCAGGTGTGGTGGCACACTCCGTTCATCTTAGCCCTTGAGAGGCAGGTCTCTGTGAGTTCAAGGCCAGCCTGGTCTACAGACCAAGTTCCAGGATAGCCAGGGCTACACAGAGAAACCCTGTCTCAGAAAAACCAACAAACCCAACAAACAAAAATACCCACTAGGCTGAGGCAGAAGGATTGCCACAAGTTCGAGGCTATGGATTATTCATTATCTAATCCATCTTTATCTATCTACCTCTATCTGGTCCCCCATCCCATGCATACTAGGAACCATACATAGGCCCTCTGCCCTGAGTTGCTGGGGTTAAAGGTGTGTGCCACCGCCTTCCTGCTTGCAGTACATAACTCGTGACAGCTGAACTGAATCCCCTGCCACCAGGTACAGTTTAGAGTGGTGCTGGGACTCGGAAAGTCCCGTCCTTTTATTTATTTATTTATTTATTTATTTATTTATTTATTTATATTCATTTCATCTATGTGAGTACACTGTCGCTGTCTTCAGACACACCAGAAGAGGGCATAGGATCCCATTACAGATGGTTGTGAGCCACCATGTGGTTGCTGGGAGTTGAACTCAGAATCTCTGGGCAAGCAGTCAGTGCTCTTAACCACTGAGCCATCATATGTCTGGCCCAAGTCAAGTCTCATCCATTTAGAGCTTTCATTCTCTCCCTCATTTCCTCTGCATCAGACCACCTGTTCTTGTTGTCTCCCGGGGCCACTCACCCTCCTGGTACTGACTGCACTCTGACTCTGAGCCATCAGCCCCACTTCCTCCTCTCCCTGGATCCTGGTAAAGCAAGCTGACAGTCTTTCCATCATCCACCCACTCTGAACAGAGAGCAGTAGCTGGCTTCAGATGTGGGCATGAGACCCAACCGGATAATAAAGTCTCAACAAGATGACGCCCAATTGTGGATGCTCCTGGGAAAGAGACTCGTGTTTCCCCTGGTCCCAGGGGTGAGAGGCTGAGGTGAGAAGCCGACATTCTGCTGACCTTTCTGCTGCCTTTGGGACCATTTGCATTTTGTCTTTGAGGCAGGGTCTGATGCTGTACCTCCCATACCATGGGACTCAGCCGAGCTGTGCTAGGATTATAGGCGTGAGTTTTCCTGTCAGACCCTGCAGTCACCTGACGCCCAGGAAAGGCCTCAGACTGATCCCAGCACAGTGGCAAGCAGAGCACAGAACCTGTGATGCCGTTTGGCACTGAAATGGGTGCTTAACACCAAGCTCTCCACTTGGTGACCAATGTGTTCTTCGTGATTTAACAAAGCTAAATTGGGTCTGGTGAGAAATAAAGATGTGCACATTGGGGTAAGGGGTTCTTAGCTGACAGCTGACGCCTCAGCTGTCCCCGATTCTCTTTAGGTGTAAATCTATGAATTATGGGGTGGGGGACATTTAAGCTAACAAGTCTGGATCACTGAGGTCTAATTGCTGTTATAAGCCCTGGATGGTCCCACAATGCACTCAAATGTACACAAGATGAGAGACAGGCCCCAGAAAGTGTGAGTTCGTCAGCTGGGGCAGGAAAAATAATGGAAGCAGGCACAGGCTCCAGCCAGAGAAGCTATCCCAGGGGCAAAGACCCTGGCTGACAGTGAAGAGAGGCTGTGGTGCCAGCACCAGGCCCAGTGGGTGGAAATCCCCCTCTCCAGAGCCTCAGGCTCTGCCTAGTTAAGCAGGGGCCACGTGGTGGTGCCAGAAGTAGATCCCGTGGGGAGTCTCCCCTGATAGTCACTCAGTAGCCACAGCCCTGCACTCACTACTGGTCACCTATCTAGCCTGGTCACTGCAGGTCCAGGAGGTGAGCCCGAGACCCACAGGACACTGAGTGAGGGGCAGGCAGGGGGGCCCTCCCTCCCATCCTGGCTGCTTTTCAGCCTGCTGTGATATGATTTCTTCGAGACCACAAATCCAGGAGCTGCCAGCAGCCAAATCCTTCTCTGATTGTCTGAGTTTTCTGGACATCAGAGAATAAACAGTCTCCACCATCTCGCCAGCTGTGCTGAGCTGTATTTCTGTCTCCTGCTGCTGTCTGGCAGGGTTACAATGCTGTGTCCACCTCCTGCTGAGGTCTGGGGGGCCTGGAAGTGGCAGGAGGGTGAGGGAGAGCCTGTGTGTATCTCTAGATTAGAGAGGACAGACACTCCTAGATTAGAGAGGACAGACACTCCTTCTGAGTCTCAATTTTGCTCCAATATCAGACATTTTAGCCTCAAGTCCCACTTTGGGCTTTTTTGGTTCTGTTTGTTTTGTTTGAGATAGGGTCTCACATAACCTAGGCTACTCTGAATTTTGCACTTCAGTTGAAGATGACCTTAAACTTCTGATCTTCCTGCCTCCTTCTCCTGAGAGCTGGGATCACAGTGTATGCCAGCATATGTTGGTTTATGCTGTGCTGAGGATGAAACCCTGGGCTTCATGCATGCTAGGCAAACATTATCCACTGAGCTATTGTGTATCTCAACCTGGATTTCAACTCTGTTAGTTGGGAGGGAGACCCCTACATGGCCACTGTCCCTGGGGTTGGTGTCCTTTAACTGGTGCCTATGGATTACCTGGGGGTACTTGAAATGTGACGCGCAGCTGTCACACCCCAATGGTTTGTTTCACAGAAGTGGAGAGACAGATGTGAGGCGGAATGAGACTAGAACCCTGACTTTTGATCCCTAAGCCTTGGAGTAATGTGGTCACCGCTTGATGACATGACCGACTGCCCGTGCGTTTGAAGGGGAGTGGGGTGTTCTCATCCTAGGCCTGTTTTGGAGATCAAGCTCATGGCTGGGCTGTTTCCTGAGAAGACGATGGGGGCCCTTGGAAAAGTACTAGTACCAGGCTCTGCTAAATCATCTTGTCAAGAGCAGAGCTGATGCAGCAGGGTCTCTGCTGCTGTCTGAGAGTCTAGCGGTTGATCTGAGCTTGGCCAGGGGCTAAGGGTAAAGTCCTCAGGAAAGGGAACCCTTCCCCCAATGCACAGCATCTGCTTCTGTGCCCTAGGATCCTGGCCTTAGATTACTGAGGGGAGGGGTGGCCTCCTCAGCCATCTGCAGCAGGAATTCCATTAGGATTCCCACCCCTCTTTTCCCTTCCAGCTGTAGACAGGAGGGTGGGAACCAGACAGCGTGGGAGGGTTGGGGTAGCTTAGGGGTCTCAGTGGACAGGTGTCTCCATCCTGGTCTGGCTTGGGCCTCAGGCTATGCTTTTCTTTGTCTAGCTGTCCAAGTCTGTGTGAGTTTGTGTGATATCCTGGGCTTGCCTGTGTGGGCAGCTGTGTTTCTGATGGGAGACAGCTTCTTTGGTAAAAAGTGTGCTTATGTGTATCTAGGCCTGGGTGTAAGTGTCCACACTCTGAGTAAGCCTTTGTATGTGGGTGTCATGGAGGATAAACCATGGGCTTCTTCATCTTCCCAGAGATGAGTAGAGTTGCCTCCATGAGGTCATTTTGGAGTAAATGTGAGCTTGTCTTTATAGATGTTAAGCCTAGGCATATGTCTGTGGAAATAGGCTTCCCCCCTAATACTAGATCCAGAGTCTCTGTGAACATGGCGGTGACATCTTTGTATTTATGCAGAAGCATTTATCTTACACTCATTGATTCATTCATAAAATTATATCCTCATTTATTCAGGAGACATTTCTGAAGTGCTTGCTTGGTGCTGTCCTGTACTTGGCACTGAAAATATAGACCCAAATAGAGCCATGCTGTGGCCTTCTGGGACCCTTGTCTATTTTGTATGGGATGGACCCATGACAGGAAAAGCTCTAAGAGTATACATCGGTCCATGCGTCATGTGTGTACCTTTGCCTGTAGACACGTCTGTGTGACTCCCTCCATGTTAGCTACATGTATGTTTCATTGCTTAGAGGGATAGCCCTGAGCTTTTTCCCTGCTGGGGTTGACTTAGGACAATTAGAAGTGCTGGGGTGCTAGACGATCACCCATCAAGAGTTCAGGATTCTGGGGCTGGAGAGATGGCTCAGTGGTTAAGAACACTGAACTGCTCTTCCAGAGGTCCCAAGTTCAAATCCCAGCAACCACATGGTAGCTCACAACCATCTGTAATGGGATCCAATGCCCTCTTCTGGTGTGTCTGATGAGTACAGTATACTCATATACATAAAGTAAATAAAATAAATCTTAAAAAAAAAAAAGAAGAGTTCAAGATTCTGCTCCTAGTTTGGGTCTGATCTGTGGAATAGTCTAGTGCAAAACTATAGAATGAAGGTTAATTTATAAAAATAATTTGGTTAACATTTTTTAAACATTTATTTAGTGTCTGTGTGTGTGTGTGTGTGTGTGTGTGTGTGTGTGTGTGAGAGAGAGAGAGAGAGAGAGAGAGAGAGAGAGAGAGAGAGAGAGAGCGCACATGTGAAGGCCAGAGGACAGCTTGTGAGAGCCAAATCTCTCCTTTTACCTGTGAGTCACAGGGATTGAACTCAGGTCATCAGGTTTAGTGGCAAGGAAACCATTTTGCTGGCCCCTGAGTTAAGGAATCTTTAGTGCTCCCTTAAGAGATGCTCAAATCTAGAATCTTTGAGCCTCCTTCAGGAGTGTTAAGAGCATTAGAGAAAGCAACACATGAAGGGTTGAGGATCGTGGCATCCGGTAAGTAGGTGCTCAATAAATACTTGCTTCTGTCCTTGTCTAGAGTTTCAGCGGCCATACCCCCACTACTCCTGGGTCCAGTGGACATACTAACTGAATTAATTTCAACCATATGCTAGTTAGTTCTGGCCTGTTATGATTTGGAAACAGTGCAAGAAAACTGAGCCATTTCTTTAGTACTAGGTGAGCAGTTCCCTCCACCCGTTCACCCTATCCCAAGGTGGAGCTTTGATACCTTGCAGTCTCGTGGACACAGAGGTACTATAAATCACAGGTTCAATGCCTTTTTCCACCTGGACTATCTCCAGCCTAACTCCAGGCTGTGGAATGCTGAGATCAGCAGTGCCAGGCACAGGGCAGGGCTGGGTCAGGTCAGGCCTCAGCCCCTTGACATGTCTGCACCTGCTTGCCCAGCCTTGGCCCAGCTCATCAGCTGTCCTCATGGCTAACACTCTTCAGTGGGGATCTCTCTGCTCCTGGCATGGGTGGCCTTGAGATCTGTGTGCGCCGGAGAGACGGGAGACCTCTATGACTCCTGTCCCCTCAAAACCTCTTAGAACAGCTGAGTTCCAGGGATAATACACAAGGAGTTATCGGGTGGGGCAGGGGGCAGCTCGGGTTAGTGGGGTGCTTATCCTGGGAATCCCCTGGAACCTGTCAATACTGGTGGCTCCTCTGCTCTCCTGAAATATCCCTGACCTGTGGGGAATGAAGGAGAGGTAAAGGGGGCAGCCAGGGATGCAGACTGGGAAATGCACTGAAAGAGAGCCCAAGGTGGCTGAGGGCCTAGGGAAGGCAGGAGAGGGTCTAGCCTGCCCTCCAGGTCATCCTCATACCTCACCCTCCTCATGTTGGTGCTGAGAGACAATCTGGTGGTTCCACCCAGACCGAAGGGCTTCTTTCACAGGTAGGAATGATTTAACCTCTGAAAGACCCTATGGAGTCTTGTGTTTATTTTGCTCTCTGGTCTCCTTATGTAGCCCAGGTTAGATCTAATCTCACCACATAGTTCAGACAGGCCTCAGACTGGCCACAATCCTCAGGCTTCCTGAATGCTAGGATTCCAAGCATGTACTACCGAACCTGGTACAGGGGGTGGGGTGGGATGGGGTACACGGGGTGTCTTTGTGACTGTGCCCTGACAACTCTGGGCTTTTCTGTTTGGGACCAGAATTGGGAATTTTCCTACTGGAAAAACAAATTATTGAAAGGAAGGGAGACATTGGTAGATTGTAGCCAAAGTAATGTGTTTAAGGAAATTTGTGCTTCATGCTGGCGGGAGCAGGGAATGTCTGGTCAAAGAGCTGGTGACGGCCAGGGTCTCTACAAGTAAACAGGCCGCCTCTAAAGTCCAGTGGCCGCTCTGAGCTCATTTCCCTCAGCGGGTGAGATGGGGAATGACGTCATCACGAGTGGGGCCTCATGGTCATGGAGTTTGTCAGTGACGGGGATGGAGGCTACCCGATCGCTGGCGGCTGATGCCACTGTTGGTTATTGGGAACAGCTGCTTCCCATAGAAGCCGCTAGGATGTCCTCCTACGCATCTGCTAGGATGGGACCCCAGCCACATCCATGACCCCGCAGCAGAGGTGTTTCTGGGGATGCCTGGGATTAACTGTCCCAGCCCTTACTTTCCACACAAGACCACGCCCTCCTCCAGGATCAAGGCCTCCCTTGGACTAAGGAAGGTCACTGAGGGTGGGTTCACTTATTAAAAAATGGTCCTTAGAGGCACAGGCTCATGTCCTGTTCCCCCCATCCCCACCCCACCCCCAGAGCTTGGACAGTGGCAACGTGCAACATTGCCTGTCTCCTGGGGCTAGGCAGCCAACTTCTGCAGGGGAGTTTCCATGAGCAGAGAGCCCAGGCCTCAGGAGGAGGGGTGGGGGACACGGTGGGGAGAAGGGAAGCCACAAAGCCTTCTCTGTGGTTCCACAGGCTCTTCCTGAGCGCTGCCACCCCAGATGAGGTTTTATGGGGTTCAAAAACCCTCCAGCAATCTCTGAGCCCCAGCTGCCAGGGGTGGGGACAGGTTCACAGTCTCAATACTCCCCCGCACAGCAAGACTTCACTTCCTGGAGGGAGAGTCATGAACAGTGGAACTCAGTAGAGAGTGGGCCAGAAACTTCTTGGAAGGAAGCCTGGGTCTTTTGCTTTGTTGTCACCCCAGGATTCACTGTGGGCTCATCAGTCAATAGAGCTACCCACCCAACTCCAGGGCTGCCTGACCTGGTCTGGGCTGAACCAAGCCCTCAGGCTGGCTGACATGCTTCATAGCAGCTCTTGGTGTACAGCTTGTCTGACTACAGGGCCAGTCTGCTGTTCACCTCCTTAGTCAACAGACCCTCGCTCACTGCCCTACCTGGTTTATGCCAAGTCTTTGCTGGACGCAGCAGTTAGAGGCACAAAAATGGAAGGCAAGATTCTCGATTTTAGGAAGTTGACCAAGAAGCAAACGATTAGTGTGATCTATACTTTCTTTTAATCACGCAGGGAGCAGATGAGGCTCCATGGAAGACAGTTGTCTGTAGGACTTACCCTGGTTACAATGGGGGATGTAGGATAAGAAAGGGTCATGCAGAAGCATGTGGAAGAGATGCCAGGAAATTAGAAAAGCAACTCTGAGGTATGGGGTCCCCCTAATCTTAGATCAAGAGAACACCCAACCCTGAGGCATGAGGCTGGCCTGCTCTTAGAACACTGAGAAGGCCCAGCCATGTGCCTGAGGCATGGGAGTAGGGAAAGAGGAGAGGTGAGTTAGAAAGCGAGGTGGGAGCCTCCTCTCAGTCACAGGGAGGACTTAGGTGTAGGGGAAGATCTTGGAGACTAGAAAATGTGTCACATCCAAGAACAGAGAGAATGAAATGGATGTCAAACATCTGAGGAAGAAATAATGCCAGCTTTGCAGTAAATCTTCCTAAAAATTGACAAGGAAGGAAGGAATACTTTCCCACTTATTCCACAAAGCCAGCAACACTCTGACCGGATACACAGATGTTCTAGAAAATGAAAATCACAGGTCCACCAGACCCAGTGGCCCAGCCACTTGAAAGGGTGAGGCAGGAGGGTTGGCTGAGAATTCCAATCTAGCCAGTGAGTCCCAATATGAACACCAGTTTCAGAGATAGAGAGAGAGAGAGAAAGAAAGAGAGACAGACAGACAGACAGACAGACAGACAGAAAGAGGAAGATAGAGGGAGGGTTGGAGGGAGGGATGGAGAGAGAGACAGAGATAGAAGGGAGGGAGGGATAGAGTGAATTATAAAACATAACCAACAAAAGACTTCGATGTAGAATACAGTTTTGCTTTTTTTGTTGTTGTTTTACTTACTATTATAGATGTCAAGAGGATAACTTTGTGGAGCCAGTTCTCATCCCACGCGTTTGTGGTCTCTTGGGATTGAACTCAGATCATCAGACTTGTGCAGGTTTTTACTGCTGAGCCATCTTGATCACCCTAGAATACAGTCTTTTAGAAACTGTCATGTGTGGTGGTGCATGGAGTAGAGACAGGAGGTCAGGAGTTGAAGGCTACCCTTATCTACACAGCAACTATGAGGTGAGCCTAGGCTATAGGAGATCACAGCTTTTAAGGAGCGACAGATGAAGTTGACCTCTTGCGCGCGCGCACACACATACACCACACACACACACACACACACACACACACACACACACACACGATGGTCCTTGCTTATTAGGAAGTGTAGAGTAATGTTCATGGAACAACTCGGTGTGAAATCTGGAGGTGGGAATGTGAGTATTGCCAACACTCTGGGAAACAGCCCTTGACAGTTACTCAGAGAGTTAAACACACACCTCCTTTAGTATTTACCAAACGACAGCAGAAGTCCACACAAAGACTTGTAGGTACATGAGGGCTCCCAACCCAAATGTGCATCATCAGAAGGATGCATAGAGAAATCGAGGTACATTCCTCAATGTGATAGGGGACAAGCCATGAACAGAGCGAATGCCGTGGACAAGTCTCTCGACAAGCCTCATAAAAATGAATACGTAGAGGGCTGGAGAGAGAGCTCAATGGTTAAGGGCACTAACTGCTCTTCCAGAGGTCCTGAGTTCAATTCCTAGCAACCACATGGTGGCTCACATCCATCTGTAATGGGATCTGATGTCCTCTTCTGGTGTGTCTGAAGACAGCTACAGTGTACTCACATACATAAAATAAATAAATAAATCTTTTTAAAAGGTTCTAGAAAATTGAATACATATTTACACTAATCTATAGAGATGTAAATGGATCATCGAGAATGGAGGGGAAAGGAAGTGAGTCAGGGAAGTTCTGGCTTTCAAAGGAGTCTGAGATCTTCTGTAAGTAACTCCAGTAGTCATTGTTGTACACCATGCACACACACATGAGTACAGGGGCATGAGGGGCTGTTTGCTTCTTTTGTATGTATGTACAGAGGTCAACATCAAGTGTCTTTCTCAATCGCTTGCCGCTTTATGTAACTGTCCAAGAACTTGCTCTGTAGACCAGGTTGGCCTTGAACATCCAGTGATCCACCTGCCTCTGCCTCCTGTCTGCTGAGATGACAGATGTTTGCACCACAATCAGCTTTTATGAAGGAGCTGAGTCCTGAACTCAGGTCCTTGTGCTTGTATGGCAAACACTTTACCACTGAGCCACTGCCCTGCCTGGTGATTGTTTACTTCTTTCTTTTGGTTTTTCTTTCTTTTTTTTTTTTAAAGATTTATTCATTTATTATATATAAGTACACTGTAGCTGTCTTCAGACACACCAGAAGAGGGCATCAGATCTCTTTACAGATGGTTGTGAGCCACCATGTGGTTGCTGGAATTTGAACTCATGACCTCTGGAAGAGCAGTAGGGTGCTCTTAACCGCTGAGCCATCTCTCCAGCCCCCGATCTTTTGGTTTTTCAAGTCAGGGTTTCTCTGTGTAGCCCAGGCTGTCCTGAAACTCACTTTGTAGACCAGGCTGGCCTCAAACTCACAGAGATCCTCCTGAGTGCTGGGATTAAAGGCATACACCACCATGCCCATGTGATGTTGATATGCTGTTTCTTTCTTTGTTCTATATATCACATGAGATTTTATATATATATATATATGTATATATATATATCTCACGTTGTATGTACTATGTGAAATATTAACTCATATATCTCAAAAAAAATCTGCTTCAAAAGCAGGAGGTAGGGCTGGGGATGCAGCTCAGTCCTGCAGCACTTGCCTAGCTTGCATGAGGCCCTGTGTTCAAATCCCAGCACCCCATAAACCCGGGCATGGTGGTGCACACCTGTAATCCTTGCGCTCAGGAAATGGAGGGGAGAGAATCAGAAGTTCAGGGACATCCTCAGCTACATGAAGAGTTCAGGGCCAGCCTAAATTATGTGAGGCCCTGTCTGAAAAAGAAAACAGAGCCTAGCCTCTGTCCCAGACCAGACACGCAGGGCTGAGGCTGCAGCTGTCCTGAAATGTGTGGGAGAGCCTCATGGGGCCGGGAGGTAGACAGGAGTCTCTCATTCCTCCCAGTCCTGACTCAACATCTGGCGACAGGCCATTCACACAGCAGCCAAAGTGATCTTGAAGTTGTAAATCTATTCCCATCATTCATCAGCGTGTGACCCTCAAAACTTCCCCTGGTCTACAAAGGCCAGTGTCCGGGCCCGGCCCATCTCTGTGCTCTTGTCTCTCACTGCCAGTGTCTTAGGCCAGTGTCCCTCCTGCCCTGGGGTCTTGGCCTGGTGACCCCCTTTACTGAGTTAGTGTCCACTGACGCCTCAGATCTCTCTTCAGTAGGATTTCTTCGTCAGTTTCAGGCCATACAGATGTGTGATGTGAACTCTCCTGGCTTCCTGCCTCATCTTCCATAATACTGTCAAAGTACATGTTTATATTACTTTTTCACAAATTCAAGGGCCTACAAGTGGCTCAGTACTTGATGCACAAACATGGAGGTCTGAGTTTGATTCCCAAAAGAACCCATACAATAATGGAATGAGAGAACCCACTCCATAAGGTTGTCATGTGACTTACACACACACACACACACACACACACACACACACACACACACACCATAGCATGTGTGTCCTCCATACCGTGCACACATACACATAATAATAAAGAAAATAAAACAAAATTTAGACAGTTGTGGTTGGGCTTTGTTGCCTAGGATAGCCCTGAACTCTTGTTATCTAGCTTTGCAGGAGGCTACAGCAGAGAATATGTGATCTCGAGTGTTTAAGATGAGCCTGAGGGTTGGGGATTTAGCTCAGTGGTAGAGCGCTTGCCTAGCGCCCTGGGTTCGGTCCCCAGCTCCGAAAAAAAAGAAAAGAAAAAAAAAAAAAAGATGAGCCTGGGATACATATCTGTGTGCCTATCTGTCTGTATGTCTGTCTGACATAGTCTAATGATTTGTAGCTAATTAACCAAATGTGGCAGAAGCAGGGAGGTGTAACATCTGAGGCAGGCCGGAGAGGCATCTTGGCTTTCTTTGTAGATGTTCCCTTTCAAAAGACAGTTGCCAGCCAGTGGTGGTACACGCCTTTAACCCCAGCACATGGGAGGCAGAAGCAGGCAGATCTTTGTGAATCTGAGGCCAGCCTGATCTACAGATTGAGTTCCAGCATTGCTTTTTATCCTAGCACTAAAGAGTCTGAGGCAGAAGAGTTGTCATGAATTCGAGGCCAGCCTGGACTACATAGCAGTACTGTCACAAAAAACAACCAACCCACGAAAGTCACCAACTGCCCTTTTCCCCAGAAGACAGAATCAAAGGACAGTTGCTGTGCTGTGAGCATGCCAGGGTCACAGAGAGAGCTACATAAAAGTGAGTGAGAGTTCGGTCCCCAGCTCTGAAAAAAAGAAAAAAGAAAAAAAAAGTGAGTGAGAAAACTCCACTGAGAACCTGGCCCAAGATCAGCACCAAGTGCCAGGCATAAACCACAGAGGCCTTCAGTACGCCTCTAGGTCTTAGGCCACTGCTTTCCCACTGCTAAACCAAAATACCATAATCTGAATACTTTATAAAAAACAAGATGTTTATTAAGCTCACAGTTTTGGAGCCTAAACGTCTAAGACTTTCAAGTTCTGCAAGAACTACATTAGACCCTTCCAAGGACAGTGCCCCTAGCAATCCAATTCCCTCTGATTAGGCCCCGCTTTCTCATAGCTCTATTAGAAACATCTTCAGTGGGTGCTAAGCTTCCAGCACACGAACATGATCAGCCCACATGCTAGCCCTGACACCATAGGATTACAGCCATATGAGACCAAGCAGGGGTTGCCCTGCTGAGCCCAGTTTCTCCTAGAACCACAGGAGGTAAATGATTATCGCAGCCGTAGACAGTGGGAACAGAGTTTAGTAAATACTTTGTTGTTTTTTTTTGAGACAGGACCTAGTTAACCTTGATCTTGAACTCATGATCCTCTTGTCTTAGCCACCCAAGCACTGGGACGGCAGGTCTGTACTCCAATGCTTAGCTCCAATACGTGCTTGGAATGAACAGAAGGAAAGAGGTCTGGATAGCCGTGGCTGTGTTTGAGCTGCTTTTCCTTCCCCGAGAAAGAGATCCAGAGAGTTGGGAAGGAAAGTGTTCCCTCACTGTGTGCTTTTAATGCCGGGCCCATGGGTAGTTTCAGGAGAACAACAGTAATTTTGCACATTTCTAATGTGTTCTTTTCTGGGGAGACATTCCCAGACTTTATCTTTTATTAGATTCTCAAAAGAATCTGTGGTCCGGACACATTAAGAACAATTTTCTGGTCCAATTATTTCAGTTTTTAGGTCAAGAAATAGATCCTATTTCCTTCTGGAAATAATTCTGGATAAAAGAAAAAAACTATAAAAAATAGACTTATGAACTGGCAAGAAAACAAGAAATATTCAAGCTGAAAATATTTATAATCTCACGGCAATCTGAACTGTGAAACTGTCTCTTGCCTTAGATAATTTTACTTTTTATTATGGTTAAGAAACATGAAATCTGTCTGGGCACTGGTAGTGCATACCTTCAATCCCAGCACTTCGGATTAAAGAGACAGGCAGATCTCTGAGTTCAGGGTCAGCCTGGTCTACAGAGTGAGTTTCCTATTACCAGAAGGATGTAGGATCTATTTCTTGACCTAAAAACTGAAATAATTGGACCAGAAAATTGCTCTTAATGTGTCCAGACACAGAAAAACTCTGCCTTGAAAAAACCCAAAACAAAACAAAAAAAAACCCACTATGAGATCTGCTGATGCGATAGCTATACACATAATCACAGCTCTTAGGGAGCTGAGGCAGGAGTATTCCCACAAGTTTCGGGGTGTCCTAGGATAAAGAATTAAAAAGGGAAAATGAAAGAAAGAAGGAAACAAATAGACACCCCCCCCCCAAAAAAAAACCAAAAAGCAAAAACAAAAACAAAAAAGCCACCAGATCTTCAGTGTTCCGTTTGTTTACTTTTGAAAATAGGGACTCATTCTATAACCCTGACTGGCCTGGAAGTTGATATGTAGACCAGGCTGGCTTTGAACTCACAGAGATACATTTGCCTCTGCCTCCCAGGTACTTGGATTAAAGGTGTGTGCTATGATGCTCAGCTTAAATGTCTCTGTGTGTATGTGTGCGTGGTTTTTTTCCCCCACATTTATTTATTGTGTGTATGCACACATGAAGAAGTCAGGGAAGGACTTGTGGGAGATTCCTCTTCTATTATGTGGGCTGTGGGTACTGAACCCAGGTCTCCTGGAATAGCAGCAAGTGCTTTTAACCAGTGAACCACCTCTGCAGTCCTGAGACCTTATCTTAAAACTAGATAGAAGAGTAGGAGAGACACCTGAGGGTTGGGGATTTAGCTCAGTGGTAGAGCGCTTGCCTAGCAACCGCAAGGCCCTGGGTTCGGTCCCCAGCTCCAGAAAAAAAAAAAAAAGAAAGACACCTGAGGTTGTCCTCTGATTTCCACACATATACTGTGGCATGTGCCAAACATTCACACAAACACTATACTTAAGCTTTTAAAAGGCACATACCAAGTTGAAAAATTAGTACACCAAGTGTTGGGAGCAGTGATGTACTCCTGTAATCCCAGCACATGGGAGCCAGGGCAGGAGGATTGTGAGTTCGAGGCCAGCCTGATCAAGAGCATGAGAGCCTGTTTCTAAAATCAAAGGCTGAAAGTCAGGTTTGTAGCTTGATGGTGGAGCTCTTGCCTAGCTCTAGCCATTGTCCAAGGCTCTTCTGGGTAAAGGAGTGTATGAATGAATCTTTGGTGTGTGTGTCGGGGGGTGGTATGATGTGTGGTGTGTGTGTGGTGTGTGTGTGTGTGTGTGTGTGGTGTGTGTGTGTATGGTGGGGTATGTGGGGTGTGTGTGGTGTGTGTGTGTGTGTGTGTGGTGGGGTGTGTGAGGTGTGTGTGGTGTAGTGTATGTGTGTGTGTGTATGGTGTGGTGTGTGTGTGTGATGTGGTGTGTGTATGTGGTGTGTGTGTGTGTGTGTGGTGGGGTGTGTGGGGTGTGTGTGGTGTGGTGTGTGGTGTGTGTGTGTATGTGGGGTGTGTGTGGTGTAGTGTATGTGTGTGTGATGTGGTGTGTGTGTATGTGGGGTGTGGTGTTTGTGTGTGTGTGTGTGTGTGTGTGTGTGGTGGGGTGTGTGGGGTATGTGTGTGTGTGGTGGGGTGTGTGTGGTGTGGTGTGGTGGGGTGTGTGTGGTGTGTGTGGTGGGGTGTGTGTGTGTGTGTGTGTGTGTGTGACTGTATGTGAGCAGGCGCATTTGAGCATGAGTGTGAGCGTGAGTGTGAGGACAACCTCATTAAGTGCTGCCATCACTGCAGCTTCTGCCGCTTCCTCCTGCTTCTCTAGTCTTTTGAGACCGGGTTTCGCTTTGAATCTGAGGTTGGCCTTGAATTTATAGAGACTCACCTGCTTCTGCCTCCCAAGTGCTAGGATTAGAGGCCAGCCACCACACTTTAAGTTCCTTCTGCTTTTTATGTGAGGCGAGGCCTCTTGTCCTGGAATGTCACTAAGTAGGCCAGGCTAGCTGGCCAGCCAGCTTCTGGCATCTGCCTGTCTCCGTCTCCCGTTGTCCCATCTCTGGGATTACAAGCATGCCCTGACATGCCTGGCTTTTTATATGAGTTCTCAGGATCAAACTCAGGTACTTGGGCTTTTGAGACGGCACTTTACCAACTAAGCTGTCTCTCCAGTCTCTGTAACTTCTGGTTCTAAAGCCTGGAATGGGCTGCCCTACCAGCGTGCCCTCAGTAGGAAAAAAAAACCAAAACCTGAAGGCACCACATTTCCCCAAGAAGGGGAGTTGTGGGGCAGAGAGAATGCCGGAAAGTGGGGGAAAGTCTTGTCAGGTTTAGAGAGAAGTATTTCAGGGGACCTGTCCCCTGTGTCTGTAATCTGGAACCACCTGGAGGTTAGCGTGGTGGCAGGGCACTGTTAAAGGAATGTGCTGACAGGGAACCAGATGCCCCCACTTGCCCATAGGGAGAGACAGGGACGTAGGGCTCTTCCCGACAGACAGAGCCAATTCACCAGTCTCTGAGAAACTGGAAGCTTTTGCTTATCCACTTGCTTTCCTTTTTATCCCTTCAGAATCTAGCCTGTGCTAAGCCCAGCCTGTCATTCTGTGGGTTGGGGGCCAACTTGGAACCTAACATCCATCATTGCCCAAAAACCTGAGATGGAGGGCTGCAAGCAACCTTCAGAGCAGCCGTTCCTGCAACCACAGTTCCCCTGAAGAAGGCAGCCATGTCTTGGTGTGGCACAAGCCACTTGTGGTCCAACCAAGTCAACTTAGGCTTCTTCACTGTCAGAGAAGAAAGTGGGCTGAAAGACTGAGGGCTCTGGTCTCTGCAGGGGCCAGGCAGAGGCTGGGCCTCTACTAGGCAGAACCTGGTTCTCCTGCTACATACCTTCCACTGGGCTGTGGAAGCCTCTTCCAGATCCCACTCCCCAGGAGGACAGAAGCAGATGCTGTCCCTATCAGGGTCACAGATCATCCGTTCCTGCACAACTCAGGCAACATATTTTCTCCATGCATAATCCTCTCATGAGTGTGGCCTGTTAGCTCCCAGGGCAAAGAGAAGCATGATGGTAGCAGGGTGGCCTTGATCCCATATCCCATGCTTGGGCTGACTGTCTGAGCCTGGGGAGAAGGGTCCATTGTTCAGCAGAACAGATAGCTAGGTGTTTCTAGAGAGGACCTGGCCTGCCTAGGGGAAGAGCAAGAGCTACAGGCTGGTTTGCTGGGTCCTGGCCTAGTGGCTCCCAGGTGGGCAAGGCTGGCTTGAGAATTCTTACCCACAGGGACTCCTCTCCCCTCTCCCTCTACCCCTCTCCCTCTCCCTCTCCCTCTCCCTCTCCCCTCCCCTCCCCTGCCCTCCCCTCCCCTCCTCTCCTCTCCTAACACTGGGGCATAAACTAGGGAAATGGGTAGTATATTATTTTTTATCATGAAAACAGAAGCAGAGAGTTATCTTAGAAAGGGCTTTTCCAGCCTTGGACTAGGTACTTTGTGTGTGTGCACATGCATGTTCATGCAGGTCCACATGTGTGAGCATACATGTGCTAAACAGAGCTCAATCCTGGGTGTTGTTCCTCAGAAGCCATCTGCTTTATATTTTGAGACAGGGTCTTTGGGACCTGTTATTTGCCAGTGAGGCTGGCCAGTGAGTTCCTAGGATCTGCCTGTCTTTCCCCCAGGGCTAGGAAAATAAGCACGTTCCACTACACTTGGCTTTTGGATGGGTATTGGGAATCAAAGTCAGGTTCTCCTGCTCATCTGGCAAGCACGTTCCAGACTGAGCCATCTTCCCAGCCTTCTGGGTGCTTTCCACAGCTCCTTGGTGACCGAAACTTGTTGTCTGAGGGCCTCACAAGGGCCTGGCAAAATAAGCATCGTGGGTCTCCCCACGAGACAGATGCAGCTCACAGAGACAGAAACACACAGCCAAGGTCAGAGGCTAGATGGGATGGGTGCGGCCAGGGCCTCGGATGGAGCAGAGTCTCAGAGCTCCTTGTGGGACCATGAAGCTTTCGGGCAGCCTGGGAACGCCATCCATTTCTGGCACCTCTCTAGGTTGTGACTGCTCCAAGGCCTAGAGTATGGTGGGTAAGGTCACCTCTCCTGGTTCAATCCTGGGTTCCTCTCACTGGAGAGACACACCCTTTGGTGAGGGGGAGGAAGCATTTTTGAGGTGAAATGTTGTCTAACAGCCAGGAATGGAAAATATTAAAAGTCCAATGGCGCCAATGAGGTTCGTGCCAGAGCCAGAAAGTACAGAGAAGAAGGAACATCCTTGTTACTGAGGACCCAGGGGTCTGCAGGGGGTCAACTACCAGCCACCCACACCCTGTAACCCCAACAGGGCCATCTGTATCTTCAGGAATAGCACAAGCCTCTCCTGGGCCAAAGGAAGGCCCTGCTTTGTTGACTTGAGAGAACTTTAGGTTTGGTTTATCCCATACTCTAGGGAAGGCAGAGAGCACAGCAGCATGGGCTATGGTCCATGGGCTATCTCAGTGTGTGTGGGGGGGGCGTGGGGGAGGCCAGGCTAGCTCACTCCACACATATGCTGAGCTTTGGGTATGAGAAAGGCAAGAATGTCAAGATGCTTTCTTCTGTAGGGCCTCTCACCACAGAGGGCAAACCAGGAAAACCACGTCAGTACAATGTGACTACAGTTCGGAGGAGAGCTCAGCAATTGTGGGACAGAGAGGGACCATTGGCTTAGCCTGAGGCTACACGGAAGAGCTCCCAGAGGAAAGGGTAGGTACTGGGGCAAGCCTTACTATATTAGAAATTGAAGGAAATCTTGAGTCTGAGTCTGTATTCTTGGAAGCGTCTCTGTGTTTGGGGAACGAGGTACTGACAGATGCAGGCACTGAGCCTCCTCACTTAAACTGCAGGAGGAACAGAGGGGTCTGAGAGAGTGTGCCGGGAACCCAGCCTAGGTCCTCTGCAAAAGCCCCCAGCGCTCTGGACACCGAGCCAACTCTCCAGCCCTCTTTTCGAGGGCATTTTAATGAGACGATTGTTCAAGAGATCTGAGATATGCTGGAAGGGGGTCTTGAAACTACCAGGAGAGATGACGTGGACCCTGCCTCTATTCCAAGTAGGTACTGTCACTATGGAACAAACGACCCCAGTTCACTGTTGTCTGTGATAACTGTCTATGACCCACAGACTCAGTAGCTCAAGATTTCACGCAGGACTTGACCAGACGATTATTCTCTTTCCTCTTTCCTTCCTCCATTTTGAATACTCCTTGGTTTTATAGACAATTCAGGTGTTTTTGTTTTTTTACTATTTATTCAGTGTGTGTATGTCTGCATGCCTGTGCGAATGGTATACATGACTGCGAGAGTGGTATGCCATATGTGTGTGGGTGCTCAAAGAGGTCAGATGCCCCAGAACTGGAAGTATAGGCAGTTGTGAACCATCTGATTGATTTATCAGAACTAAACTCCAGTCCTCTGTAAGGTCAGCAAGCGCTCCTAGCCACTGAGCCATCTCTCCAGGACCAGTTGTATTCTTACAGTCTTAAAACTTTTTAAAATGTATCTCATGAATATGAATGTTTTGCCTGCATGCATGTTTGTGTGCCGCATGTATGCTTGCTGTCCTTAGAGGACAAAAGAGGGCATCAGATCCCTGGAACTGGAGTTAACAGATGATTGTGAGCCACCTTTGGTAGCTGAAAATCAAATCTAGATCTTACCTGTTGAGCCATCTCTCTAGCCCCTTAAACGTTTAAAAATCATTTTTATTTGTATATATGTATACATACATATATATGCATATACACACACACACACACGTGTGTGTGTGTGTGTGTGTGTGTGTGTGTGTGTGTGTGTCTAAGTGGCTATGTGCATGAGGGCAGGTGTCTGCAGAGCTAGTTACTCAACATGCTTCCTGGGACCAGTTCCAACTGTGTTCTTTGAAGCATTAACTAAGACCACTTAATGAAACTCTGCTGGTGGGCGGGTGAGCTGGTATAGAAGACCCAAAACATCACTCACATGTCTGCAGCCTTGCTGGTGATGTCTGGAAGCTGTGCTCAGTGGGGGCTGTTAGCAAGAGTTGCCCCACTGGGCTACTCTAGTACAATGGCCTGGTGGTAATTAGTACAATGGCCTGGTGGTAATTAGTACAATGGTCTGGTGGTAATTAGTACAATGGACTGGTGGTAAGTAGACTTGATTTCCTACACAGTGGTTGGCTCTCTCTAGAGCAGTGGTTCTCAACCTATGGGGTTTGTTTGACCCCTTTAGGGTTTAAGACCATCAGAAAACACAGGTATTTACATTACAATTCCTAATGGTAGCAAAATTACAGTTAGGAAGTAGCAGTGAAAATAACTTTATGGTTGGGGGTCACCATCACACGAAGAACTGTATTAGAGGGTGGCAGCCTTTGGAAGGTTGAGAACCACCACATTAGAGTGAATGACCCAGGAGAGGAAGCTGTATGACAGGGAAGTCATGAGGCCACCTGAGACTCAAGGCGTGAGAAATCCAACTCTACATCTTGAGGTGGAGTAGTGTAGTCACTCTCACACCCTTAGTCCCAACAGAGGAAGGCTGAGGTCTAAGTTGGAGGCCAGCCTGGTCTATCGAGTTCCAGGACAGCCAGGGCTACATAAAGAGACCCTGTCAAAAATAAAACAAAAATAAAAACAAAGAAAGAAAAAGGATGCTAGAATGGAAGCCACTTTTGGAAAATGCAGACGGCACCTCCTTGAACAAAAAACCATCACAAAGGAAGCAGTTAAGGCAGGGCGAGAGGGGGCTGGAGAGATGGCTCAGCGGTTAAGAGCACTGCTGTTCTTCTACAGCTCCTGAGCTGAATCCCCAGCAACCACTTGGGCTCACAACCCTTACATAGTGTGATCTGACGCCCTCTTCTGGCATTTAGGTGTATATGCAGATAGGGCACGCACACATAATGTTTCTGAGAGAGAGAGAGAGAGAGAGAGAGAGAGAGAGAGAGAGAGAGAGAGAGAGAGAGAAAGAGAGAGAGAGAGTGTCTGCATGCCTGGATCTAATTCCGTAGGCATGGTGATATATGCCTGTAAGCCCAGCACCTGGGAGTTAGAGTAGAGACTGATATAAGTTCAAAGCCAGACTGAGTTGAAATGTGAGACCTCATTTCAAAAAATAAAGGGCTGGGCCTGTTTCAGTTGATGGAGCTTGCTTTGTATCCCTGAAGCTCTGGGTTCGATTCTTAGCACTGCATAAAACAGGGCGGGCGAGGTGGTGAGCATCTGTTCTCCTAGCATTTGGGAGGCAGTGGCAGGAGAGTTGGACTCTGTAAAGCCTCCTCAGGTCACAGGACAGCAACCAGGGTGGGGTGGGATTCCAGGCAAGGGGTGGGAGATCAAAGAGTGCTAGAGGCAGATCAACACCTTCCTCTGGAGTCATCAGGGTCAGCCCGCCCCCACTTGCCTGCCTAACTTCTTTCCCAACAGCAGAGTGGGGATCCTTGACCATAGGTTTTGGCCTCAGAAGACAGCTAAGCTGGGTCCCAGTTCTTCTGCTGCCTGGGCAGGAGTGGGGGTGATAAATGAATTTCCAGTGTGTTCCAAGCAGGGGATTGGAGCTGATTGCAGACGAGCTTGGCTTGCAGAAGTCCCAGATGGCTGGCCCATCTAGGCCAGGCCTTGGATAGTACAGGCCTATGGCCACATCCCAAGACCTCCTGTCCTGGGGTCCTGGCTGAGGGAGCAGCAGCCTCTTCCTTGGAGGGGATCTTGGAGGAGAGGGCTGGGGAGGCTCAGATTCCCAAGTCTAGTTTTGTGTAGCTCACAACTGTCTCACTTGAGGAAAAGAAAGACCTATGGGAGTATAGAGGGGCAGGAGCTGGGGGGACTCCAGGGATCCCATCCTTTCTTTTCCCATCTTACTAAAATCCAACCTCAGCAGTCATCCTGCTTTTCTGGTAAGCCTCCCACCCCACAGCACAGCTTCTTCATCGGTCACGTCTCCCCTTCTCTCATGCCTGCTGTGTTTGCTCTCCATGTGTGAACAGACCTTGCTATCCTAGAGCTGGTGGGGCCTGGAGCTCCCTCAGCCCACAGCTCTATTGCAAGGTTGGAGACACAGAGGCCCGGGATTACCGGGTATGCTGCTAACCCACAGTCATACATCAGAATGAGTCATAGGACCAGGACTAGACTTCTGAATCCCAGGTTTCTTGTTTTCTCTTACGCTTTATTCTAATGATTGTAGCTGAGTCTCCATCAATCTGTCTTTTCCTTAGACTGTTCACATAGGCTTTACTCATTTCATAGCCTACTATCAGACGCTGAGCAGAGGACTGGGGGTGTGGCTCAGTCGGTTGAGTGCTTGCCAAATACACGCCAGGCACTGGGTTCGATTCCTGTCACTGCATAAACCGGCCATGGCATGCTCCTGTGATTGCAACACTCTGGAGGTGAGGCAGAAAAATTAGGAATACAAGGTCACTCTGGGCTACATAGCTAGTTCGAGGCCAGTCTGGGGTTATAACTGCAGCGACAACAACAAAAACAAGCCTAGTTGCATGGTGGTGGCCCATGACTTTAATCCCAGCACCCAGGAGGCAGAGACAAGCAGACCTCTGAGTTCGAGGCCAGTCTGCTACAGAGTGAGTTCTAGGACAGCCAGGGTTCACAGAGAAACCCTGTCTTGAAAAACCAAAAACAAAATAAAACCCAAATCCCAAGCCTTGGCTGAAGCCACTTCATGAATTGATTCTGATGAACTGGGCCAGACTAGAGCCAGCTACAGCGACACAGCCTGTGGGCTAAAGTCTGGGTGCTGGACTAGGAACCAGGGTCCCTAAGAACAAGCTGAGTTCTGTGTCCTGTGTCAACGCAAGACCTCTGTGTCTCCTCTCAGCCCTGTCTCAGATGAGTCCCACTTTCTGAGCTTACACACGGAGGAAGCGAGAGATACGAGAGGGCATGAGCATGCGCACCCTCGCACTACTGACAAGAGGATCTGTCCTGCTGCACTGTGGGACCTGGGCATGCGAGGCTTTCCCTTCGGAGTGCAGAAGATATGCCTATAGAGGTTATTAACACTGATTGTCTAGCTTACAGGATCTGAACTGCAGGAGACAAGCCTCTGGGCATGCGCCTGAGGAACTTTCTGAAGTGAGTCAACTGAGGCAAGACCCTCACTACGTGGAGGAGGTTCCATTCCATGGCGTGGATCCTGGACAGAAGAGAGAAAAAGTGGTTAAGCAGTAGCACCCGTCTCTCTCTGCTTCCTGACTGGGTATTATGTATCAAGTTCCTGGTGCCATGCCTTTCCTGCCATGATTGACTGCGTATTCTTATACTGCAAGCCAGAATAAACCCGGTCTCTCTTAAGTTGTTCCTATCTTGGCTCCAAGAATGTGAAATTTAACTAATACACATCCTTCTTGTGGCTTCCCACTGTCCACTGAGCTGGCCACCTCCTGTGAAGAAGAGCTCAGTCGGCCTTTGAGAGTGACCTCATTCCTTGCTGTGGACAGGCACCTACCTCCATGTGTTGTATAGGACAGGCAGCCCCCTGGATGAGGTCGTGACATGAGACAGGACTCAGGAGACCCCCTTCTTATTTTCTACTTCTGCCTGGGGTTCTATCTTTTCAACCAAATTCTCAAAATGTGGTCTGAGGACCACCAGCTCCATTGCAAAACCAAGTCTCATGTTCTGAGTCAGAAACTCTGGTGGGGGAGCCAAGAAACCTGCATTTGTTTCTTAAATGTGTGTGTGTGTGTGTGTGTGTGTGTGTGTGTGTGTCCACACGCATGTGCGTGCCTGGATGAGTGTATGTGCACCATGTGCATGTGTTCATGGAAGCCAGAGGGTGTTGGATGCCCTGGAACTGGAGTTACAAGTGATTGCGAACTGCCTGGTTTGGATGCTGGGAGCTGAAGGTAGGTCCTCTGGAAGAACAGTAAATACTCACCCCCTCTCACCCCAAGACAAGATTTCTGTGTAACAGAACCCTGGCTGTTCTGGAATCAATTTGTAGACTGGGCAGCCCTTGAACTCACAGATATCTTCCTGCCTCTGCCTCCTGGGTGCTGGGATTTAAAGGTGTGTCTCACCACTCAGGACTTTAGAGACAAGGACTCATGTAGCCCAGGTTGGCTTAAGACTCCCCATATAGCTGAGAATGATCTTGAACTCCTGATTCTCCTGTCTCCACCTCCAAGTTCTGTGATTACAGGTACACACACACACACACACACACACACACACACACACACACACACACACGGTTTGTTCATGTTAGGCAAATGCTCTACTAAGAGAACTACAGCCCCGTTTCCTTCCAGATGGTTCTGGTGGTGCTGAAGTTAGACAGCCATGACTTAAGACAACAGGCAGCTTCAGGCTGAAAGAGGGGTATGGGAGAAGCCTTAAAGTTCAGGCGGCGGTTCAGTCACCTGTGATGTGAGTAAGGCTTGCTGGTACACACACACACACACACACACACACACACACACACACACGCACACACACGCACGCACACACATACACGCATACACACACAAACACATATGTACACACATATACACACCCCTTGCAGACTCTCAAAGCAGTTCCCATGCTAAATCCCTCTGGTCTCGGTGTAGGGAGGGACACAAATGGAAGTGAAGAGGTGATTAAGAATGAACTGTTCTTATCAGGTGACATCCTGTACCCCATAGTCTTTGTTCCTTGTCCCTTCTGAGGGTCCCTGAGGGTTCCTTCAGAAGCCAGAGAAGCCGAGTCATTGCCCAGTTGAGACCAAGCACACCGCTCCACAGAAGCTGAGGTGACTTGTGTGCCAGAGTTTCAGAGTAAGTGCTAAGACCTTGCTGTGCACGGGCTGGTCCTCTGGGGAAGGTGGAGGGTCAGCAGACAAAGCTTAGGCCAGCTCACACCATCCCAGGGTATGAAATGCTGCTTAGATGGAGAATTCCCCTTGGCCCTTTCCCAGGGCTGAGTCCTATGTCCAGCCTTCCTCCTGACCCCTGTCTCTCTGATATAGACTGTGGCGCCCAGGCTGTGGCCCACTTGGGTCATCACTGCAGTGGCATCCTCCCCCACCACAACCCCACATCCCAAAGGATCTTGATGTTAAATTCTTGCCCCTGGGACTTGTTGGAGACATGGGGAGGGAGGGAGCCTCATGCTCAGATCTGGTTTCACTGTTGTTGCTGCTGCTGCTGCTGGTTCAGTGGCTGGCTGCCATGGGCTGAGCCACCAGCTGTGCTATATAAGAGACTGGACTGCTGGAGAGGTGAAGAAGTCTTGGACCCCCAGCGAAGAGTCTTGTTCAGGACACGGTGAGCTCCAACCCCAATCTCTCCTCCAACCTCTGTGTCTACCTGGCTCTGCTCCTACCCCATCCCTAGATACCTCACTAGATACCTCATTGTTCTTCCTTTGCTGGCTGACCACACACACACACACACACACACACACACACACACACACACACACAGATGTCTTTTTCTGTTTCATTCTTCTCATTATCCAAAGTCTTCCCTCAGCACTGCCTACCTGAAGTCACAATGCCCCCAAGTGGCCCCATCTTGGTCTCTATACCTTTTCCCTCTGTGGCCAGCCACTGTGCGCTGTCCGGGAACTCCAGGGAACATCCGCTGGGGAGCCTGAGAGCCAGGCCTCTTCAGAGGAAATGGTGGGCTGTAGAGAGCCTCTCTGCTGGCTGCCAGATGGGAAATGGCTTTTCCACAAGGTGCCTCAGGCCACCCTGGCCTCTTCCACAGATTTAGAGCTGGCTCTGGCTGTTTCTGTCTGCTCAGAGCCCTGGAGCTTGGAGTAGCCTGAACCAACTGGTACAGCGGTCTCAGGGTTAGACAGTCTTTGCTGTGGTTTTGTTTGTTTCCTCAGACATCCAAAAATTCAAGGGATCCTTTTCTTCCAGAAAAGACAGCTTCTCTTTCCTTCTGCACCGGACTTAGTGATCAAAGGTAACTTTTATGTATGTATGTATTTATTTATTTTTATTTTATTTTAAGATAGAATCTTGCTCTTGCTGGGTAGCCAAGGCTATCCTGTAACACACTATAATAGCCCAGGCTGGCCTCCAGCTCACAGCAATCTACCCTACCTCAGTCTCCCACGGGCTGATATTGCACTTGGGATTCTACTCAGATGAGGGAACAAATTATTAGGTTATATTCTGGTTGGTCCTAACTCTCGGGGAGAAAAATACCCAGCTGAGGAGGAGCCTGGTTCTTTTTTTTTTTTTTTTTTCGGAGCTGGGGACCGAACCCAGGGCCTTGTGCTTCCTAGGTAAGCGCTCTACCACTGAGCTAAATCCCCAGCCCCTAGGAGCCTGGTTCTTTAACACTGTTTCTGGGCATGTTTTCTTCTCCCTACTTCTGTAGCCCTAACTTCATGCTCCCAGTTACTGGAAGCCCTGGGTTCTCACTACACACCCACTGAGTTCTCTTTAGCTGGCTCCTGACTACGTGTTCCTAGCCAGGTTGCAAATAAATAGACCAGAATGGGCTCCAGCTGTGGTCCATGCACATCTGGGAATGTCTTCTTCTTGGAGGTGGCTTGGTGAAGCATTGGTGGCTTTCAGCCTGCCTGCCTGCCTGCCCACCCTAAGGAGGGCTCAGTCTTCCTGGGACCAGGATGTGTAGCCACCTATGCAAAGCTGTGAGCCCCATTAAAGGGCAGCAACACAAAAGCCTGGGGCTTGAAAGTGATAAGTTACCCAGCAGCTGCTGGAAGCAGGCCTCTTACTCTCCAGGAACCTCCTTATCTCTTTCCTCCTTTGTGGTCTGTCTGCCGGGGAACCTGGCAGGTTTAGAATCTGGGTGCTGCTTGTTTGGATTCAGATCCTCAATTTCTACATCCCCCAAGCAGCTCAGTTTGGCAGTTCAAGCAGATGTCCTTCCATGAGACTCTTCCCTTTATCCTGGACTGGAGCTGTAAGAGATGTGACCCGGGTTTGGGATGTAGCTCAGTTGATAGCCTGCTTGCCGAGCTTGAAGGAAGCCCTACATTTCATCTCTGGCATCACATAAAGTCAGTGTACAAACCTGTAGTCTCCGCACTCAGAAGATGGAGGCGGGAGAATCAAAAGTTCAAGGTTATCCTTGTGTACAGAGTGCATTTGAGGCTAGCCTGGGCTACAGAGGACTATGTCTCAGAAGTGATTCAGGAGTGTGGGACATGATACACTTTGCTTCTTTGCAGATCATTGACTCTATGAAACATTCCTGGGGAGCCACAGGTCCAACTTTGTGAAGCAGCGTCACCTGTCTGACATTTATACGGGGCCTGAGGGAGAGATGGCAGCAACCAAGACCTGGGTACTCTCTTTCCTGGTCCTTGAAGTCACCACCGTGCTGGGTATGTATGTACCAAGTCTCTGCTTGCTCCCAAAGCTTCTACTTGCCACGGTGAATTCAATTTCTGTTCTGGGACCCAATTATCTATGTGTCAGCCTGGACTGAAGACTTGAGGCTGTTTGATAGTTTGTGAAGTTTTCTCACTTCAAATCTGAGATCTTTCTTTCTATTAAGATTCATAGAACAGAATCAAACAAGCAAGATGAAGTCACTCTTGGGGAGGAAGAAAAAAGTTAGGAAAGGTTCTGCTCCTGTGCACTAAATTTAGCTCTGAGCTTCCTGGTAGCCAAAGCAAAAAGGGAGTCACAAGGGATCCACGGTGTTCCCAGAAGCAGGTTTGAGGTTCGCCTGTTTTCAGTTGCATGAAAATTCTTCTGGCAAGAAAACTCTGTTTCCTGTATACCCCGGAGCCAGGTTTGATGAACACACCAGACGCCCTTCTGGTTTTCTTGCCCTCTGCTCCGATACTCTGGTGACCCAAAGATCAGGGAGAAGGTGCCTGCTGCAGCTACTGACTACCTGAGTTGCTGCATCCCTTTGGAGATCTCTCACTCTCCCATCTCGCCTGCCTCCCCTCATTTCAAATTATACTGCTAATGCAGAGTGCTTGCAACCCTCTTCTAAAGCTGCGTGCCCCGCAGGCTCCTGGCCACCGCAGCAGGAACAAAGGCAGCCCTTCCCCCAACCCCCTACAGCGTCAGCCCTGTGTGTGCCCGCCTCCTGCCCCGCCCTTTCCACCTTGGCAGCTGCTGTTGGTGTAGATGATTAACATTCAGCCATCTGAGGGGAAATCAGATTAGGTTGATTAAACGGGCTCCCATCACCCCAATTAAGCAGCACAGAGAATTCTGACTTGGCTCCTTGCCTGGGAGTTAATTGCCTTTCAAGGCTTTTGCTCTGTTCTCCCTTCTCCTGCTTCTGGAGTCTTCGTGCCAGCTACATGTAGAGAAGGGCTGGAGAATGCTCACCCCGTCCTCATCCTCAGCTCCGAACAATGAAGACCACAGCCCAGTTAGTGTACCCAGTCCTTTATGGGATGGGATCTCAGTGCCAACCAATCACGGGAAAGGGACATCCACTCTTTGCCAGGCACTGAGCTAGAGCTTGCTAACATTTACCCAGTGTTCCAAGGTGGTGGTCCTTTGCCTTCCTAATGCTGCAACCCTTTAACATAGTTTCTCATGTTATGATGACCCCCCCACCATACAATGATTTTTGTAGGTACCTCATAACTGTAATTTTGCTACTGTTACGAATTGTGATGTAAATATCAGATATGCAGGATATCTGATCTGTAAAACTCCAAAAGGGTTGTAACTCATAGGTTGAGAAACGCTATACTAAGTATTTTTATGAACAAACTCTTACTGTCTTCTTTTTATGGGAGAGTAGGCAGAGCCACGTGGGTTAAACAGCCTGCCCAGGTTGGTTAGGAAGTGGCAGAATACACAGCTCTCCAGAGAGTCGCTGGTGTCTCATTTCATTGGACCCCCAGGCCAACAGCACCCTATGAAGGGGAAATGTGTGTTTCTACTTTATAGGAAAGGAAGATAAGGCTCCATCCAGACATCCAGACTCTCTAGCAGAAGTCTCAACCTACTAGCTGCCTGAAGTATCTGATGACCCCATTTAAAATTATTAATGTAATTAATGGATTTCATTATGTCATTTTCAGACATGTGAATATCTTACTCAAATTAATTTCTCTGGTCCCCCTTCTATTCCTGCCAATCCCTCTTTTTTCCTTTCCTTTATTCTTTTATTTTTTTGGAATGGGGTCTCATTATGTAGCCTAGTTGGCTGGTCTTGAGAGATCCTCCTCCCTCTGTCTCCTAAGTTTAGGCATTAAAGACATCTTTTTTCTTTTTTTAAAGATTTATTTATTATATATAAGTACACTGTAGCTGTCATCAGACACACCAGAAGAGGGCATCAGATCTCATTACAGATGGTTGTGAGTCACCATGTGGTTGCTGGGATTTGAACTCAGGACCTCTGAAAGAGCAGTCAGTGCTCTTAACCACTGAGCCATCTCTTCTCCATTTCTTCCCCCCCCCCCCCCCTCTCTGGCAGAGTTTCATGTAGCTTAGACTGGCCTGGAACTTACTATGTAGCAAAGGCTATCCTTGCACCTCTGACTTTCTAGCCTATAGCTCCAAGATGCTAAGATTACACACGTTGTACCACCAAGCTAGCTGCTCATCCATTTCTAAAACAACTGAAAAGGGAATTACCATTTGTCAAGCATGCCAGCCCCAGTGTGTTTATGGGAAACAGGCTGAGAAATGAAGCCTTTGGGGGTTTCACACCAGTGAGTGGCAGAGTGGGGGCTTGGGCCCGTGCCTAGGATTCATGCTACATCCACTCCTCCTGACCTTCCTCCACATCTTCAAGCCCTGTGAGCCCTGGCTTCTCTTTTTCTGTCCTACAGGGAGACAGATGATGCTTACCCAGTCAGCAAGAAGAGTCCAGCCTGTGAAGAGGACCCCTAAGATCCTCACCAAGCCTGTTAACTCCCAGGAGAGTGAGTCTCCACTAGGGCAGGGAGGGTTGGGACGGGGTCTTTGCTGAGAGTAAGTCTCTGAAGCCTGGGTAGGATGTTAGGAATTCCTGGAAACTTCATTTTAACAAGACACTTGGCTATTCTCTCCAGATAGACTAGAAGAAAGCTCAGAGTCAGGCCTGATGTGTTCCAGAAATGGAGTGTTTACATGCTGGAGCTGGTGGGTAGAAAGGGGTCGATGAGGGTATAGAAATAGCACAGGAATCTCACCAACGCCCTAACTGAGAGCTTTTTGTGCCAGGGAATGCTGTGGCCCAAACCACATGGGAAAAGCTTACCCCATGCACAGTGTTAGAGAGGGAGGACTAGAGTGGGAGAAAAGAGAGATTACACAGAAACTCACTGCCCTGGTCCACCAGGCTGATGAGAGCTGGGATGGAGGGGTCCACATTGTGACACAGAGAAAGGATTGGAGAGTTGCTGGAGAAATAAGGGGCGGGGTTAGGGTGGGAAGTGGAGATTGAGCAGAAGCAGGAGGACTCCCAGGGATGCATCAGGAAAGGATAGCTGGAGTTCACCTGTTATTCAGGGATGGTGCCTCCTCAACCTAGCTCTGTCCCTCAGGTCCTGGAGAGTGGACGACTTGGTTTAACATCGACCACCCAGGTGGGCAGGGTGACTATGAGCGACTGGATGCCATTCGATTCTACTACGGGGAGCGCGTGTGCGCCCGTCCCCTCCGGCTAGAGGCTCGGACCACTGACTGGATGCCTGCGGGCATCACTGGCCAGGTGGTCCATGGCAGTCCCCGTGAGGGCTTCTGGTGCCTCAACAAGGAACAGAGACCAGGCCAGAACTGTTCCAATTACACAGTGCGCTTCCTCTGCCCACCAGGTGAGTCTACAAGGCTGAAGGCAGCCCCTGCCTCTCAGCAGGAGAGGCCAGGATCTGCACAGAGGCCAGGATCTGCACAGCACATACCTGCAAACATTCTCAGCCCCTTTAGTGAGGTAAGATCCCCAGAGCTGCTCCAGTCAACTGGTTGTGTTGAGTTCTGGTGACTCAGTAGGGAAGACAGTGCTCAGAGTCTTAACTTCCGGGCTTTGAGTCTCTAGCTTACTGTGTGCCACTGTTATTTTTGTGGTTCCCAGGACCTTACGATAGGCAAGCCCTCTACTACACAGAGACATCTCCAGGCTCCTACCATTTTATTATTATTTTAAATAATGAGATAGGGTTTCTCTAAATTGCCCAGGCCGGTCTTAAACTTGTGACTTTGCTGCCTCTGTCTCAAGTAACTGGTATTACAAATATGTGAAGCCAAGCCCAGTGCAACTGTACTCCTCCTATAGCCCAGGCTGGCCTTGGGCTTCCTGTGTAATCTTGGATGACCTTGAACTCAGATTCTCCTTCTGCCACCTGCCCCCTTCCCCAAGTGCTGGAATTCTAGAAACGTGCCACCACACCCACAGGCTGGGGCTCCAACCAAGAGCTTTATGAGTGTCAGGCAAGCATTCTGTGAGCTACATTCCCCAGCCTCTGCCCTCCTCCTTCTCCTCCCTATGTAGCCCTAGCTGGCCTGGAAATCATTATGTAGCCCATGCTATCCTTGAACTGCTGATTCTCCTGCCTCTCCCCAGAATGTTGGGATTACAGTCCTGTGCCTCCATGCAGACTGATCCTGAAGCCACGATCCTCCTGTTTGTCCTGGAGGTTGCTGCTTCTGAATTGAGACAGGGCTTCTCTGTGTAGCCCTGGCTGTCCTGGAACTCACCTAGGCTAGCCTCCAATTCAGAAATCCGCCTACCTGCCTACTGAGTGCTGGGGTGAAAGAGGAGTGCCACCCCTGCCTGCCTGCTACTGGCCTCTTACCTGTGAGACAGGCGTAACAATGTATCTTCAGAGTTTAAAGTTAAACAACAAAAAAAAAATTGTTTTGTTTTTCGTTTTTTTCTAGACAAGGTTTTTTTCTGTGTAACAGCTGGTACCATCTTTTTGTAGAACAGGCTGACCTTTGAACTCACAGAGGTCTGCCTGCCTCTTATTTTGTTTGTTTGTTTAAATTTTGATATAAAGTCTCTTAGTTTAGGCTTACCTCAAATTTACTATGCAGTTTAAGCTAGCCCCTATAATCCATCTGCCTCGGTCTCCAAGTTCTGGGAATACAGGTGTGTCCTTCTATTCATAATGGGATTTTGATGAAGATTATGTAAGGCAGTGAAGGAAGCAGTTGAGCCCAGGTTAGCTAAATGTCAACTGCTGCTACAATCTGTGTGTGCAAGATGCTTGTGTGTGCAAGACGCTTGTGTGTGCAAGATGCTGGCTGCCCTCATTATTTGGCCCTGACAGTTGATCTTTGAGGCATTGCCATCTCAACAGGATATATGCAGCTCAGAGAAGACACTTTTGTCCACTAGATACACCGCTAAGTGCTTGCTACACGGGGATTTGAACCATGCCCATGTTTTTGAATCCATGTTCTTTAAATCCTACTCCATCCATGCATCAAATAGTGCAGATATTAATTGACCAGTTGCAGGCCTGCATTCTGGATGGGCACCCAGCCCCTGGGGCTCTACCTGTCCATACAGATTAATGTGGCAGGATCAGGTTCCTTTGATGGTTTTATGCTGCCGAGGAGCCCAGCTGGTTTCAACAGCAAGGGCTGACCCTCCTTTTTATACACAGGCTGAGGAAGCGAAAAGGAGTCTGACTATTCAGGTCATTGTAAACTACAGGCCCTGAATTCCCAGGGAGCCTGTCTCCAGGGAGAATGTAGTTGTTTTCACTCATGGAAGACAGTGGGCTGCCAACAATGTAGGTCCTACAAGCAGTGCTGGGACACCCCCCCCCAAAAAAAAAAAAAAAACCCTTTCACCCATAGGCTGCTTTTGTGCAAGCTTTAGGGCCATTGCTTCCTCAAGACTTCCCTTGTTAGAAAAAAATTGTCGCAGGGCCAAGGTGTAGCTCAGTTTGTCAAGTGCTGGCTTAGCATCCACAAAGCAGCAGGTTTCATCTCCAGCAACATGTCCGCAACTAGACATGCGGTAGCCTGTCTCCTTATAGTGACGGTCCTCAGAGGATAGAGGCAGGGGGATCAGACGTTGGAGGCTAGCCTCAGTTAAAGAGACTGTCTCAAAATTATTTTTACTTCATTGCAATACATATAAATATCCCTGATATTTATCAATAGGCACCTTGTGCTCCCTCACCAGAGAAGATACAGCCTTGAGGTCAGACTTCCTGACCCAGTCCCCTGGGGGAGAAGGTGACCTCTGCTGATCTCATCTTGTAGGGTCCTTGCGGAGAGATACAGAGCATATCTGGAGTTCCTGGTCTCCCTGGAGCGCGTGCTCAGCCGCCTGTGGTCACACCGGGGTCCAGACCCGTACCCGCACCTGCTTGGCACAGACAGTGTCACTATGTAATGAGGCCACTGAGGAGGGACAGCTCTGCATGAGCCAGGCCTGCACAGGTATCTCCCTCTGTCTGCGGACTGAGCCTCAGTGGTAGGTGGGATTGAAGCAGCCTACATAATGGGCTTGAGGACCAGCGTGAGACTGAGTTGCCTGTTCGATCACTGAGCCCTAACTAGGCATCTCGTCTGTTCTGATGGGAGACAGGACAGCTAAGAACACAGTGCATTGTCAATGATCACAGCTTAAGAAATCAACTGAGAAGTGGTAGGGAAAGGCTTTAATCCTAGTACTTGGGAGGCAGAGGCAGACAGGTTGGAAGCCAGCCTGGTCTACAAAGTGAGTTGCAGGACAGCCAGGGCTACACAGAGAAACCCTGTCTTGAAACGTCCACCACGGGGGTTGGAGAGATGGCTCAGCAGTTAAGAGCACTGAGTTCTACCAGAACTCAGCAACCACATGGTGGCTCACAACCATCTGTAATAAGATCTGATGCCCTCTTCTGGTGTGTCTGAAGACAACTACAGTGTACTCACATGCATAAAATAAGTAAATATGTATTTTTTAAAAACATCCACCATTCCCCCCACCCCAGAAAAAGAAAAAGAAAGAAAAAAAGAAATCAGGAAGTTGCTTAGAGGGTGTTTCTGGGGCTCAGTCTGAAGGACAACTAGGAATTAGGTGTACAGGCAGGTAAGGAAGGGTTAAGAGAGAACCAAGGAAGAAACGAAGCATGTGTGAGAGAACATCCAGACTGGGACAGAGGATAGGACGGGTCAGAATCCGTAAAGTCCTGCTGATGTGGCCCCTTGTCTCACAGCTTGTGACCTGACCTGCCCCATGGGCCAGGTAAATGCTGACTGTGATGCCTGCATGTGTCAGGACTTCATGCTTCACGGGGCCATCTCCCTCCCTGGAGGTGGCCCAGCTCCAGGGGCCACTGTCTATCTGCTGGCTAAGGCACCAAAGATGCTGACCCAAACAGACAGCAGCGGAAGTTTCCGAGTTCCTGGCTTGTGTCCTGATGGCAAAACCGTCCTGAAAGTCACCAAGAGCAAGTTTGCCCCAATTATGATCACGATGCCCAAGACTAGCCTGAAGTCAGCCACCATCAACGCAGAGTTTGTGAGGGCAGGTGATGACATGCGTGGTGGGGACAAGGGGTTACCATGTTGAGGGTTTCTTTACCAGCTCAAGTGTAAAACCCCAGTGTAAAAACCCAAAATCTTTGCCACGACCCATAGGCCTTCTATCCTCTGGCTTTCCCTAATTTCCCTTCTTCATTCCTGCTATGCAGAATCAATTTATTATAGCCACAATGGCTTTGTCTGTTTCTCAAAGAGAGACATACCCCTGCCTCAGAGCTTTTGCACTTACTGTGTGTACTTAGTGTTCTTCTAGATGTTGGTAGGTCCAGCACCCGAATGCATTAGGACTTCCCTGACCTATTGTCTGAAATAGTCAATTACCACAAAGGTCACAGAGGATCCTGGGAAGCACAGAAATGGTGCAGAAGTTATCGAAAGATTCTGCTGGAGCACAAGACCGTGAATTGCACTAGTGAAGCAATGAGTTCTGTCCTTTGTAGCACTTGGAGTGTGGCTGGCAAGAGGTCCTCTGCATTCTCCGTTAGCCCATCCAGATTCCACCAGAGAAGTTTATGGGATAGGTCCCAGGTGGGGAGGTGGAGGAGGGAAATCCACTGGGGATCAGTTCCTTTGGGTCTGAGGGGACCACTGGAGATAGGCGGGGAATGGGATAAAGCCATACATTTGAAATACCATCAAAGACCCCGAGGAATCAGGGCTCTCTAGAACCTGACACAAATTAAGAAAACCAAACACTTCTCTTTTATCTTCTCTCCCAGAGACCCCATACATTGTAATGAACCCTGAGACGAAAGCACGTCGGGCTGGGCAGAGTGTGTCTCTGTGCTGCAAGGCCACAGGGAAACCTAGTCCAGACAAGTACTTCTGGTGTGTATTCTGCCAGCTACCTTGCCCGGAGCTTGCTTGCCTTGTGTCTAGACTAAACAGTAGCAAAGACTGATAGACTAAGGTGCATATAGGCTACTGAATGGTGGCACTTACAAGTGGGAACCCAGGCAGGACTGAGGCTGCCCAGACAACCAGCCAGCCCTCTTCTACTTCAAAGCTCAGCTCATTCTCCCAAAATGTCTCTTGACTTTACTGTCCTAATACGCATGTTTTTGGACCATGCCACAAGATTTCCCAGTCCTGCTCCCCAATGCAAGAGCAGAATCCCTTGTGCTAGGTGTGAATTCTTTACCCTTCAATAAGCAGTTACAGCCACCAGGCTTGTTTAGAATGCCATCAGTTCTGGGAGATCACTGCTCTTGTTTTATGGAGCAGGAATTATCATTTGTCTAAAGATTCGCCATCAGTTAAGAGGTGGGGCTGGGGTTTAGAAGCAATTTCCCAACTCCCAGCTAATCAGGGGCTTTCGGGCAAGCAGAGTGAAAGTGAACCGTCTGCAACCCTTGCTTCTCAGCACATCTTCAAATTTACCTCCCCACCCCACATCTTTACAGGTACCACAACAACACATTGCTGGATCCTTCCCTCTATAAACACCAGAGCAAGCTGGTGCTGAGGAACCTGCAGCAGGACCAAGCAGGGGAGTACTTCTGTAAGGCGCAGAGTGATGCTGGGGCTGTGAAGTCCAAGGTCACCCAACTCACTGTCATTGGTAAGCCTGTCTGGGTCCTAAGGATCCCAGACCTGCAACAGGGCTGGCAGCATCACTGGGCATATGATGTGCATGGTGCCAGGCTCCCTGGGATACCGTGAAGAGCTGTCTTGCATCATTTGAGGGGTGTGTGTGTGTGTGTGTGTGTGTGTGTGTGTGTGTGTGTACAGAAATGTAAATAAAATTCAAACAAAACAGAAACATGCAGGGGCCTGGGAATGCGACTCAGTTGGTAGAGTACTTATTTAGCAAGAATAAAGCTCTTGGTTCAGTCCCCAGCACTGTGACCTATAAGGGCTGATGGGTAGAGAGGGAGAACCTCAGTGGATTAGTCCTTGACTACTACTGTTATAAAGACAGGTCTTCTCCATTGAGAAACAATTCTGGGCATTGTTCCAGGTTAAGCAGCAAAGTTGAGTCTTGAGAACTTCTTGTATGGTAGAGGCCATAGGGAGAACACCAGGCTCCCATTTTTTAAACAAGGCTTGTTTGTTTTGTTATTTGTTTTTGTTTTGTTTTGGTTTTGGTTTTTTGGGTTTTTTTTTTTTTTTTTGAGACATGGTTTCTTTGTGTAGCCTTAGACCAGGCTGGCTTCTTATAGACTTATAGAGATCCTCCTGTCTCTCTGCCTTATTTGTTTGTTTTTTGAGACAAGGTTTTCTTGTAGCCCAGGTTGACCTCAAACCCACTATGTGGCCAAGAATGACCTTTAATTTATGGTCCTTCTGACTCCACCTCACAACACTAGGATTATAAGCATGTGTCACCATGCCTCATTAAAACAGGGTTTCTGGGGGGCTGGAGAGATGGCTTGGAGGTTAAGAGAACTGGCTACTCTTCCAGGGGACCCAAATTCTATTCCTACATGGTGACTTACAACCATTTGCAACTCCAATTCCAGGAGATCCATTTTTATGGCCTCTATGGATAGGTAGTCTTCCGGCCTCAGTAGGCACCAGACATGCAAATAGTGCACAGGCATACATGCAGGCAAAACACCCATATACACATAAAATAAAAACAAGACCAGCATTTCTACCTAGCTTCCTGGGATGTGTGGAAACCGCTGAGGGTATAGGGAAGTTGCCAGGCTCTGCAGGACATAGATCAGGAATCTCTCCCTTCTATTACACACCAGCAACACTTCCGAGTCTGCTGATAATCTCGAAAGACCCTCACACACTTGCAAGATTCCTCATTGAGAACTGCTACTCTATGGACCTCAGCAACTAATGTTTCCCTAATAGGATTAGTAATAGTTCTTCCATACCTCAGGGTTGCAGATATATAAGTCATTTGATAACTGTAGAAAGGGGTGTGTGTGTGGCTCAGTGGTAGAGCAATTATTTAGCATACACAAGGCCCTGGTTCAACCACCAACATCATCAGCAACAATAGCAGCAGCAGCACCATCATCACACACACACCATCACACACACACACACACACACACACACACACACACACACACACAAATTGTCTTGGAGGCACACACTTGTTGTTGGAGATTGAACTCAGGTCCTCTGTAAGGCCAGACCCAGTGTCTCTAACCGCTGAACCGTCTCACTAGCCTGAGGCACACACTGGCAATCCCAGTATTTGAAAGGTAGAAGCAAGAGGATCATGAATTCAAGATCATTCTAGGCTCAAGTTTAAAGCCAGCCTGGGCCATTCGAGACCCTATCTCAACAAAACAAAAACAAGTAGAGAGGGGAAGGGAGGGAGGGAGAGAGCGTGAGAGAGAGTGAGAGAGCGAGAGAGCAAGAGCGAGAGCGAGAGCGAGAGCGAGAGCGAGAGCGAGAGAGAGAGAGAGAGAGAGAGAGAGAGCCCATTAAGTTGAAGTATTCTGTGTAAGGCATAAACTTACGTTTTAACGTCCGCACCATTTCTTCTTTAGCACACGATGAGGCTCCTTGCAACCCAACCCCAGAGAGCTACCTTATCCGGCTGCCCCATGATTGCTTCCAGAATGCCACCAACTCCTTCTACTATGATGTAGGCCGCTGCCCCATCAAGACCTGTGCAGGGCAGCAAGACAATGGGATCCGGTGCCAAGATGCCATGGAGAACTGCTGTGGTATTTCCAGAACAGAGGAGAGGGAGATCCAGTGCAGTGGGTACACACTGCCCACCAAGGTGGCCATGGAGTGCAGCTGTCAACGATGTGCAGAGACACGGAGCATCGTTCGGGGCCGGGTCACTGCTGCTGACGATGGGGAGCCCATGCGCTTTGGCCACGTGTACATGGGGAATAACCGTGTGAGCATGACTGGCTACAAAGGCACATTCACCCTCCACGTCCCCCAGGACACGGAGAGGCTGGTGCTCACATTTGTGGACAGGCTGCAGAAATTTGTCAACACTACCAAAGTGCTGCCCTTCAACAAGAAAGGGAGCGCAGTGTTCCATGAGATCAAGATGCTTCGGCAGAAAGAGCCCATCACGTTGGAAGCCACGGAAACCAACATTATCCCCCTGGGAGAGGTGGCTGGTGAGGATCCTGTGGCTGAACTGGAGATTCCACCCAAAAGTTTCTATAAGCAGAATGGGGAGCCCTTCACAGGAAAAGTAAAGGCCAGTGTGACCTTCCTGGATCCTCGGAATGTCTCTACGGCCACAGCCACCCAAAGTGACCTGAACTTCATTAATGATGAAGGAGACACCTTTCCCCTTAGAACATACGGGATGTTTTCTGTGGACTTCAGAGATGAGGCCACTTCGGAGTCACTTAATGCTGGCAAGGTGAAGGTCCATCTTGACTCGACCCAGGTCAAAATGCCAGAGCATGCGCGGACCATGAAACTCTGGTCGCTCAACCCAAACACGGGGCTGTGGGAAGAGGAAGGCGATTTCAAATTTGAAAGCCAGAGGAGGAACAAGAGGGAAGAGAGAACCTTCCTAGTGGGAAATATGGAGATCCGTGAGAGAAGGCTCTTTAACCTGGATGTCCCAGAAAGCAGAAGGTGCTTCATCAAGGTGAGGACTTATCGGAGTGAGAGGTTCCTGCCCAGTGAGCAAATCCAGGGGGTTGTAGTCTCAGTGATCAACCTGGAGCCCAGAACTGGCTTTTCATCTAACCCCAGGGCCTGGGGCCGATTTGACAGTGTCATCACAGGGCCCAATGGAGCCTGCCTGCCTGCCTTCTGTGACGATCAGTCCCCTGATGCCTACTCTGTCTATGTTTTGGCAAGCCTTTCTGGAGAAGAACTAGAGGCAGTTGAGTCTTCTCCTAAATTCAACCCAAATGCAATCGGTGTCCCTCAGCCTTACCTCAACAAACTTAAATACCGTCGGACAGACCATGAGGATCCACGGGTTAAAAAGACGGCTTTCCAAATCAGTATGGCCAAACCAAGGCCCAACTCAGCTGAGGAGAGCAATGGGCCCATCTATGCCTTTGAGAACCTTCGGGCATGCGAGGAGGCACCACCCAGTGCAGCTCACTTCCGGTTCTATCAGATTGAGGGGGATCGCTATGACTATAACACAGTTCCTTTCAATGAAGATGACCCTATGAGCTGGACTGAAGACTACCTGGCATGGTGGCCCAAGCCAATGGAGTTCAGAGCCTGCTACATCAAGGTAAAGATTGTGGGGCCACTTGAGGTGAATGTACGATCCCGTAACATGGGCGGCACCCACCGGCAGACTGTGGGGAAGCTCTATGGGATCCGGGATGTGAAAAGTACTCGGGACAGAGACCAACCTAATGTCTCATCTGCCTGTCTGGAGTTCAAGTGCAGTGGAATGCTGTATGACCAAGACCGTGTAGACCGCACATTAGTGAAGGTCATCCCCCAGGGCAGCTGCCATCGAGCCAGTGTTAACTCTATGCTGCACGAGTACCTGGTCAACCACCTTCCCCTGGCAGTCAACAATGACACCAGCGAGTATACCATGCTGGCACCCCTGGACCCTCTGGGCCACAATTACGGTATCTATACTGTCACTGACCAGGACCCTGGTACAGCTAAGGAGATTGCGCTTGGCCGGTGCTTTGACGGCACTTCTGATGGCTCCTCCAGAATCATGAAGAGCAACGTGGGAGTCGCCCTGACCTTTAACTGTGCAGAAAGGCAGGTAGGCCGCCAGAGCGCCTTCCAGTACCTCCAAAGCACCCCGGCCCGGTCCCCAGCTACAGGCACTGTCCAAGGAAGAGTACCCGCCATGAGGCAACAACGGGCAAGCAGGGGTGGCCTACGCCGGCGTGGAAGCATGGCCCCTCTGAGATTTTCTGGTGTCGCTCAACAACCTCTGAGCAACTAAGTCTTATGATTCTTTGTAGTCCTCTCTGTCCACTTCATGAGACAGCCATCGTGAGACTGATGCACACATTGTCACTTGTTAATTTAAACACATCTGGTTTAGTGCAGTTTTCTTCTTTGTGCCTTTACTTCCTGTCTCTGTCTTGTGATACTGATTGGCACAAGGCCCCCAAGATGACAAAACAGAGATCTCCTCTTAGAAAGAAACAAAAGGAATTGGTAAATGCCCGAGGCTTTGTCTGGAAACACTTCCTATTGGATGGTTTTGCCAACCTTCGCACCAATGATAATCTAATACCGAGGTGCAAGTGAGCAATAAAACATTTTTCTTGTCGGTGTTCACAAGATGTAGGCAGAGCCTCTGTCACAATCCATTATATAAAAATGGTGGTGAATAAGGAAATAAACAATGTTTTTATGTGAGACGCGTTTAACATTTATTTCTTTGGGGAATTTGGAACTCTGGTGCCCGTGCACATCTTTTGTTTTGTTTTGTTTTGAGGCATGGTTTCTCTATGTAGCCATGGCTGTTCTGGAACTTGGTTTGTAGACGAGGTTGGCCCTGAACTCGAAGTGATTCCCCTGGCTCTGCCTCCAGAATGCTGGGATCAAAGGTGTTTTTCCACCAAAGAATCTTTATTTTTAACGTGTGTGTGTGTGTGTGTGTGTGTGTGTGTGTGTGTGTGTGTGTTGTGTGTGTGTTTTGGTGTGTGTGTGTTGTGTGTGAATTTATTTTCATCACATGCATGCAGGTTCCCAAGGAGGCCAGAGGGCATCAGGACCCCTGGAACTGGGGTCAGAGGTGATTTTAAGCCATCTGATGTGGATTCTGGGAGCAGAACAAGGCTCTTCTGCAAGGGCAATAAGTGCTTTTTTTTTTTTTTTTTTTTTTTTGGTTCTTTTTTTCGGAGCTGGGGACCGAACCCCGGGCCTTGCGCTTCCTAGGTAAGCGCTCTACCACTGAGCTAAATCCCCAGCCCCGCAATAAGTGCTCTTAATTGCTGAGCCCTCTCTCCAGCCTATAAAGGTAGTGAATAGAAGGCAATCGTAGTTATCCTGACAATTCTGGGAAGAATATCTCCTAGTAACCACGATGCCTTTGGGTTGTTAATTGTGTATTTTCCTCTAGTAGTAAAGTCTGGTTTCAAACTCATTGTAAAGGTTAGGATGACCTTGAACTCCTGGTATTTCTGCCTTCATCTCCCAAGTGCTGCAACTGGGGACATACAGCATTGCATCTAGCTTTATGTAGTGCTTGGGGATGAAACCCAGGATTGTAATGCATGCTGGGCAAGCCCTCACTGTCGGACCCTTCTGGGCCTTGCTGCTGCTTGGGGAAGACTTTTGTTCCTAACAAAGGAACACCCTGACCTTTCTGTTTGTCCTGGGCGGTACACCTGGGTGGTATACCTGGGCACTAACACTGTTAAATTTGTTCCTGTTTTTTGTTCCTCTTTCTATGTTCCTGAGGGGTAAGCCTGTTTTTCCACTGTGCTTCCTGGATTTCTCCACTCAGTGAACTTGGGGTATATATTCAGTGAATCTCAGTAAAAGATTTGGCATTCACATAACAAAAATGACCCGAGTATGTGTTTTTTCTTAAACCTCACAGGCCTACAGCCAGTTCTTGGTACTGTGGCGACGCGGGCGCCAACACCTCCCCAAACTTAGCTACATCCCTCAGTTGTGTATGTGTGTTCCTTTCTATTTGATTTTGATTTTGCTAGAAGCCCAGCAAAGCCAGGGCAGATGTTCATAAATGCACACCCTGAGGCTGCCATTGCTGTTTGTCAACCTTTAAATTACGCCAGATGCTCTGAGCACAGGGGTTCTGGAAAAATGGGACCAAGGTGGTATGAGGTCCAGTGTCCCAAAGTTTCAGGGCTGGGTGCCCATTACATTTGTACATTTGTTCTCTTAGCTCATATTTTCCATTTTGAGAGATTCCTGGAGTTATGAGCCTGTTCTGGGCTCCTGAGCAAGGCTTAAAATATGTCCCAGTTTTTGTCTCTTTTTTCCAGCATGAAGGAGATTATACAATAGCTGGCCTAGGATTCTGGCCAAGTGGTCCTTTGGCTTCTTTCATTTCTGTTGTCTCCTCCAGCTGGTCTGGCTGACCTTGCTCCAAATGACAAGCTTTCTCTTTTTCTGCTTTCAAGCCTTCTACAGACACCCAGCTTTTCTAGACTGCAGACCTCTGCTGTGGGTAACACCTGACCCTGGAGTGAAACAAGTGGTCTATAGGGACAGGATTTACTTTTGGTTTAAAATAGTAAACCAAGGGCCAGTAGGTGGCGCCAGAGCAACCCTGACAGGGGAGGGGAGCAAGCGTGACAGCACACCAGTCTATACTGGATCTCAGCATTTGGGAGAAGGAGGCTGGAGAACCAGGAACTCAAGGACAGCCTAAGCTTTAAAGCAAGCTTGGAGCACATAAGCTCCTGCTTAAAAAAAACAAACAAAACCAACCAACCTACTAGGAGATGGGAAGCGGACTTGGGAAGGGATAGTTTTCTCTCTTTTTCCACCAACTACACCAAAACTGTCAGGAAACAGGTCAGGGAGGGCTGGAGGAAGATAGGGCACTGTTTATTATCAGAACAAAAATCTTGCCATGTTTCCCTGGTCAGTCTGAGCTCCTTTGACCACCACTGTGCTGTGTTGGATTTGCCCTCTCAGACCAGCATCTGCCTAGCTCCTGTGAGTATAGTTTATAATCAACTAGAAATGTCTCTGGCATGCACAAGGTCCCAGGTTCCTTCCCCAGCACAACAAAACAAACAAGAAAACACAGAACAACCACTGACTCATGGCTTGGTCCTCTCCACTTATTTTCTGCTTATTTTCTGGACCAAATAAATGTTCACCTCAGGGAAGCCCTCAGTTCCATTCTCAGCCAGTGCTGTACTGGCTGACTGCCTGGTACCGGACGAGAATTTTACCAGGATAAATGGTAATACTGTGGCATAGCAGTAGGAAAAAGCACAGGCGAGAAACCCCCAAAGAAGTCAAGAACAGAATCTATGGGGCCTACGAGGACTTAGGAGACAACACTCCACTTTATGCACTTGCTGGGGATCAAACCCAGAGCTCCGAGCCTGTTAGGCACCACACCCTAAGAGCTACACCCCAGCCCCTGTCTTTGAGTCATTTTGACTCAGTTCTCCTATATGGTAAAAGGATGAATCTCACTTCATTCTTTGGCACATGGGTATCCTGTTGACCTGGTGCCATTTGGTGAAAAACTCCGAACTGAAGCGTCTTGGCATCTCTGATGAAAATCGATTGATGGCAAACGACCTTACCTATGGATTCGCCAGTCTATTCTTTTGCTTTATCTGTCCATTACAATCCTGTTGCTCTTCCTCGTAGCTGCAGTTTTGAAAGCAGGAAGCTGTGAGTCCTCCAACTTCGTTTTTAGCTATTTGGAATGCTTCGTTTTGGTCCTCATGCTTGAAAGCATTTCCACCCAATATCCGTGCCCTTTAAAATTTGCAAAGCTGGGCAGTGATGGCACAGGCCTTTAATGCCAGCACTTGGGAAGCAGAGGCAGGCAGATCTTTGTGAGTTTGAGCCAGCCTAGTCTACAAGCTCCTTCCAGGACAACAAGAGATACACAAAGAAACTCTGTCTTGAAAAACCAAAAACCAAAACCAACCAACTAAACAACAAACAAACAAACAAACAATACCCCAAACAAAAATCAAACAAATGTTTCCTGGAACTATCAAGATTTGTGACACTGGGGGTTGGGGATTTAGCTCAGTGGTAGAGCGCTTGCCTAGCAAGCACAAGGCCCTGGGTTCAGTCCCCAGCTCCGAAAAAAAAAAAAAAGAAAAAAAAAAAAAAAAGATTTGTGACACTGGAGTTCCACTGGGTAAGCTTCAAGACCTACTTCCTCTCTCACAGACTCCAAGGGAAGTGTGGTAAGTTAGTGCCACCTGCTGACCATCTTTCTAAAAACAGCAGAATGATAGAGCCCCCCCCCCCCCCCCAGCCTCCCTTTCCGAAGTTATCTTCAGCCCAAAGCACTGCCACTGGAGGGTGGGGAGTGCTTCCTGCCATCTTCTTCATCTCCAACACAAAGGATGGACATTGATGCTGGTGGGAAAAAGCCTGAAGAGAGACCTTAGGAAACACAGGCTTGTACCACCATAGCGGAGACACACTTTACTGCAAATAAGCCTCAGCATTCCATAGTTCTAACAATAGGAGATAGATTCCTGGGGTTAGAAAGTTGCCTCAGCAGTTAAGAGTACTGACTGCTCTTCCAGAGGATCCAGGTTCAATTCCCAGCACCCGCATGACAGTTCACAACTGTCTGTGATTCTTGTTCTAGGGAATCTCACACCACCACACAGATATACATGCAGACAAAACATCAATGCACATAAAATAAAACTAAATAAAAATTCTTAGAAAACAGATTCCTAAGCTAGGGATGTAGTTCAGTTGGTACAGTGATTGCCTGACATGCATGAAGCCCTTGGTTCTATTCCCAGCATCAAGTAAACCAGACTTAGTAGTTATTGTCCGTATTGCAGTAGTTGGGAGGTAGAGGCAGGAAGGTCATCCCCCACTATATGTAGAGTTTGAGACCAGTTTGTGCTACGTAGGGCCCTGTCTCAAATAAATAAATAAAATTATTTCTTAGTCCTAGTCTAGAGTATTTATGAAAACACTTTGGGTCAGGGACTTAGGGTGTATTTAAACCAATCCTGTCACGTTTCTTCTCTTGATATGGGAGCTTGCTATGTGGTCCTGACTGACCTTAGACTTTCAGTCCTTTTGTCTCTGTTTAGCCAGTAGTGAGAGTACAGGTGTGTGTGTGTGTGTGTGTGTGTGTGTGTGTAACTGTATTCCAAGTGTGTATAGGTATCTTTAGAGGTCAGAGCAGGGTGCATGATCTCCTGGAGCTGAAGTTATAATAGGCAGCTGCAAGCTGACTGTCTGGATGCCGGAACTGAACTCAGAGCTTCTGAAGTAACAGGAATCACTTTTAATCACTGAGTCACGACCCCGGGGGGTAATTTTCAGAGAATAAAGACTGGTAGGTCACTGTCTTAATGGAACAGCGGAGTTTTAATCCATGAAGTGACATATTTCTGGGTAAGGGGTAGAGATTCTGCAAACCCTAAAACCTCACTATCATTTGAAGAGAGAAATAGGGAACTCACATGAAAGACTTACATCTGAGCCCTGGGTCAGTTAGCTTGAGCCAGTCAAACTCAGGTGCTAACAATTACAACGTATAGATGTGAAAATACTTTTACAGATGTGTGTGTGGTGTAGTGTGCATGTGTGTGCATGTTTATATAGGTGTAGATGCACATATAGGGACCCCCCTCCCATTGACATCATGAGTCTTCCTCAACTGCTTTTTTTAAAAAAAAAAATTTATTATATATAAGTACACTGTCGCTGTCTTCAGACACACCAGAAGGGGGAATCAGATCCCATTACAGATGGTTGTGAGCCACCATGTGATTGCTGGGAATTGAACTCAGGACCTCTGGAAGAGCAGTCAGTGCTCTTAACCACTGAGCCATCTCTCCAGCCCCTCAATTGTTTTTTTTACCTTGTTCATCGAGGCAGGGGTCCTCATTTGAACCCAGAGCTTTTTGATAAAGCTGGTCTGGCTAGCCAGTTTTAACTGCAGAGTTACCTCACTTGTTTTCCTGGAACACAACCTCACTCTTAGCCCAGGGTAGCCTGAACCCAGTATGTAGCCCAGGCTGGCTTCCGAGTATGGCAGTGCTTCCATCTCAGTCCCCCAAGTGCTTTGATTACAGGCAGGAACCACGACACCTGGCTGTAAAGGTTTTTAAAACTGTAAAGTTCTGAATGACGGTGGCTCACATCACCTACAGATGCAAATCTTATCTTTGTGTGTCTATGTTCACAAGGTGCAGCATATGCATGCCTGCACACTGGTGTGTTTGTGAAGGCTGAAGGCTGACTTCAGATGTCTTCCACACTTACCCTGCCACCTTATCTTTTTTTGTCTATAGGAGCTCTAATTGAACCTGAAGGTTCACTTAGGAATTTTGGGCAGTGGGGATGGCTCACTAGAGCCAGTTTTAATATAAAAACCCTGCTGTGACTGCTGTGCCTGCAATACCAGTGCTGGGAGATGGGAAAGGCCAAAGACAGAAGAATCACTTGGCCATGAGCCTAGGTCCCAGGTTCAATGATAGAGGCTGCCTCAAGGGAATATGGAGAATGACAAAGACGCCCAATATTATCCTCTGCATATGTGTGCATGTGCATATGTCATACACAACACATATCCCCCACACACATATTAAAAGGTTTTTATTTAAAAGACAACAGTGGTTCTAGAAGAGAATGTATGCTGCATAGTTTTATACCAACTTGATACAAGCTAACGTCATCTGAGAGGAGGGTGCCTCAACTGAGAAAATACCCCCCATGAGATCTGGCTATAATCAAACCTGTAGAGCATTTTCTTAATTAGTGATTGATTGGGGAGGGAGTAGTCCATTATGGGTGTGAACAAGCCCTGGGGAGCAAGGCAGTAAGCAGTGCCCCCTCCATGGCCTCTGTATCAGCTCCCCTCCCTCAGGTTCCTGTCCTGGCTTCCTTCAATGATGGACTGCAATGTGGAAGTGTAAGCCAAATAAACCCTCTCTTCCCCAACTTGCTTTGGTCATGGTGTTTCATCACAGCAATAGTAACCCTAAGACAGCAGTGGCTCTCTAAGAGGCAAGCAGAATTAGAATTTCTCGGGTAAGAGAAGAGGAAGGGGATTTAAAAACAGTATTTGTGTGCAGTGGGATGTATGGAGGTCAGAGCACATCTTTCAGGAGTCAGTTCTCGCCTTCTACAACGTGGGATCCAGGGACTGAACTCAATCCACCACCTGTCTTGGTAGCAAGTACCTTTACTCACTGAGACATCTTGCTTGCTCCGAGCAGTCCAGTTTTTTTTTTTTTCTTTTTTCTTTTTTTTTTTCCGGAGCTGGGGACCAAACCCAGGGCCTTGCGCTCGCTAGGCAAGCGCTCTACCACTGAGCTAAATCCCCAACCCCAGCAGTCCAGTTTTTAAACCAGAAGACTCGGGCTGTATTCTAGGACTCTTACTGAATCATCATACAATCCTGGTCAAATTTCTACCTTTTCTCATGAGTCTTTTTTTTTAAAAATATATTTATTTATTTTATGTATGTGAGTACACTGTAGCTTCAGACACACCAGAGGAGGGCATCAGGTTTCATTACAGATGGTTGTGAGCCACCATGTGGTTGCTGGGATTTGAACTCAGGACCTCTGGAAGAGCAGCCAGTGCTCTTAACCGCTGAGCCATCTCTCCAGCCTCAAATTTCTACCTTTTAAAGAACATTCATTTATTTATTCGTGTGCTTGCGTGGAGGTCAGGGCACAGCTCTTCAAGGACAGCACTGTCCTCTCCTTCCACGTGGCATGTGGGTGCCAGGGTTTGAAGTCAGGTGGTCAGGCTTTACTTACTTTCTAATCTGAAAAAACTCACTGTTGTTTTTTTGCTGACTTTAACCTATACAAACATTTTCTCACAGTCACTCATCGTATTCCCAATTCTGGGAGATGGAAATCTGAGTTTTTATGCAAGAAGACACACAGAGCTATGTCCCTTCTGCTACTTCAGCTACGTAGTTCACAGAAGATAAATAGCTCATAAGCTCAGCAGCTCCATTAAAACAATCTGAGCTGGAAAATCGCACTTGACTTTCTTTTATAAGCACCATTAACCTGTCAGAAAGGAGCGGAAGTAGATGTAATGTGGAGGAACGTTGTTTCAAAGAGCTGATAAGATGTGACCAACGCTATTTCCACCCATTTCCGGATAGAAAAAAAATCCGTTTTTATCGCAAGAAAGAACATCCTAAATGGCCCCGTGGTTAACAAAAACTTGAGAGGATTGACCTGGTGAGAACCTGACCAGAGGCTGTGATGTGCCAAGTGGGACAGAAGTCATGATAGGCCTCTGCGTCTCCATTACTCTCTCTTCAGACCCCAAGTTCTGCTTTCAGAGTTACTCAACCATAACCCCAGAGCAAGGGCCTGTCTCAATCTGTGCATATCAGGTCACAAAGTGTACATGTGTAAATGGAGCATGCACCTTTGTTAAACGGCTAACTAGTCCCTGAAGAACGATGCTGACAGTTTCCAACACTGAGGTTATTTCAAGCAGGATACCCATTGGTATTTTATGTGTATGAATATTTTGCCTGCATGTGCACTCTGTGAGTCCAGTGCCCATAGAAGGCAGGTGAATGCTCTGTAACTGGAGTTAGGGACAGCTGTGAATCATATGGGTGCTGGGAACCAAAATAGGTTCCGGAACGATACTGAAGAAAAGAAAGTGCTCCTAACTGCTGAGCTATCTCATCAGTGATCGCTCAGTCCCTTTCATTTTTATGACAGGGTTGCCTCACTGTAGCTCTGGCTGTCCTGGAACTCACTGTATAGACCAGATTGGACTAGAACTCACAGAGATCACAAGGCCCCTGGTGCTGGGGTTAAAGGCATTCCCCATCACATCAGTTATCCCCAGGTTGAGCACCATTTACAAGGTGTTGCATCTATAGCTCTATGAGATGTAACCAACGAAGAACTTTGTATGAAGTCAGTGTCTCAGACCAGGCTTCTTGGGTGCTGATCCCAATAGTCCAGGCCTTCTGACAGAGCAATTTTAGAGGACAAATTGAAATGTCCGAATTTGCTTTGCCATATGAGGAAACTTTCCCCGGCCTGATGCCAGACACCCATAACCCTTGTTCACATTGATGAGACAATTTAACCTGGATGGTGTGTTTTGTATTTTCTAGGGCAAAGTCTACACTATGCTAATTGGGCAACCACTGGGAATCCCTTCCTGGACACTAAAATTAACCGTTAGAAAAGTTTATAAAATTTGTCTCCTAACCTTCTCCTTCACCAAATCTAGCCCTAGCTGGAGTGGAACTTGGGGTTTTCTGTTTTCTACAAGTGCTGGGCTACAAGTGTGTATCACAGGAGCTTTTTGTTTGTTTCCAGATAGGGTCTCACTGTGTAGCTCTGGCTGATTGAAACTCACTGAGTAGACCAGGCTGGCCTCAAACTCACAGAGATCCACCTGCCTCTGCCTCCTGAGTGCTAGGACTACAGGTGTGCACCACCATAGCCAATGTCTTTTATTTACTTTGCATTAGTTTAAATCCAGGAAGGTACAGCACCGCGTGGAGTCTGTGTCCAATGGTCTTTTCAGGAAGTTTGCTTTGGAATTTGGCAGGAACCATATCATTGTTTCCATGGGCCGGATTTACTTTTCCCCAGATCATTCTGGTTTTGTTTGGTTTGCCTCCAGGAGTCACTGCATTGTTTTTTGCTTTGTACATATAAGCACATCTCTTGCCTAAGTAGAACTCAGTTTCATTTCGAGCATAAGCGCCTTCAATTTTAAGAGCTGTATGTTCTCTTTGGTTCTGGAGCCCTTGCTGTAGACAGCAAAAATGGCCTTGCACCACAGCCTTCCAGACATACTTGCCTTTTTTAAAAAACAAGTCCTGTTCCCAGCAGGCCCCAGAAATCTGCCCCCAAAGTTCAGCAGCAGAAACTCGGTTTGTGTTTTTTTGAGAATCAGTCTTAGGTAGTCTGGGCTGACCTTGAACTCCTGATCCTCCTGTTTCCACCCAAGTACTGAGATTATAGGTGTGGGCTATCCTGTCCATCCTGGTTCTTGGCCTTAAACATGATTATTTTATTTTTAATTATGTGTACGTGGCTATGTGCATGGGAGTGTAGGTGCTTTTGGAAGGCGGAGGCATGGAATCATCTGGAGCTAGAGTTATAGGTCATTGAAAACTGCTTGACATGGATGCTGGGAACCAAACTGAAGTCCTGCAGAGCCATCTCTCCAGCTCCATCATGTTCTTAATTTTTTAATTGCTACATTTATTATGTGTGTGGGGGAGGGTATGAGAGACATACTGTGGAGATCAGAGGCTGGCTTGTGAGAGCTGGTTCTTTCCACCATGTGGATCTTGGGTATCAAACTCAGATCATAAAGCTTGGTAGCAAATGTGATTACCCACTGAGCCATCTTAAAAGTCTGTGGTTCTTGTTTTTTAAGTTATTAAGTGAAAAAAAAAACTACAACCTTCTAATGAGAATGAAGTTTGACATATCAGTTTTGAAAGTTTTCAGAGATTTATTGGGATGTTCTTGTTTTGTACCCTAGTCCTGGCTACTTTGAGCAAATAAAAGGGCTTTTGTAGTTGTTTCCCCTATCAGAAAAATTTAGCAGAAAAGCTTCTGCTGAACATTAGAGATCTTTTTCTATTCATTACTTAAAACGTCGTGTGTGTAGATGTCCATGTGGGTGCACACATGTGTGCAGGTATGTGTGTGTATGTGCGTCTGAAGGCCAGGGGATAGCTTCAGGCATTGTTCATTAGGAGCACCCACCCTGTCTCCCAAGGCCTGGAGCTTGTGAGTCGGTGAGGCAGAGAATGCTGGCTTCTAATCGAATGCCACCACACCCAGCTGCTTTATTGGCTTGTTTCAGTGGATTCTGAGGCTTGAACTGAAGTCCTCTTGCTTGTGTAGCATGATGGCTAATGTTAATTATCACCTTGACAGAATCTACAAATGCTGGGAGACGGCCCATGAAAGCAAAAATTTAACAGTACCAACAAATCTCTACCCACACCAGGAGACCAGGTGAATCCTGGTTTGTTTTAAAGACGTAAGTGGTTCTTCCAGTGAGCCCTTCCTTTTCAGGAAGTTAATACCCATGTACTAATGAGCTATGATTCATGAATATCTCACTGGGCTCATGAAAATATAATATGGTAGAAATGTTGACAATTCAGGACCTGCTAGCACAAGTGGGTAAAGAAAATTTTGTAATATAAATTACTGACTTGCTTTTTCTGGGCTCAACTCAGTCCTTAATGTGGGCTTAATCTTTGCTGTTGTCTGGGTCGCTGGTTCAGCAGAAGCCTGGAGAATAACTTTTTTAGTAATTACGATGATGATGAGTAGTGGTCAATACTTTTATATCAAAAGGAGGAGGGATGGCTGTTCTTCCAGAGGACATGGGCTCTTTCCCAGTACCCACATACAAGGTGGCTCACAACTACTGGAACTCCAGTTCCAAAGGATTTGACAGTATCTTCTGGCCTCTTTGGACACTATATGCACATGGTACACAGACACACATGCAGGCAAAACACCCATATACATGACTTTTTTCTTTCTTTCTTTCTTTTTTATTTTGTTTTTCTTTGAGACAGGATTTCTCTGTGTAGCCTTGGCCGTCCTGAAACTCGCTCTGTAGACCATGCTGGGCTTGAACACAGAGCGATCCGCCTGCACCTTTAATCCCAAGCAATTAAAGGCATACCACCACCACCTGGCTTTGCTGTTTGTCCTTTTTAAAAAATATTTTTAGAACAGGAGAGATGACTCAGCACTTAGAGCATGGCTCTTGCAGAGCTCCCAGGTTCCCATCACCCACATGGTGGCTCACAACCATAATCCCAGGTCCAGGGGATCCAACAGGCACACATGGGACACACTCACACACACTCATGCAGGCAAAATATTCATACACACGAAGCAAAAATTAAAAAAAAAATGTGTGTGAGGAGAGTGTGTATCCTCTCCCCCTTCTCCCCCTGTCCCTCAAAGGCCAGGAGGATCTGAGGTTACAGGTAGCATGACCTGACCTTGGTCCTCCACAAGATAAGTGTTCTTAACCACTGAGCCATCTCGTCAGCCCCCGGAGCACGTTTTTTGGTGCTCACTAACCATCGACACACCCTAACAATCCACATGTTGGTAGTTGTCAGACCTCAGACTAGATCAGCCTGCCTGTGCTTCCAGAGTGCTGGTATAAAACGGCCCACCACCTCTGCTCAGGCTTGATTGTTTGCTGGTTTGTTTCGGTTTTGAGACAGTTTCTCTTTGTAGCCCTGGCTGTCCTAGGACTCTGCTGATCAAGCTGACCTCGAACTTGTCAAATATGCCCGAATCTGCCTCCTCAGTGCTGGGATTAAAGACGTGTAGTACCTCATGGGGTCAATGTTGCTGAAAGGAGACGTTTGTTCTAGAGTCATGTATTCCAAACACTGTCTTAAAGCAGAAAGACTATTTCCAAATAAAATCCTGATAAATAAAACAGATAAAAACATAACTGTTGGGCTTAAGGTGGTGGGTGGGAGAAGGCAGAGAAAGTCCACTTGGTTCCCTCACAGTAACCATGGAGGGGGAACTTCTGAGAGAGTCTAAGAAGACAGTTTGAAAGCAACGTACTGACAGAAGGTCAGTCTCTCTTCACAATTGTATTCGTGGATGCAGCTGAGGAAGGAGTGGGTCTTAGTGAGGAAAGTCAGGAATTCTCTTCTCTCTGCAACTACCATGAGGTGTTCCCAGGAGTCAGGTCCCAGGAAAGAATGCTGTAGTATGAACTACCCGGAATTCCCACCTGTGAGCTAGACCTGGGAAGCTGGAAGTCACTTTTCTGGCTGGAGACTGAGGCTGGTTGATATAAGTGACCTGGTGTTGATTCTGGCTTGATTCTCTTTCCTCACAGTTTCTATCTAAAAGTTCCAGCAGGAGGTGGTGCCACTCTGTAATCTCAATCATCTAGAGGTGAAAACACAAATATCAGCTGTTTAAAGCCATTTTCAGCTACATGGCAAGTTCTGGGCTACCTGGCAATTTGACATTTAGAGTTGATGAGATTCCTACACCAAACAAACAAACAAACGAAATAATTACTCTGGCATAAACCCCAAATAAAGCCCATACGGTGGCAGAGGCAGAACTCTTAAATTCAAGGTTAGCCTAGTCTACAGAGAAGTTCCAGGATAGTCAAGGTTATACAGAGAAACCCTGTCTCAGAAAAACAAAACAAACAAACAAAAAACCCACACAGACAGCTAGCAACAACTGAAAACTTTATCATCGTGAAGCTTGGAAGAGTAAGGAAAAGCTATTTAACAAGCTATTTAACTTGTTGCTGGGGGTGGGAACGGGATTAGGTGACCATTTTCATGCTGCAAGTGAAACGAAACAGAGAACATAAAGGAAACCAGGATGTAGAGTCCATAAAGGAAGGAACTTGCTGGAGTGCAAGCGCCTGGTGGTTACTGTCTGTTCATATTATGTGGGATTATGGCCTTTACCACTGAACTACTTTCTCAGTCTTCGAATCACTTAAAAAAGATCCTCACGTGTTTCGCTGTTATATCCCCTGCTCCTAAGAAGCTTAGGGACAACTCCTGACACGACACGTGTCTCTTTCGGGCTAAAACTTTTTAACATCAGAATAAAGGCACTTCCTGAGAAATTGAGCGACCGCAAAACTTTGGGTTCACTGCTTGCCGTAGCGCGCTCATTGGTGCCCAGGTTACCGCCCCATTCTCTGAACTCACGTTAGTCTTCACGCATGCGCAGCGTATACCCACGCCCCCTCCCGGGTCTAGGACGCAAGCGCGCGCACGCTCCCCGGTCGGGGTGGGCGGGGAATGGGGGAGAGTAGGAGGGAGGGGAGGAGGGGAGGTGCCTACTCCGGTGAGTAGAAGGCGGTGGGACGCTGCGATCTCCCGGGCCTGACTGCCTAGTGGGAAAAACGCTGCGCCAGCATAGAAGCGGCGGAACGGAGTGGTGCCAGTCAGCGTAACACTCGAGCGGCACAATCGGGCCGCTGAGCCCTCTCGATCATCAGGGCGCGAAGCCCCGGCCTAGGCCCCGCGGAGATGTCCAGTTGCGGCGCTTGTACCTGCGGCGCTGCGGCTGCCCGGCTTCTCACCACCTCGCTCACCTCCGCGCAGAGAGGTAACGAAGTAGTCCCGAGCCGGTGCCGGCTCTGGGCTCTCGGGGAGTGAAGCGGTAGGGACCCCGGGGAGGAAGGCATGAAGGCTGTGAGGCGCTGCGAGCCTCTGGAGTACCTGGCTTTTGGATTTGAAGAAAACCCAGTGGGCTATCGCCCGCCTGTGCGGTCTCAGGCCTTCCGAGTTTGGTGCTGGAACGGGGCCATCTCGCCTCAACTTAGGGAGAAGGACCGAGTGCGGCACTCACTCGTTAAAGTGACCCCCGTGCAGCCCTACTTGAGGCCTGTCACTTTTGGGGAGTCACTACGTGCCCTGTTGTCCGACTAGTTGCCTGGACCGGCACGCAAGGGTGTCACTGTCATTGTGCGGTCGGCGACGATAGGACGTAAACACAGCTCGCTGGCCTTCCAGACATTTGGCAAACTTGGGGTCCCAAGAAAGCAGCGGGGAGGCGGCGCGGAAGGAGGGGGGAGACGACCGCTGGAATTCCTCTAATACTTAAACATAGCAACAGTCGTTCACCCGCTTCCACAGTTTGACAGCTGGGATCAGCCTCTAAGAGTGGCTTTTGTTTACTTTGCTTCTCTAGTCATCAGGACCTGTGACAGAGTGCACACCTGCCAAGAGATTCCGGGAATGGAACCCATTTTTCTCTCCCTCAAGTTTATGCATATCAGATTGTGAGGCTAGGTCTTGTTAGACTCTGAACTTATAAATGTCTTTTTATGACGACCTTTGGCTCTATAAGAGCTATTTTCTTAATTTTTTTTGACTAATTCTAAAATTATCATTGTTTACTAAATTTATAATTGGTAATTTATTATACACACAAAATGGAGTAACATAGGCGGGAGCACTTAGTATTGACACGTAAATGTAAGATTTAATCTTAAAACATTGCCACACCTCAACAAGCAGATGTTCCAGAGGCTTGATTTGTAAACACTCAAAAGAAACATAATCTTAATGTATTATTTGACATATATTCATTGAGGTCTTAAGCTATTATTGTTTGGTAGTAGGGATATTAAATTCACCCTGTTTAAATTTGGTAAAGTGGACAACAGCATTAAAAAGGGTGATATGTTTTAGACGGGAAGGGTTCTTGATAAGATTTAGACAAAGAATTCCTAGAGTCAGCCCGGAGGTTATAGCACATGACTTTAGGTCTAGCAGTCTTTAGGCAGGGCCAAGCCAGGAACTGTAGACCAACCGGTCTTGGCCTTGGATTCAGATCCACCTGCCCAGCTGATGAGCCTACACCACCACGCCCATCGGATGTATATATGCTTTAAATGGACTTGGCAGATGTCTTGGAAAGATAGCTCAGCAATAAAAGTGTTTGCTGTCCAGTCTCACAACCTGACTTCAACCCTAGGTAAAATAGGGTAGAAATAGGGCAGAAAGAATAGAGTCCTGTGAGTAGTGAAGAGCAGACAGACAAACTTTAAATATGCTTGACATGTATAGGGTCACTTTGCATTTTAAGTATGTACATTCAGAGGAACTTCATTTAACTTCAGGTGACAGCACTGACCCTGACTTTGGGTGGGAGAATTGTAGGGTTGAAGTAATTTCTTTAATTTCTGACTTCCTTCAATTCAATCTTTGTACAAAGGATGTCACTTCAGCCAGGCTGTCATGACAGGTCTTTACTCCCAGCACCTAAGGTACAGGCAGGTGGCTCTCTTCAGTTCCAGGACAACCAGGGCTACATAGACACCCTGTCTTCAAAACCAAACCAACCAAACAAGAAAGACAAAGGGTGTCATTCCATAAAAAGGTCTGAATGAAGAGGTCAGATGTTGGCATCCACAGTTTTTATGATTATATAGTACACCTACCTTAATTTTTAGTTCTATTTCTCCTCCCTCCCTCCCTGGTAGTCAAATACAACAGATTAAATAGGGCAGAGTGAATAGTTGAAGCATTTTTTTTTTTTTTTTCGGAGCTGGGGACTGGACTCAGGGCCTTGTGCTTGCTAGGCAAGCACTCTACCACTGAGCTAAATCTCCAACCCCAGTTGAAGCATTTTTATTTCAGCAATTTTGCTGGGTAGACCAGGCTGCCTTGAACTTGGACAGATTACTCCTTCTCTTGCCAGTGAAGAGCTGGAATCACAGTCCTTAGAGGCAGGCCTGCTTTCTCAGACGGCTCTCTGTACTGAGGATTGAGTCCAGGGCCTTGACTGGGCCAGGCTGCTGCTTTCCCCTTGAGCCTTTTTTTTTTTTTTCTTTTTTTAGGAGCTGGGGACCGAACCCAGGGCCTTGTGCTTGCTAGGCGAGCGCTCTACCACTGAGCTAAATCCTCAACCCCTCCCCTTGAGCCTTTAAAGGCTTCTCTGGTCTTCAAAGAATTTAAGATTTCTTTTTTTCTTGGATAAGCAGAATGGACTTAGTTAAATGTTTTTAAACTTAAAAAGTTTTAAATATTACAGTACTGCTGTTACTTGTTCTTATTAAACAGTACTTAATACTCATGGAACAATAGTGCATAAAATAAAAATCTAAGTTTAATGTAGTAAACTTGTTGCAGGTTTTCTTAAAATATTTTTTCAATTTGTGTTAGAAGGTAGAGGCCAAACTAGTAAGAGGATTTAGCTTTATTTCTCACCAGTTACTGTACACACTGAAAATACTCTCACTAAAGCAGGTCATTTTCATCTTTTTTTGAGACTATACTCTGCTATTATTTATTCTTTCATGCTAATTAGATCTTTTTTTTAAAGTTAGATTATCTGTAAAGTTTTGTAGACTCGTTAGTTCAAAATGAAGACTCCAGGGAGGACCTGGGACTCAAACCCAACATCAACTGCATAGAGAATTCACACTAGTCTGGGTTACACGAAGAACTCTCAGAAAACAAAAAGTTAGGTATGGTGTTGGCTCATCCTAATAACCTTCACACCTTGGAGGGTTGCCATGGTATTTAAGCTGGGCTTAAAGTGAAAGCTTGTCCTCCAAAAGGGAAAAACATCATATATATATATATATATATATATCAAGAATACTGTTTAAAGGCTGAATAAGTTGTGGCTGGAGATACTGCTCCAGAGAGAACTGGCTGCTCTTCCAGAGGACCTAAGTGCAATTCCCAGCATCCATATGGTAACTCACACCATCTTAAGTACACTTCTAGGGATCCTAACACCTTCTTCTGGCCTTCATAGGCAACACACACACACATACACACACACAGATAAAACACCCATACACAATTTATAAAATTAAAAAAAATAAAAGTCAGTTACATTATTGTTTGAAGACAAAGTTTCACTATGTAGCTGATGCTCTTTTGGGACTCACTGTGTATTTGAGCTGCTGTGGATCAGAGGTGTACACCAAAATGCCTGGCTCTTAGGTTTCTTATTTGTTTTTGCCATAGTGGGTCATTGAAACCAAGGGCCTTACACATGCTAGGCAAGTGTTTGACCCTTTAAGAATATTTTGTTTTGAGACAATGCTTCATCAAGTTCTCTTTGTAACCGTTGCAGGCTTGAACTTGCCATCCTCCTGCCTCAGCCATCAAAGCAGCTAGGACTCAGTTCTGTGTCACCAGGCCTAGCTTTCTCCTACTTCTTAGCAGCCTTAAAATAGATGTTCCTTATGTTATTATTTGAGAAGGCAGCTACTCTGAAACTGGACAGGCTTTATCTGTATGACAGATGTTCATAGATGGTTTAACTTTTAACTGGTATTTATCATTACTGCCAAACCGTGTTGCAAAATGTACAGAAATATGTCCCTAGCTTTCAGGGGTTTTTCACCTGAACTTTACAGGTCCTTCAGGGGTCAATAGGTAGGATTCGGGTTTCCTAAACTTTATTTCCACTAATCTTTAACTGGAAAATGGCATTTTCTTTAGTTATCCAGAGGTCACAAGTCATCAGTCTTACAAGTGCCTGTAACTTTGTCACCAGTCAGAGTCACGCACTTTCACATTATAGTTTGGTCTGCCTTGGATCTCAAAATCTTGCTTTTCCACCCACCGTTTTCTTTTCAGTAATTACATTTTATTTATTTGAGTGTGTGCAGGGGTGTGCATGTGCACATATATCATCATACTGTGTTTATGGAGGCCAGAGACAGTTGTGGGCTTAGTTTTTCACCGTGTGCTTCCCAGAGATTGAACCTCACGAGCCATCTCACCTGCCCCTGCTTTAGCCTCTCGGGCGCTACCATAGGCCTAAGCCACCAAGCCTATATTTTTTTGATTCTCTTCCTTAGCATAGTATAGTGGTTTCTTTGTTGTGTATTTTATAGTATAACATTCAAAAAATTCCGAAATCTATTCAGAAATTTACCAGAGTATGTAGGTTTCACAGTACAAAGAGTTAAACTCCAATAGTGTGTACACTGATTCTGTTTTCTGAGGTGGTTTTGTGGTTCACGAGTGGCCACTACTCAGTACAGTTGTTCTTGAAGTGCAGGCCCGAGGCAGGAGCCTTGGCTGCAGCGTCAACACCAGCATCAACCTGGAACCTTGTTAGAAAGTCATTCCTGGGTCTTGCCTTCAGCCTTCTGCAGAACCAGGGAAGAGTGCCTGAGAGTAATACTGATACACACGTGAATTTGAGGACCATCAGTTTAGTGGCTTGGCATCTTGTTCATTGTCATAAATTGGTGTTAAAACAGAACTATAATGTCATGACAAAAGTTTCAGTAAAGAAATCCTCACCCTCAGAAATTTAAATGACACATAAATTATTTTTTTTCAGGTAATGTTTTTTGTTTTTCAAGACAGGGTTTCTTAATATAACCAGCCCTGGCTATCTGGACCCACTTGTAGACCAGGCTGGCATCAAACTCATAGAGATCCACCTGCCTCTGCTATCCAAGTGCTGGGGCGAAAGGCCTGCACCACCCTCCTGGCTCAGGTAGTGTTTTATCTAGTGTCTATATGGTTGCCTTGGTTTTTGTATTTAGAAACACCATGTACTTAAACATGCAAGTCTATCGTATCTTCTGACAGCCCTTTGGTAAACTGCTAGAAAGCCACCTTAAGGATTCATTACAGCCTCTTGGTTTATGTAAGGTTTTTAGCCCCATAGTAATGAAAGGCATAGAATTTTTAGTCAAAGGCCATTCACCTCTTTGTTCAGTCTTAGTTTGTTCCCTGAAACTCAGCTAAAGGCAGACGGAGGACTGCACAAAGTTGTCCTCTGACCTCCACATCCACACCATGGTGTAGGCACGTGCACATCATACACAGATATACAGTAATAATAAGTTAAGAAAAAAAGGGAAAAAAGCAGTCAGGTATGGTGGTGCATACCTTTAGTCCCAGGAATCAGGAGGCAAGGGGATCTCTGAGAGCCAAGTCAAGGTCAGCCTGGTTAACATACTGAGTTCCAGGTAAGTTAGAGCTACATAAGAAGACTGATCTTAGGAAAGAAAGCAAGGTAAAAGACAGCCCAAGAGCAGCTTAGCGTCCACCTAGAGACAGACAGATATACTCTAAGCCGGTGCAGGCTTTAATCCCAGCACGCAGGAGGCTGAAGTAGGTGGATCTCTGAGTTGGAGGCTAACCTGGTTTACAGAGCCAGTTCCAGGACAGCAAGGGCTACACAGAGAAACCTTGTCTTGAAAAAACAAAAACAATATTTTAAAAATAGTTCCTTTTTCTATAAGATGTATTTCAGTAAATATGCTTATTTATAATGGTTTTCTTTGTTTTTAAATCAGAAATGTTAGTCCAGGCTGGCTTTAAACTCAGTATGTAGCAGAGGATAAACTTGATCTTTCTGCCTCTATCTCCCAAGTGTGGAGAATGCCAGCACATGCTATCATTTTAGTTTTTGTTGGTTTTTTAAAAAAGATTTATGTTTATTTACTTTGGTTCTTTTTTTCGGAGCTGGGGACCGAACCCAGGGCCTTGCGCTTCCTAGGTAAGCGCTCTACCACTGAGCTAAATCCCCAGCCCCTAATTATTTACTTTTTTGTTTTTTATTTTTATTTTTATTTTGTTTGCATGCATGTCTGCATCATATGTATTCAGTATCCTTGATCACCAGAAGTTTCAGATCCCCTGTAATTGAAGTTACAAATGATCTTAGCTTTGAACTGGAAGTCCTCTGAAAATCAGTTAATGCTCTTAAGTCCCGAGGCATCTTTCCTCTCTTTCTTTTTAAAGTTCTCTTTCTCTGTCTCTGTCTCTCTCTCCCCTTCTCCCTCCCTCTCCCCTTCTCCCTCCCTCTCCCCTTCTCCCTCCCTCTCCCCTTCTCCCTCCCTCCCCCCTTCTCCTCCCCTCCCCCCTCCCTCCCTCCTTCTCTCTCCCTCCTTTCTTCCCTCCCTGTTTGTGTGTATGTATGTGTGTATGTGTCTGACTGTATACCTCATATATTGAGGTGCCCTCAAAGGCCAGAAAGAGGGTGTTAGATCTCCTGGAGTTATAGACAATTTTGAACTGTACTTTGGATCTTCTGGAAGAGGAACAAGTGCTCTTAACCACTGAGCCATTGCTCTCTAACCCTAGCCTTGTTTCTAGTTTTTTTGAATAGTCTTAATATAGCCAGGCTGACTTCAAGCACAGTGTGTGTCTGAGTGTGACCTTGGCCTGGTCCTCTTGCATCACCCAAGTCCTAGGATTACAAGCCGGCACCATGATTTTCGTCTTGTTTTATTTTTTTTCTCATTGTATAGCCCAGGCTAATTTCCAGCCAGGAGTTCTCCTGCTTTAATTTCTGCTACAGACATGTGCCACTTTGCCCTTGCCTGGTTTGGGGTGCTCGTGTGTGTGTGTGTGTGTGTGTGTGTGTGTGTGTGTGTGTGTGTGTGTTTCTTTGAGATGAGGTGTTAAAAGTAGCCCAAGTTGGCCTTGAACTAAGTGTCAGACTGGGATTAAAAGTGTGCAGCATTTAAAAATGTATACTCAGGTAATATTAAGTGTATACTAAATATTTTAATTATAATTTATACGTATCTTGGATGTGTACTTAGGGGTTTATATGCCATGGCCTGTGGAGGCCAGAGGACATCTTTGTAGAGTCAGCTCATTATTTATTTTTTGTTTTGAGATAGGTTACTTGCTTTGTAGCATATTGGCCTTGAACTTAACAGAAATCCACCTGCCTCTGCCTCTGCCTCTGCCTCTGCCTCCCTAGAGTCAATTTTCTTCTTTCATCATCTTGATGGAGGTTTTGGGAGCCAGCCTGAAACCTCCATTATTCAGGCTTGCACATCAAGTACCTTTCCCTGCTGAGCCATCTGGCCAGCTGTATGTCTTACAGTGTTAGTGTTGTTAAACCATCACCACCATCCATGTCTCTTTTGTAAATCTAAACCGCTGCCCAACCAAAACCGTCCATTCCTCCACCCTTAACAACCACCATTCTGATCACTGTGTCAGGTTCTCTACTGAGAAAGAACCCAACAACCATGTAAGTGGAGAAGTGTGCAATTTTTGAAAGAAGTGATACAACCTTCAGGTAACCAGAGAGACAAAAGTTGCCACAATACGCTTATCTTCAAGGTACAAATAGTACACAAAAAATTACAAATATAGCATGTGAAAGACCTTTTTAAAAAACTTGCAGGTACAGTATGTGTTTAAACTTGTGTCATTTTAAAAGAGCCACAGGTTATTATGACCTATGTGATCTTACTTTTAAAGACTTGATCTGCAAACAGTGTACTTGGATGGGATCATCCATCTGAGGCCATGCTTGTTTCTGGAAGCACTTTGCCCTTGGTGTGTGGCCTTTCTGGGAAAGCCAGCGAGTTTCAACCTTTCTGTGTTTAACTTGTATTCACTAGGACTTTGTTCATTTTAAGATTTTATTTTATGTGGGTAAACGTACTTAATTGAATGTATGTGTGCCATGTATATGTCTGGTACTTGATGAGGCCAGAAGAAGTCATTGGAACTCTTGGAATTGCTAGGACTCAAATACAGGTTCTCTGGAAGAGCAGCCAGTGCTCTTCACTGAGCCTCCTGGGAATTTATCGAGACATAACAGTATTCTGTATGAAAACTAATAGACTTCCTTCTCCCTCCAGGTATTTCTTGTGGGCGCATTCATGTGCCAGTTTTAGGAAGACTGGGGACCTTGGACACTCAGATTCTGCGCAGAGCTCCTCTTAGAACCTTTTCAGAAACACCAGCATACTTTGCCTCAAAAGATGGGACAAACAAGGATGGCTCCGGAGATGGAAATAAGGTTATTTCTGTCTTATTGGCATCTGTACATTCCTGTCTGTAAAGAGCTAAATAGAATAATAGTTATGTACTCTGTTTAAATGTGTTCTGTAGGAAATATGAATTACATAAAATGATCTGAAGAGTCTGAGTTCTTCTTATTTGGAATCTGTTGGTTAGTTTTGGTTGTTTGAAGCAGTTTCCTTGTGACTTAGCCTGTCCTGCAACTTGCTGTATAACCCAGGCAGCCCTGGAATGGGATCCTCTCACTTTAGGCTCCTGAGTGCCCACCCTGTCCAGCTTATTCACTGCTTGGCTTGTATGATACAATACTTGTATACTCATTGTACTTAGTAAGCAGAGAGTAAAGTCCTGATATCCTAAGCATAAACTGTCATTAAATAATGACATGATAAGTCGGATTGAGTGAGGAATATCCATTTTCATACACAAATCTAACCGCTCAAGTGTTTAAGAAATGACTGCTGGGTGGTGGTGGTGCACACCTTTAATCACAGCACTTGGGAAGTAGAGGCATGTGGATCTTTTAAAGTTTGAGGCCAGCTTAGAACTACAGAGTTCCAGGATAGCTAGGACAGAGAAACCCTGTCTCAGAAAACCAAAAAAAAAAAAAAAAAAAAGAAGAAAGAAGGGGTTGGGGAGGCTACTTTCCCACAGGCTTGAATGTCAATTCCCAGCACCCACATGGCAGCTCAGGCCTGTCTGTACCTCCAGTCCCAGGGATCTGATGTCCTCTTGGGCCTGCACAGGCACTGCACATACGTGGTGTGCAGACGTGCAAGCAGGTAAAAAAGCCAGTGCACATAAAATTTTAAAGATTTAAGCTGACTGGTGCTGTGTACATCTTCAATCCCAGCTCTTGGGAGGAAGAGGTAGGTGGTTCTCTGTGAGTTTGAAGCCAGCCTGGTTTATAGACTGAGTTTAAATATTTGTTAAGTCTTCTGATCCAATTTATTGAGCACTGAGATTATAGGTATGAACCACCAGCCTGGATTATTCCTATAAATAGCTTTTTTACATTCATTTAGAATGGGAATTACTAGCTGGGCAGTGGTGGTACACACCTTTAGTCCCAGCACATGGGGAGCAGGGGTAGGCGGATCTCTGATTTTGAGACCACCTTGCTCTACAAAGTGTGTTCTAGGACAGCTAGGGCTACACAGCAAAACCCTGTCTCCAAGAACCAAAGAAATATGTGTCTCTGTGTGTGTATATATATTTTTAAAAAATATGTATTTTTTAAAAAATGTCTTTAGATAAATACATAGTAGCTAGGACTGATTTGATTTTTTTTTTTTTTTTTTTTTGGTTCTTTTTTTCGGAGCTGGGGACCGAACCCAGGGCCTTGCGCTTCCTAGGTAAGCGCTCTACCACTGAGCTAAATCCCCAGCCCCCTGATTTGATTTTTTATGGTAGACCTTTTGACACCAGAACAATAAATACAAACCATACTAATATTTCCAGCATGGAAATCGTAAAAATTTTTTAAAGATTTATGTATGTATGTATGTATGTATGTATGTATGTATGTATGTGTATGTATGTATGTGTATGTATGCATGTGAGTACACTGTCACTGTCTTCACACACACCAGAAGAGGGCATCAGATTCCATTATAGAAGTTGTGAGCCACCATGTGGTTGCTGGGAATTGAACTCAGTGCTCTTAAGCACTGAGCAATCTTTCCAGCCCACAATTGTAAAACTGTAAGATTAATATGAATTGTTGTTTACAGCTAAGCTTCATGTAAATGATATCTGAAACAAATGGTTTACTACCCTTTTCTCTTTCATGAACATTGAACATTAGAAATCAGTGACTGAAGGAAGCAGCAAAAAATCAGGCTCTGGGAATTCCGGGAAAGGTGGAAACCAGCTTCGCTGTCCTAAATGTGGCGACTTGTGCACACACGTAGAGACCTTTGTGTGTAAGTATTTTGAGTTTTCTTTCCCCTTTTGATACAGGCCATTGGATGTATAGAAATTATATAAACCAGAATGAGTTTTGCCCTGATCTTGAGATCCTCTAAATGTTCTAAAAACACTAAAAGATTTCTAGGACTGGTAGCACTTTGCATTCTAAGAGGAAAAGAGAAAATATTTGTTTAATTTGCTTTAATATATTCATTTCAGATTTGGATTTTGTGAGTTTTTGTGAGTCTAGTCATTCATTGGTTTTAGGAAATCTAAACTTACACTTTACTATACTATACTATATTTTTACATTCTTCAAACACTTTCATCTTGAGCAGACACCATGACCAAGGCAAGTCTTAAAAAGGACAACATTTAATTGGGGCTGGCTTACAGGTTCAGAGGTTCAGTCCATTAGCATCAAGGTGGTAGCATGGCAGCATCTAGACAGGCATGGTACAGGCAGAGTTGAGAGTTCTACATCTTCATCTGAAGGCTGCTAGTGGAAGACTGGCTTCCAGGCAGCTAGGATGAGGGTCATAAGGCCAAGCCCACAGTGACACACCTACTCTAACAAGGCCGTACCACCTAATAATGCCACTCCTTGGGCCAAGCATATACAAACCATCGTAACTTTATTAAGTAGCTCATATGCCAGGATGATCAGTCATTCATGTATTAAGCTAATTTCTTCTGGGTACTGATATGCCAGAAGAGAGAAATCTCAATTTTGGGAAGTGTTTGATGATTATTAATGGTTCAGGCTACTCTGAACAGTAAGAACAAAGTGTATTACATCAAATGACTCATGCCTACGTGCCTTAGAGCTAATTATAATCAGGGGAAGATTGCACTGTACCACATGCCAGCCTTCCTGTGTCCCTGTCAGAAGGTTTCTTTTTTTGTTTTCCCCTCCCATCCCCTTCCTTTATTCCTCTTTCTTTTTTCGTTTCTTTTTTTTTTTTTTTTTTTTTTTTTTTTTGGTTCTTTTTTTCGGAGCTGGGGACCGAACCCAGGGCCTTGCACTTCCTAGGCAAGCGCTCTACCACTGAGCTAAATCCCCAACCCCTCTTTCTTTTTTCTTTTCTTTTCTCCCCGCCCCCCTTTTCTTCCTTTCTTTCCCCAAGCTTTGGGACAGTCTTGCTGTATAGCCAGCTAGCTTTGAACTCCATGATCTCATCCTCCTAAGTACAGGGATGGCAGTCATGCCTCAATACTTCAGTTACATTTTCATATTTACCATTTTTATAGTTTTGGGAAGCTTTTTTTGAGACAGAGTCTCTGCCTAGCTCCTGTTGTCCTGGAACTTACTATGTAGATCAGACTGGCCTCAAACACACAGATGTGCCTGCCTTTGCCTCTTGAGTACTGAGATTAAAGGCATGTATTGCATCACCTGCCCTGCTAATAAAATAATTTTAAAGTAGCTCTATTGGACAGTTTGACTCTAAGATGTGTTCTTCAGGGATTTAACTGGTAAAAGAAAAAATCAATTAGAATAAATCATAATTTGGATTGCCGTATAAGCTGAAAGTGGTGGACGTGAGCAATGATATTTTCTAGACAAATCCAACATGATGAAGTAAAAATCGTAGAGTCTGGGGATTTCTGTCACGTAGTCTGGAAGAGCACTGCCATTATGACTAATTATGTCATTTTAATTTGTGTTTTGCCAATGACCTGTATATAATGTCTAGTGTCATTTGGGCATTTGTGAGTGTTCTGTGGCTAGATGACTATTTGAAGACTTTGTTCATTTCTGATGAGGTATCCAATGTTGAAGAACTCCATTATGTATTCTAGGTACTAGACCCAGGTTCAGGTGCTTGTTTCACAGGTCTTTTAAACATAGCATAGCACAAGTCAGCAACATTTGCTGGAAAAGGCCAACCATAAATACTTCAGGGTTTGTGGACCATGTAGCCTCTGTTGCAGCTGTTGTACTCTGCATTGTGTCAGGTACTCTCCTTGTTTCTGTGACACTGCACTGACAGAACAACTTAAAAAAAGGAAGTATTTATTTTGGCTCATAGTTTCAGAGCATTACTTGGCCTTGTGTACTTGTACAAGAATACTGTGCCAATGGGAATGTGCAATGGAAAAAAGAACTGTTCCTTTCATGCCCCAGAAACAGAAAAGGAGGAGTGCCAGCAGTCTGTTGACATCCTTCCTTTCCCTCTTCCGTGTGTGTGTGTGTGTGTGTGTGTGTGTGTGTGTGTGTGTGTGTGTGTGTGTGTGTACGCATACAAAATCTCAAGGACGATGTGAAGGAGGTGGTTCTCTCCACTTTATGTGGCTTCAGGGATCAAACTCGGGTCATCAATCTTGGCAGCATGCACTTTTACCCTCTGAATCACCTCCCTGGCCCACTTTTCCCCCCATTTGCTTTGCCTAGGTCTTCAGTCTGTGGGATGTGTGGCCTGCTTTTAAGAGTTAAGAATTATGCCTTATAAATTCATGTCACCTCCATAGTATTTGAATAAGTAAAATTGAGTCATTGAATTTGAGTATATAGCAAACTTGCTTCACCATACACTTGTATTGCAAATCCAGTATTCAAGTTAAATGTAAGCAGCCCTTCAACTTGTTCAGATGAGACATAGTGGTGTTTAATCTCTTTCCCTTTGACCTAATTTCCATAGAGAAATATTTTGGTCTTCTGTTTTCAAGCCAGATTTTCCTGTCACACAGCCTGAACTAGATGAGAGGCATTTCTGCCCTTTAATCCTTGCCCTGTTTGCCATCAATAACAGCTGTGAACTTGTACCTCGTTATACAATAATGACGCTCACTGCTTTTCCTTCAGTGGGAAATGGCGGTTATATATTTGAACTTGTGTTAATGTTTGGATTTGATGGCTTGAATGTTTTGTAAGTGATTAGTAAATGCACAGCATATGTAAGTCAGTCCTTGTAGATTACAGCTTGCTGCTGGAACATCCGGAATATGTGTGTGTGTGTGTGTGTGTGTGTGTGTGTGTGTGTGTGTGTGTGTTTTCATGTGTGTTCATGCACATGTATATGCTTTATTGTTTTAATAGATTATCTTTTTAAAATTTTTTGAAGGTTCATTTTATATTTTGAAAATAATTTTTAAAAATTATTTTGTGTATGGATATTTTTGCCTCCATGTTTGTGTGCAGTCCCCACAGAAGCCTGAAGTGGGGGTCTTGAGTTCCCCCAGAACTCAGGAGCTACAGACATTTGTGAGCTACCATGTGGGTACTGGGAAATGGAACCTGGGTCCCCTAGAAGAGCAGGCAGTGCTGTTGATCATTGATTCATCTCTTTAGCCCCTTAAAATTTATTTTAATAATATGTAAGTGTGTATGTATCTCCATGTGGGTATTTGCCATGTCACATACATGGCATGGGTTGTGACATGGGTTGTGTGAGCAACATCAGTTCCAGTCTAAGACTAATATGTTCTCCTGTTCACTGACACATCTCTCCAGCTCCTAGAGGAACTTTTTTCTTTTTCTTTTTCTTTTCATGGAGAGGTTTAATGAGAGAAGGGGAGAGGAGAGAAAAGAAGGCTGGCCATGGGCACGTCGGGGGAAGTGAGGAATGGGAAGAGAAGGGACAGGGGAAGAGCAAGGAAAAGAAAAGAACAAAGAGAGAGCAAGAGAGCATAACTTTTTTCTTGGGTTTTTGTTTTTTTGGTTTTTTTTGTTTGTTTGTTTTGCTTTTTTTTTTTTTTTTTTTTTTTTTTTTTTTTGGAGCTGAGGACTGAACCCAGGGCCTTGCGCTTGCTAGCCAAGTGCTCTACCACTGAGCTAAATCCCCAACCCCAACTTTTTTCTTAATTAAAGCTATTTCTATAAAATTTGTTCCCCTTTTCTGGCTCCTCTCAGATTCTTATCTTTCTACCCACAAACGTTTTAAAACGTTCTTTGGAGAAAAAAAAAAATCAAGACACCTGTATCTCCCACTCCTAAAACCCCACAAAAACAAACAAACTAATAAGAAAAAAAATGCCAAAGCGAACAGAACAAAACAAAGAAAAGGCCATAAATATACTGTGGAGTTTGTTTTGTGATGGCCTTCAGAGGCAAGAGAAAACTGGTTTTCTTTTTCCCAGCAGGTATCAATTACTGGTAGCTCTTGGTTGGGGCAGGGCCATGTGCCTACTTCCTCTTACCCTTCTGATTAAATCTGCACAGGCCCTAGGCCTGCTACCACATGGCCTCTGAGTCACCTGAGCTTCAGTTCTCCTGTGGCTGGAAGACACTGTTTCCCTAGAGTTATCCAGGTTCCATTTCCCAGCGCCCACATGGTGGCTCACAAATGTCTGTAACTTTGAGGTCTAGGGGATCCAACGCCCTCTGCGGGCTTCTGTGAGGACTGTACACATGTAGTGTACAGATAAACATGCATGTACGTGGAACAATAATAAAGCAAGCATGTGCATCTGCCTCCCAAGTGCTGGGATTAACCTAACCAGTTAGTCCTTTGAAATGTTGACCGATCTCTTTGGCCTGTACTGTACAGGTATCTAAAGTTGTAGTGAATTCATAAGTACAGGGGTAGCTATGTCCCGTTCTAAAGACAGTCCTTTACAACACTTTCCTGTCATCTAGCTCCTAACATTCTTTCTGCCCCTTCTTATTCGATCCTTGTTTTGGGGCGGGAGGGGATTAGTGCTGAACACCCACTAGTCATTTGTTCTTAGCACTTTGACCGGTAACTGCTGATCATTGCAAAGAAGCGCTTCCCTGTGAAGGTTGAGGACATCAGTAACTATCTACAAACATAGACACTTAGAAAGCAGTTGGCCAACACATCCATTTAACAAGACAAAGTAGGTTCTACCTCACCTGCCTCAAGGCCTTGACCTCTGCAGTCATGGGGTTTGACCTGGTTTAGAGTTCCAGGCATGAGTTTCTAACTGTGGAGCAGGCTTAATCAGATCCAGAAGAGGTTGGTTATTACTATAACCTTTGAACCACTGTTGCACCAGTGGCTCCATGTTACCTGGCAGCAGATCAGGATTGTAGTGTTCAGAGTTTGGTCAGGCTGATAAGTAACCCAGTGGCCTACATAGTGCCTTCTGGGACTGTGAGAGCTAGCCAATAGGGAGGAAGACTTCGTGTCAGTTCCAGCTTGATTTCTCTATGTCTGCAACCAAGGGTGTTGTATTTTTTTTTTTTTTTTTTTTTTTTTTTGAGCTGGGGACTGAACCCAGGGCTTTGCGCTTCCTAGGTAAGCGCTCTACCACTGAGCTAAATCCCCAGCCCCGGGTGTTGTATTTTTAAACATTATGGTTTACACTCTTGTTTTCATGGTCATCCAAGAACAATGGCAATGGCATGTGTTATTTTGGGGTTTCTGGCCTCCCCCTGACCAACTCATAGTAGGAGATAACCCTCTACCTGGCATTGAGATACCCGTGTTCAAACTTTTTAAAAAATTATACTTAAGACTAAGATTTTAAAAAATTGTATATGTGTAAAAAAAGGGGGTAGGGGTGGGGAGATGGCTCAGTGGTTAAGAACACCAACTGCTCTTCCAGAGGTCCTGAGTTCAATTCCCAGCATCCACATGGTGGCTCAAAATCATCTGTAATGAGATCTGAAGCCTTCTTCTGGTGTGTCTGAAGATAGCTACAGTGTACTTATATATAATAAATAAATCTATAAAAAAGTCATATATGTGTGTGTATGCATGGGCTTATGTGTAACACTTGTATACATAAGTCCAGTAAAGTAAAAGAGAGTCTTAGGTCCCCTGGAAATTTGGTTCTAAACTGCTGTGAGCTGCCATGTAGGTGCTGCAACTGGAACATAGGTCGTTTGCAAGAGCAGTAAGCATTCTTAACCACCAAGCCACCTCTATAGCCTCTAAATCACATTTTTAAAATTAACTTACCAAGTAGAGGGTTTTTCATACATCTTTAGTTTGGGTTAACTTACCTCTCCTTTCTCTCATCATGTATTCTAAATTGGCTTGTGTTTAAAAACAGAAGCAGTAGGACTGGAGAGACAGCTCAGTGGTTAAGTAAACTTGCTATTGGGGCTGGGGATTTAGCTCAGTGGTAGAGTGCTTACCTAGGAAGCGCAAGGCCCTGGGTTCGGTCCCCAGCTCCGAAAAAAAGAACCAAAAAAAAAAAAAAAAAAAAAGAAAGCTTGCTATTCTTCCTGAGGATCCACACACAGATTCCAGCATCTATGTCGGGTGGCTTACAGCCAACCACCTGTAACTAGCTCTGGAGATCTGACCTTATCTTCTGCCCCACCCCCACAGCATGCCTCTACATGTGGCTGATGGGAAGCAGAGGCCCCAGATGTCTGAGTTCAAGACCAGCCTGTTCTACAGAGCAGTTCCACAACAGCCAGGGCTACACAGAGAAAACCTGTCAGGGGTTGGGAGGGAATGTATCTCTTACATATTTAGCAATTAAAATCACTCTAAATACTGAAAGTTTTCATTAAAAACAAAACAAAACAAAATCTACTCACAGTCTTGTCAGAGTTCATTCAAGTATTTCAGTAAAGTGATGATGGGCCTCTTCTCAAAGTGGCTCTAACGTCATCTCTAGTAAACGGGAAGCTGGGCCATAGCCAGGTCTCAGTGAGAAAGAATCCAGTGGCAACTAATAAAATGTTCTAATTGTTTTTTTTTTTTTTTTTTTCTTTTTTCGGAGCTGGGGACCGAACCCAGGGCCTTGTGCTCGCTAGGCAAGCGCTCTACCGCTGAGCTAAATCCCCAACCCCACTAATTGTTTTTAATATATTTATTTATATGTGTGCATGTGAGGAGATCAGAGGGTAATTTATTGGGAGTCTGTTCTCTCCTACCATGTGGATTCCAGGGATTGAACTGGGCTTAGACACACATACCTTACCCTATTGGCTGTCTCCCTGGCCTGGTTTTTCTGTGTTTTTTTTTTCCACTTGTTTTTGGTTTTTGGTACAAGGTCTTACTTTCTGACCTATGCTGGCCTGTGACTGTGCTCCTTATGACCTTGAGTGTTTTGTCCTTCTGCCTCAGCCTCACAAGGGCCCAGATTATAGCCATGTACTGCCACATCCAGTGGACAAAAAGTCAACTAGCTGAGGCACTGAGGCACTGAGGCACATCCCTCTGGGTAGGTCTGCCTACAGTGAGTTTTTAAGATGAATACTATTGAAATTATTTGTGAAGTTTTCCTCTCTTGACCTTTTTTTCAGCTTCCACGCGTTTTGTTAAGTGTGAAAAATGTCATCATTTTTTCGTTGTGCTGTCGGAAGCGGACTCAAAGAAAAGCATAATTAAAGAACCAGAGTCAGCCGCAGAGGCCGTGAAGTTGGCATTCCAGCAGAAACCACCTCCACCCCCAAAAAAGGTAGACGCCTTTTCTCCTGAAGACATTCCATTGCTTCACCCTTCTGGTTTGTACTAAACCGTGTGTCTAGACAAGCTCATCAGGTGTTTACCTTTTTTTTTTTTCTTTTTTCTTTTTCTTTTTTCTTTTTTTCGGAGCTGGAGACCGAACCCAGGGCCTTGCGCTTGCTAGGCAAGGTGTTTACCTTTTTTGTTGTTTTGGTTTTGTTATATTTTCCTGAGGCCCATGTCCCAAGTAGCCTGGATTAACCTTGAACTCCCCACATAGTTCAAGATGAACTTCTGATCCTCCAGCCTTCACCCTTAAAGTGCTGGTATTATGAGCATAAGCTACTGTGCCTAGCTATATAAGTTTTTAATTTTTAATTTAACTTAGTTTGTGTGTTTGTAAATGTGCACCTATATGTGCTCTTCGTATGTGTGTGGAGATCAGAAGAGAACTTCTAGGTCTGCTCTATGTGTGCCACCATGGCTTTTATGGTATGAACTCTGTGCATATGTTTCTGACACTGGGATTTGGTCCTGTGAAGGAATGAGAGTGTGCACTGGTTGCTCTGACTATGTAGTGTGTATTTTTTTTTTCCAATTGATAAGATATAATTGCCCACCTAAACATACAAAGCCCTGTACACATCCATCCCTTAAGAATATTCATAACAACCTGTAAAGGTACAGCGTGGACTCTTAACATCAGTTTCCATGTTGTCTCCACCACTTCTCTGTAGTGTGTATTTTTGAGAACCTAGAAGCCCATATTTGTTGGTCTTGCATCCTTTGTCCTGGCATGTACTGGTGGTCTGCACACTTGTCCTCCTCACTGTTTGTCTCCATGAATGCTGTGGCAAACTTAGTAATGCTGAGATGAACATGTGAGCAATGGGTAAGATTTGAAAATTTTATAATTTAAGGCTAAAGAAATGGTCATGAAAAATAATAGTAAGCTTTATATCTTTGTTAATTTGTATAGATTTGGGTCAAAGTCCTAGAAAATGCATAAGTGATTTAACATCTCAGGAATTGATCGATATTAATAGCTTCTGAGTGTGTGTGCATCTGTGTACATGGTTATTATAGAGACAAGGTGTTACTATGTCACTCAGGCTGGCATCCAACTTGAGATCCTCTTGCCTCTGTCTACCACATAATAGAATACAAACTTGTGGCACCACGTCCAGTTCCTTCTTTATTAAAAACTCGAGAAATTGATGCTGGTTCCAAACAGTTTACCAACTTTAATTTTTATTAACAAAGTGAGTTGAGGGTGTGGTTCAATGGCAGAACACAAAAGGTAGCATCCATGCCCTGGGTTTGATCCCAAGCACTGCCCTCCCCTACAGAAAAGAAGGAACGAGATTGTAAGTGCTGTTCAGGTAAATGAATAACTTTTTTTTTTTTTCTTTTTTTTTCGGAGCTGGGGACCGAACCCAGGGCCTTGCGCTTGCTAGGCAAGCGTACTACCACTGAGCTAAATCCCCAACCCAATGAATAACTTTTTAAAAAGATTTCTTTCTTTCTCTTTTATGTGTAAGTGTGCATGTGTCTGTACCTGTGTATGTTTGGGGGGTGGGTGCCTGCTCAGGCCAGAAGAGGGTATCAAATTCCCTGGAGGTGGAATTACAAGCAGTGCTGAGCTGCCTCTGTGGGTGCTGGGAACTCAACTCTAATCCTGTGCAGGAGTGCGAGCGCTCTTAGCCCCTGGGCCATCTCTCCAGCCGTAGACACTTCATTTATTTTTTTTTTTCCTTTTTTTTTTTTTTTTTTTCAGAGCTGGGGACCGAACCCAGGGCCTTGCGCTCGCTAGGCAAGCGCTCTACCACTGAGCTAAATCCCCAACCCCAAAATTAGGGCACCCATTAACCATTTCTGATCTTTTTTTTTTCTTTTTCTTTTTTTTTTTCTTTTTTTCTGTTTTTCCCGGAGCTAGGGACCGAACCCAGGGCCTTGCGCTCGGTAGGCAACCGCTCTACCGCTAAGCTAAATCCCCAACCCGACACTTCATTTTTAATGAGAACTTTTTCAGATTTGAAACTCTAAGAAAATGTGTTTTGGCTTGTAGTTTCGAAATGTGTTTGTTCTTGTGATGGCTCGTAGTGAATCGTTTATACCTAATCATTTTTCAGATCTATAACTACCTCGACAAGTATGTGGTTGGCCAGTCGTTTGCTAAGAAAGTGCTTTCAGTTGCCGTGTATAATCATTATAAGAGAATATATAATAATATTCCAGCTAATCTGAGACAGCAAGCAGAGGTTGAGAAGCAGACATCATTAACACCTAGAGGTCAGTGTTTTTGGTAATTGACCACAATGTAGATTACTATGCCTAATCTTTATTTGTAGCTCTTTTGGACATAATCTTACCATGTACAACATTTTAAATTACCTCACAGTGGACTATGAAATAAATCATTTTGGAGCCTTACCAGTGGCTTTATTTTTTTTATTAAGTAGGCAAGAATAAAAAATGCCAAAGTACATTAACTTTACTTAAGGTAAGTACTGTTTCTTAAAACTTGGAGTCACAGAATAAAGTGTGTTTGTTGAGGATCTCTTTAGGAAATGTGTGAGGAGCTCAGCTGTGGGGCCTCTGCTTGGCCCTCCCAGGCCTTTGCCTTTGCTAACAAGCACCACACAAACCAACAGAGACTTGCAGGCCGCTGCAATAGAGGTTGAGTGTCTTTGAATTCTTGAGATCACTGTGGACAGATCATTGCAGTGCTCAGACAACTCCAGCTTTTGTCTTTTGGGTTCAGGATACAGAATTTTATTTGCCTAAGTCAGAGATGATTACTTAACAGCCCTGTTAGCATTCTTTTTTTGGGAGTGGGGGCAGCTACAGAATGAGGTTAAGGGCAAATTTGTAAGTAATTTTCAGTATATTTCCTATTAATCTGAGATTGTAGTATATCATTGTACTATGTAATGTCAGCTCACTGTGGACAATAAATTATAGTAATAGAATTGACTTTTTAAATATACACTGCAATGCAAATAAAATGTAAATATTTAGATTTTCATTTTGTTGTCCAAGGAGCACTGATTTCTGATCCAGGTGTAAAATCAGCATTTTAGGTTCTTTTAGTCATTTTCATACAATTTGAGAATTATATTCTTTTAAGTAGCTACTAAATACATAACCGATTTAGTGAAGACACTGTTCACTTGTTGAGCTTTTTGTAAGATACTTATGTGGTAATATAGTTGACCTTCTTTTTAGAAAGTGGAAGTCATACTTCATGTGGACTTAGGACCTTCATTTTATAAGGTCCAAAGAGTGCACTTTCGTTGTACAGCAACTATTTTCTAGTTCTTTTCAGTCATTTATATCTAAATTGTAGGAGATGATAGAAGAGCAAAAGGTTTCAGATTTATAGTGTGAAGAACTTCAACTCATGATGCATAAATTATTATCCTTAGAATAGACAGTAGTTTTACTAGATAGTAATTTTAAAGTCTACGTATGTGACTATTAGTACCTGGACAACTGTCATTAAGCTTACTTTCAGTTGTTTTAACATAGAAAGGATGTTGCATAGAAATTATTTCATAACATGCAAAGTGGAAAGCTGAATACACCCTTTAAATGAATGGAAGAAGGCAGGAAGTAAGCATTCATTCTTGGCTGCTCCAAAGTAAACACATATATAATATTTCATATTTTATCTCCTTTCTCAGAGTTAGAAATAAGAAGACGGGAGGATGAGTACAGATTTACAAGTAAGTCGCCTCCCTCAGGCCCTGTCTGTACTCTCTGTTTCTGAGATGGCCTCAGTGATGCATCTCAGTTAGTGATGATCTGCTCGCCTGTGTGTTACCAAGAAGGCTTATTTCATTTAGGTTATTTAACTCTCTCTTGTGCATCATTTAAATGTCTCTTTTATATGTGATATGTAACTTTGGGACAAATTTTTAAAAAGATTTTATCAGGAGATGGTGGTGGTGCACACCTTTAATCCCAGCATTCGAGAGGCAGATGTAGGCTGATCTCTGAGTTCCAGGCCAGCCTGGTCTACAGAGTGAAGTTCAGATCAGGATTACACAGAAAAGCCTTGTCTCAGAGCAAACAAGCAAGCAAACAAACAAACAAACAACAAACAAGGTCAGGTGTCCATGAAAGCCTGGTGTGTTGGGTCCTCTGGAGCTGGAGTTCCAGGTTGTTGAGAACTGCCTGTTGTAGGTGCTGGGAATGAAACTCTAACTCTCGAGCCATCTCGCCAGGCCCTTATCTTTTGTGGACCAATGAGATGGCCAAGTGAGTAAAGACCCTTGATGTGCAAGCTTGGTGATCTGAGTCAGTACTCACATAGTGGTTCCACATCATGGAGGAAATGGACTCCCACAGTTGTCTTCTAACCTCAGCATGTGTATTGTAGCACGGAGGGAAAACAATCTAATAAAAAAATATCAACACGTCTAATTAATTTTTTGTTGATGTTTTTCAAGACAGGGTTAATCTGGGTAGCACTGGCTGTCCTAGAACTGGCTCTGTAGACTAGGCTGGCCTCTAATTCAGAGATCTGCCTGCCTCCCAAGTGCTGGATTTAAAGGTGTGCACCACTAACACCTGACTAAATTTAATTTTTTTTCTTTTTTCTTTTTTTCGGAGCTGGGGACCGAACCCAGGGCCTTGCGCTTGCTAGGCAAGCGCTCTACTACTGAGCTAAATCCCCAACCCAAATTTAAATTTTTTAAAGAGAAAATTATATTGTCTCTGGTATATGAGTGCATGGGTGTGTGCGTGTCTGTGCTTGATACAGTGGTCTAGTTGTGTAGCCAAGGTTGGCCTTGAATTGTAGAGTGTTGAAGTTACAGATGTGTGCCACCATACCTTGACCAAGCTATTTTTAAATTTATGGAAATACTGATTCTCTATAAATGACACAGTAAAAATAAGGCATCTTCTCAGTAGAGCTGGAGAGCTGGCTCAGTGGCTAAGAGCACTGGCTGCTCTTCAGCCGCAGTTCCCAACTGTCTGAAGCTCCAGTTCCAGGAGACCCAGTGCCCCTTTTGGCCTCCAGAGGCACTAAGCAGGCAAGTGGTACACAGATATACGTGCAGGGAAAATACTCGTACACATAAGGTTATTTTTTTTTTTAAAAAGACTCACAGTTAATGCAATAGAATTAAATTGTGTAGAAGAATATAAGATCTAAACCAAGCATGGTAGCACATGCTTGTAATCCAGGAGACAAAAGGATGTGAATTTAAGGCCACTTTGAGCTACAGTGAAAGTCTCAGGCTAGCCTGAATATACATAGAGAGACTCTCAAATCTAAAGATATAATCAAACATGCAATCAATACTAATACATTTGGGCTGATATCTAGTGAGATTAGTATAAGTTAGTAAAAGAAAGTCTATAGTGATTACTTTGAAATACCACTCATGGGGCTGGGGATTTAGCTCAGTGGTAGAGCGCTTACCTAGGAAGTGCAAGGCCCTGGGTTCGGTCCCCAGCTCCGAAAAAAAGAACCAAAAAAAAAAAAAAAAAAAAAAAAAAGAAATACCACTCATGTAATAATATATGTAACAATTTAATGTCATGGATGTTTTATGATAACAATAAGCTGTCTGTGAGACACCTAATATAATTTAAATTTTAACAAATAATTGTACTAAAGCCCTCAGTTAAAGCAGTTTATAATTGTATTGATTGACTTGTAAACAAACATTCAGATATTTAAGTGTAATTTATCATTATGTACTGTTTAATTATGTCCTGTGTAGAATTTTGAGTTCTAAGTTTAGGTCATTAGACCAAAGTCATGACTAATACATAATTCAGGAGTTTTTCTCAGGCTGACAAGATTGCTCGGGTAATAATGCATTTGATGTGTAAAACCTGATGACTTGAGTTCAGTTCTCAGAACCCTCATTGAGGAGGCAGGAAAGACCCGTGCTCCAGAGTTGTCCTCTGATCCACATTGACACAGTAGCATGTGGCTTAGGCATGAGGAATCACCCTGCCCCACCCCCTTCCCTGTCCTGGTGCTTGTCATATATACTAGACTGGCCTCTGCCTAGTCCTAGGGTTAAAGAAGTATACTACCTCATCCTACTAAGAAAATACATGTTTGAAAAGTATTTTTATGTTCCTTTAGAAGTTAGATATCTGCATAGAGCTCTTAGACATAAATGGGTTTTTCTCTACTTTTGGAACACAACACTGTTTCTTTCTTTTTGTGTTTTTCATTTTGTTTTTTGAGACAGAGTTTCTCTGTGTAGCCCTGGTTGTCCTGGAACTCACTCTGTAGACCAAACTTGCAAAGATTCTTTTTGCCACTGCTTCCCAAGTGCTGGAATTAAAAGCATGTACTATCAAGTCTGTATAACACTGTTTCTTAAATCAAGTGCCAGATAGAGTCCTTAGCTTGCCTTTATATTTTATGAATAATTCCTCTTTTTTTTTTTCTGGTGGAAGTGAAAATTGAACCTGGGCCCTCATGCACAATAAACATGTGCTCTGCCACTGAGCTAGATCCCTAGGCTGTGAGTGAATAATTAAGCTCCTGGAAAAGGGCAGTAGGCAGAGCCAGTGTTTCTATGATAGACCTTATCTTATAGGTGCTGTGCTGTTGTACGTGTCGTTAGGCTTTCCCAAAGTTGCAAGGCACAAGGCTTTTTCACCTCCATTTTATAGATGAGAAAACTGGAACACACAACTATTAAGCGTTTACCCATTGACACACAAACACATCTGTTGAGCTCCATGTCACTGACCATCACACAAACCTCTTTGCCCATAACCCTCTCTCGCTGTGGAGAACTGCTCACAGAGTGAGGCAAAGCAGGGATGGAGGGCTCCCTGTAAGTAGACTTATCCCAAAGTATAATCTAGGGCACAGCTCATAAAACAGAGTAATAATCAACAGTACATTTGTGTGTGGGCAACACAGCACATATGGAGGTCAGAGGAGAACTGCCACGAGTTGCACTTTGTTGATGCAGCATCTTTCTGGTTTCTGCTGCTGCACTGTGTGTACCAAGCCAGATTCCACATGCATTCCAGGGATCAAACTCAAGGTTGTCCGAGTTACCCAGCTAGTGCTTTCAGCCGCTGAACCACCTCCCTAGCTCACTGAGTAGATAAAACAACACATGTGTATCATGTAGCTTTACTGTGATTTAAAAAAAATTATCTAAATTGTTTTTCTCTATTGGACAGAGCTAAATCAAAGTCAAGACCTTACTTTATTACTATAGTTCCTAATTGGATTTCCCAGAAATTAAAAAGAAAATTTTGCCAATAGCAGCTAAATGCAGACATATAGTATGTTTTCTTCCCTAATGCGGATAATAATATTGTGAATTACTAACTCAGATGTTTACAATTCAAGTTCTGTGTATATTGCACTAGTAATCTTAATGACTAGAGTAGCCTTTATTTAACCTTAAGCGTAATTTTTTTAAAGTGATGATTGATGATAGACCAGGACAAATAATTATTGAATGACTGCTGAGCTGTTATTATTCTATTGGCTTGGTTAAAATGATCACTACACAGCTTAATTCATTTCTTAGAAGTAGCTTAAAAGTAAACCAAGGGCCTGAAGAGATGGCTCAGTGGTTTAGAACACTTGATGCTTTTGCAGAGGACCTAAATTCAATTCCTAGCACTCACATGATGGCTCACAACCATCTGTAACCCCTTCTTTTTGACCTTCAAGGACACAGGCACGCTCGTGGTACACATATGCAGGCAAAACATTCATTCACATAAAATATAGTACAAAATCCAAAGTTATGTACAAGTAAAATGTAGTCACAGGTACCTTAAGTGATGAGAACTGGGGACAATTTGTTGATTTACCAAGGTGGCAAATCGTTATAGACTCTGAGTTATTCTAGTCAAGAGGAAAAGAAAAGAATAAGCATTTGTTTTTATAAACTAATTAAATATCTTGTTTGTTGACAGGACTATAAGGGTCCTGTTGATACCCAGTAAATCAGTTATTCAGATAAGGACATTGAGAGTGAGATTACCACTTGGTTTCGTGCTACACTAAAAAAAAAAAAAAAACAGGAAGATGAGACTAGAAAAGGCCAGTGTCACAGCATTTTCATAATGTAGTTGAAGTCTGTCCAGTAAAGTCACGTAACTTTCCACGGCTTTATAAGCAGGAGGCAGCCAAATTGAGACTAGAACTATTTCCTACTTCCCTGTTTTCCTCTTCCTCCTCTTCCTCTTCCTCTTCCTCTCCTTCTTCCTCCTCCTCCTCCTCCATTCTTGTCTCCTTGTATAACTGGTTGGCCTGGACACCCACTATGTAGTCCAGACTTCCCTTAAAATCAGAGATTTGCCACCCTCTGCTTCCTGTACTTGAAAAGTGTGTTCTCCGGTACTTGTTTCATTGTTTTTGTCTATAGTGCAGCTTCTCATTTACACGGGAAGGAAGAAAGATAGACCTTAATTTTGCATAGTGTCTTGAAATCAATTATGCTTATTGTTCTAACATCCAGCTATGTGTTTGAAATGAATAGGACAGGTGATAATTAGATGTAGATAGGAAACACAGTCTCAACTGGTGCAGGGCTGTGCGGCTCTTTAGCAGCAAGGGAAGGCTGCAGCTGAAGCACTCTTCTGTTGTACTATACTCAGAAGAGCACACTTACACATTGATATAACTATGGAGGAGAGTTCTTTCCTAGTTCTTTCCTTCGAAGCGCATTGTTTTATAATTATGTATTTTGCAATTGCCACTAGTCAATCTGAAATTCTCTTTTTGGGGGGTAAAGCAGTGTTGAAATATTTGAGTTGTTTTCAGTAAGTGCTTCTTGTTTTTGGATATAGGATTATATGGAACATGAAAAGTAAATTCAGGTGCAGCTCTAGTAATTCCAGTGTTATTTTTCCCAGAGTTGCTTCAGATTGCTGGAATTAGCCCACATGGCAATGCCTTGGGAGCATCTATGCAGCAGCAGGGAAGTCAGCAAATGCCTCAGGAAAAACGAGGAGGCGAAGTACTAGATTCTCCTCACGATGATATAAAACTTGAAAAAAGTAATATTCTGCTGCTTGGACCAACTGGATCAGGTAAATAACATTTTGGGAAACTTGACTATGCATTTTTAAAAATAGAAGATGATATCGTAACCTATACCTTATAATAATAGTGGTTTTTGGCTCTCGTGCCTGTATATAATCCCAGCAGTTGGGAGGCTGATGCTAGAGGATTGCCACACATTTGAGGCCAGCCTGGTTTACAGCATGAGAACCTGTCTCAAAAAAACAAAATAAAATCTAAGATTGCTCCAGCAATATGATAATTGTTCACTGTTTAGACCGTAAACTGAATTTGAGATATTGGTGTGACCCTTTGGGCTAATTCCTAACCTTTTAGTTAACGTATTAATTATTTCAATCTGTAACTTTGTAAAAGGAATAATAAAATCAGATCTGAATACAGTAGAGAGCACATACAATGTTTCAAGTTGCATTATATACTTAAGATTTGTTGTTTTTGTTAAGAAAAATTATAAGAATATATTTTTAGTTACTATTTTTGTTTGTAGGTAAAACCCTGCTGGCACAAACTTTAGCTAAATGCCTTGATGTTCCTTTTGCTATCTGTGACTGTACAACTTTGACTCAGGCTGGATATGTAGGTGAAGATATTGAATCTGTGATTGCCAAACTACTCCAGGATGCCAATTACAATGTGGAGAAAGCACAACAAGGTATGTCGTAAGCGTAACTTGTCTGTCCCCAGATGAAGTGTCTTTGAGAAAGCAATCTAGTATTAAGGAATAGTATAATTCTCATCTAGTATTAAGGAATAGTATAATTCTCATCTAGTATTAAGGAATAGTATAATTCTCATTTTGAGTCAAGGTCTAACATTTTCTAATTACAGAAAAGCACACAATGTTACACACTTTCTAGCATGCTTGTTTCTTTGTCTTAAGGCTCCAAAGACAGCTGGTAGAGTAAAAACAGGCTGTTACTATTCATTTAGGTCTTAGTACTCCCAGTGGGCTTTTTGTTCTTACTCCTCTCCAGATTTCTAGTGTTGGTGGTAGGAAAAGGTTGGGGACAGGAACAGTGATAAGAGAGTTTAGAATGGATGAGTATAGAAAAATATAGCCTGTTGCTCCAAGAGTGTCATAGACTTTGGTATTTCCTTTCTCTGAGTACTTACATGAAGATCCTAATAGCTTCCTGATCAGATTTCTTTAAGGCAGTGGTTCTCAACCAGTGGGTGATGACCACTTTGGGTTCACATATCAGATATCATGCATATCAGATATTTACACTACGATTCATAACAGCAAAATTACAGTTATGAAATAACAATGGAAAAATGTTATAGTTGGGGTCCCTACAAGATGAGGAACTGTATTAAAGGGTCACAGCATTAGGATGTTGAGAAGCACTCACTGCTTTAAGAATAGTCTATTGGTGATAGGCCATCAAGGTGGGTCAGCAGACCAAAGCACTTGCCTCTGAGTCTGATGCCCTAAGTTCAATCCTTAGGGTTCATATAGTGGAAGAAGAGAACATTCTTCTAAGTTGTCCTCTGACCTCCACATGTGCCATGATCGTGTGTATACCTATAGACACGCAAACATGCACACACACACTGAATTCATAAATGTGTGTGTTGGGGGGACTAGATGTGTTGAAGAGTAAACTGAAGTTTCACCAGTTCTGGCAAATGCCCCATGCCCACATGTTCTATCTCACCTTACCATAAGAAAAAAGATTGAATACATTTTACTGGTATAGATAATTGTTGTCAGTGTTTGGTTATCATTCTCAAATTGTATGCTATAGACTCAGATCCATAATAGTTATATAAAAAAGAATAAGAAGATTATATTCTTAAATGACTAAGCCTTTACACGTTAAGTGTTAAGCATGTAATAACTTTGCTTTGTAGCTATCCAGTCTTTTAAAGCTAAGACGATCTTGTGCCTTTCTTTTTCATATTATAAATAGAATCCTCCTTAAATTATAGGAATTGTCTTTCTGGATGAAGTAGATAAGATTGGCAGTGTACCAGGCATTCATCAGTTACGGGATGTAGGTGGAGAAGGCGTTCAGCAAGTAAGCAGTTGAATATTTTGTTCAAGCCCACTAAAAGGAAGGGAATACATCAGCTTCCCAAGTATTGTACGTTTGGTTTCACATTCAATTAGATTCAGTTTTATTTCTCCCGCCCTAAACTTCATGTACCACTTTGTTTGTTTGTTTGTTTGTTTGTTTGTTTGTTTAATTTGGGATTTTTTGAGACAAGCTCTGTGTAGTCCAGGCTGTCCTTGAATTTGTGTATTCCTGCCTCAGTTTGCTGGAATTACAGGCTTGTGCCACCACACCTAGCTTCACAAACTGTTTAAAGAAATTACATTTCTTGGGGCTGGAGAAATGGCTCAGTGGTTAAGAGTACTTACTGTTCTTCCAGAGGTCCTGAGTTCAATTCCCAGCTCCATATGGCAGCTCACAACTGTCTGTAACTTCAGGATTCAAAACCTTCACACAGATATACATGCAAGCAAAACACCAATACACATAAAATAAAAATAAATGAATTTTTAAAAAGAAAGAAATTGTATTTCCTAGGAAATTTCAATGATTTTAATGTTTTATTTTTATTCCTCAAAATGTTTTATTCTTAAACATTTCTAGAAAGCTGGAAACTAGATACAAGTTCCCCAGGCATGTGTCTTCATATAGGATTAGCATAAGGACTCAGATATCGCTTGTGGCAAAGTGCTTGCTTGCCTTGTATGCTCAAAGCTCTGGATTCAATCCCTAGAACCAAAGGAAGTAGAGGAAGGAGAGTTGAAAAATAAAAAAGAAAAAGAAGGGCTGGAGAGATGGCTCAGCGGTTAAGAGCACCCGACTGCTCTTCCAGAGGTCCTGAGTTCAATTCCCAGCAACCACATGGTGGCTCACAACCATTTGTAAAGAGATCCGATGCCCTCTTCTGGTGTGTCTGAAGACAGCTGCAGTGTACTTATATATAATAAATGAATAAATAAATCTTTTTAAAAAAAAAAAAAAAGAAAGAAAGCAGACGTGGTGGCATACCTGTCGTCCCAGGGACTCTGTGGGACCAGAAGGAGGTTCAAAAGTTCATTGTTGTCACCTGAACAGTAAGCTTGAGATTAACCTAGGCTCCATGACACTCTGTCTCAAAAAGATGGCATGAAATAGCGTTTCATTTAACGCAGAATCATAGTCACAATGGTGTATTGACCACAGCAATAAACTTAATCTATAGTGGCGATTAGCTGTGACAAACCAAAATGCTGCTGCTTTCTTTTTTGACAAACATAGAGAATTATGTTTTTGCCATACTTAACAAATAATTTTTTGTGAAAGCATCTCAAAATATAATCTCAGAGTTGAACATAGACTTATGTTAGAATTATAGCATTCATGTGAAAGATTGACTATGTTTCAATTTTGAGCATTCTCACTGTTTCTTACCATTTTATAGAATCATTCTGTCTGCATTAAGAGTTTGCCCTCAAGCTAGGTATGGTGGCTCTCTCCTATAATCTAGCACTCAAGACCAGCCTGGGCTCCATAGCTAGAGGGGAGGTGGGAGAGGAGATAGGGTGGGGACAGGAAGGCTTTACCATCACACTCAACCTCCTTAGGTGACTGTTGACTGAATTACAATTAATTTATGAAGTACCAAACTGATAAATGCAGTTGATTTTACTTTGGTTTTAGAGAATGGGAGTTTTCATTAGTTACACTCATTGACCATAACCATGTATTATTTTCCCCCATTGAATACTATTATTTGATGTATAATAATGTCTTTATATATGGTAATGCTACAATTCATTTATTATCAGGGTTTACTGAAACTTCTAGAAGGCACAATAGTCAATGTTCCAGAAAAGAATTCTCGAAAGCTACGTGGAGAGACAGTTCAAGTCGATACAACAAATATCTTGTTTGTGGCATCTGGTGCCTTCAATGGCTTAGACAGAATCATCAGTAGGAGGAAAAATGAAAAGGTAAGTTTTCCTTGAAATTCTGCATGAGGCAATGTAAAATTGCCCATGATGGACACTTGGCTTCTGTTCACATGTCTACTGGTTGCCTACCAGTCACTGGATTTTTTAGAAAGATCCGATGTATGTCCCCAATTTGAGTTGTAGAGTAGCAAATAATAGGATTTCCAAATCCCTGTGAGTTAGCTATGCATGATGGCACAGGACTTCAATACTAGCAGTTGGGAGGCAAAAGCAGATCACTGAATTTGAGGCCAGCCTGATCTACACATTGAGTTCCAGGACAGCCAGAACGGCAGTAAGACACTGTGTCAATGTACCCATGGAGGAACTGTCTTGAAGTGTAACTTGATGAGTTTGATGTCTGTCTAAGGAGCTTCCATACTGTTTGCGATTAGCTGCAGGAGGAACAAATGGGTTAGAGCAGCAGTGCTCAGCAAGCATGCCATCTCACTGCCCTCACAACGTGCCATAGAACTGCTGGTTTTCCACCTAGGAGGAGGAACTCAGGAAAGGAGTAGGGAAAGGATTATGATTTTTCTGTTGGTTATGAAATATATACTGATGATATGTTTTATTATTGGTGGTTTTTAAATGTTTAAAAAAAGATTTATTAATGTAATTGATATATATGAGCACTGTATTTGCATGTGTGCCTGCATGGCAGAAAGAAGACATCAGGTCCCATTATAGCTGGTTGTGAGCCACCATGTGATTACTGGGAATTGAACTCAGGACCTCTGAAAGTACAGCCAGTCCTCTTTAACCACTGAGCCATCTCTCCCGCCCGCCCCCCTTTGTAAAATATTCTTATAAACCATGATTTTAATTGGGCCTTGGATTTTAGGGTGCACTTCCTGTACCAAGTGTTGATTGGTTACAATCAGATGTAATGATACCAGGGTAGTGAGAAACCTAAAACACCCTGTATTTGTCGTGCTTTTAGGTTTTATTATAAAACCAAATAGTAGCTACTATGACATTTTGTGGCATTTCTAAGTGAGTGTGTTATAATGAGCTTTCCCACAGTTTGCTTTAAGTTGTCCTTGAATTCTTGCCTTAATGTATTAATTTTAAGTAGTAATTTAGTAGTAGTTTCATAGCCTCCACCCTTGGTACAAATACTAAGTCATGTAATCAAGCCTGGATACAGCACAGTTCTTATTTTAGTTAATTTATTTCTTGCTGTTGAAATTCTACATAAGTGTTTTTTTAGTATCATTTTTATTTATATGAGTACACTGTAGCTATCTTCAGACATACGCAGAAGAGTACATCAGATTCCATTACAAATGGTTGTGAGCCACCATATGGTTGCTAGGAATTGAGCTCAGGACCTCTGGAAGAGCAGTCAGTGCTCTTAACCACTGAGCCCTCTCTCCAGCCCAAAATTCTACATAAGTTAACAGAGAGTCTTTTTTCCTTCATGTATGACACACATTGCAACAAATTAGCTTGTATTTAAGTTTCTGTAGCCAAAAGCAGGAAACTATGTTCTGATATTAGTAATTATTAGTGCTTCTTCAGACTTCCAAAAAAGGATTTGATGGTAAAGATATGTAAAATTAAAGGTAATGTTAAAGAATCAAGGACATGTCAAAAGAGGATTTGCCACATAATTTTAACCTATTGGAATTTAGGGCATTTCATTTAGTTGTAAACATAGCAGAAATCTAAGACCTGAATTCAGATCTTAGCTTTGCTACTTAGAAAAGCAAACCTTTGGTCAAAGTCCTTAACCCCTGCAAGTCTGTTTCACATGGGGCTTATAGGAGATGTAAAGCACTTTTGCAACATCTGTCTGTTATTTATAATCCCTGCCACTTCTCGCATAGTATCTTGGATTTGGAACACCATCTAACCTGGGGAAGGGCAGAAGGGCTGCAGCTGCTGCCGATCTTGCTAATCGAAGTGGAGAATCCAACACTCATCAGGACATTGAAGAGAAAGATCGGTTACTCCGCCATGTGGAAGCCAGAGATCTTATTGAGTTTGGCATGATACCGGAGTTTGTGGGACGGCTGCCTGTTGTGGTTCCTTTGCACAGCCTAGATGAAAAGACGCTTGTGCAGATACTGACTGAGCCACGGAATGCTGTGATTCCTCAATATCAGGCCTTATTCAGCATGGATAAGGTTAAACTTTAATTTTTCCTTCATGATTTTTTTTGATATCAGAATTCTATTTTAAGTTAGCCCATTATATTAAGAGAACCATGCCCATCTGGGATACTGGCCTAGGTATAGTTGTGGGAAGGCACAGTGTATTACATTCAGCATTTGTAAGTTGTCTTGCTTTTTCTGAGTTAAAATGAGCATAAAGTACAACTTTATGAGAAGTGTCAACCTAGTTGAGCCTTTCCAAGCCAAATGTATAGAATTGTTCTTTTAGCCTTGAAATTCTAAGTGCTTTTGCTGTTCGTATAAGTTTATAATATAGTTTTTCTTCTCGCATCCAAATGTGGAGGTCACTAGCCAGCACATCCAATCAGATAAAAGATTCTTTGAGTTTTATGAACTTGGCATCTCTCCGTACAGTTTTTCTCTTTGTTGACATGCAGTCACTTCACCACTGAGCCTCACTGAGCCAAGGAGCAAACTGACTCACAGCCATGATGCTCCCAGTGGTCAGTTGAGTAAAACATACTGCTTGAGGTTAACATTCGGAAGCACTGTGAAATGACAGACTTGTCTGAAGTTTTGCCTTTGCCTTTTTTTTTTTTTTTTTTTTTTTTTAATCTTTTTTTCGGAGCTGGGGACCGAACCCAGGGACTTGCGCTTGCTAGGCAAGCGCTCTACCACTGAGCTAAATCCCCAACCCCTTGCCTTTGCCTTTTAACTTTTTCTTATATATTGTGAGAATGTTAAACTCTTTAAAATGTACTTAGACACCTAGGGGCATAGCTCAGTGTTACTGTGCATGGCCCTGGGTTTAATCTACTGTAGCAAAAAGAGAATTTTAGGGTGCCAATGAAAGTCCTCTAAAGTCCTCTGTAATGAGGTCTAAGTGGTAAGACATAGTCTAGTCTGAAAAGGGTTAAAGTCTGTCAGGAGATAGAGACCACAGGAACCTCGCCTTTCTCTCTGGCTTTGTTCTTGAGTCTCAGTTTACTTTCTGGAACTCATTTATTTGTGAAATAGCTATTAGGCCCATTGTTTATAAGAATTTCTGGATCTGGAAAATTAATAATAGTTGTTACAGTTAGTAGCTGTATTAGGAAAAGATCACCAAGGACTTACTTAAGTTTTCATTTATCTTTTACTCATCTGTAGTGTGAATTGAATGTTACTGAGGATGCTTTGAAAGCCATAGCTAGATTGGCACTGGAAAGAAAAACAGGTGCACGAGGTCTTCGGTCGATAATGGTAAGATGGGTTAAAAAATTTAACAACCCTCCCCTCCCCCCATTGTTAGTATCCAAATGTGTTGTTTTGTTTTGCATTTGCCAGCATATGTATGCATGTATGTTTGTTCACATGCTTGCAAATGCACATGCTTGAAGGCCAGAGGTTGATGTCAGGTGTCTTCCTTTGGGGGACTGGGCAGATGAGATGTTGAGACAGGGTTTCCCTACGTAGCTCTGGTGTCCTAAAATTCACTCTGTAGACCAGGCTGGCCTCAGACTCACAGAGATGTGCCTGACTTTGCCTCACAAGTGCTGGGATTATTAGGTGTATGCCACCAGGTGTCTTCCTTATTTATTTCCCATTGTATTTACCAAAACTGGTCTGCTGAACCTAAAGCTTTCCAACTTGGTTAGTTTAGTTAGACAGCTTGTCTTAGGGCTCCGCTTTCTCTGTTTCTCAAGCACTAAGATTACAGATGGCTGTCACATCTACTGAACTTATGTGTTGGTGCTGGGGATCTGATCTCTGGTTCTCATATTTGCAAGTGAGTATTTTCTTCACTGAGCTCTCCCTCCTTAGACCCTTTGTCTAAGTCTTTTGAGACTATTAAACTTTTCTGTTTCTCTTTTGGACATTCTATCTAGAGATCTTCCCTAAAGCCTTTTTATTTCTATGGTTTCCTTTTATGGAGAATGGATAGAGTAGTCACAGATTTTATTTTGCTTCAGCTTCCAGAACAAGGTGTTTTGTCACTGGTGAGTGTGGTTTAATGGTGTGAATGTGTGCTGTCTTCAGTTTGTGAAACAGCACATACACTGATTCTGGGAAGATTAGTAAAGGTCATTGTAGTTAGTAGGTTAGTGACTGTCAGGAAAGATTACCCAGGACTGGCGTAAGTTTTCATTTATCTTTAGTCTATATCTGCAGTGTAAACTGAATGTTACTGAGGTGGTTTTGGAAGCCATAGCTAGAACATTGGAATGAAAAATAAGTGCACGAGGCTTCCATTGGAATCCTCATTGCAGGCTCCATGACACAGTCTCAAAGAAAGAAAACAAAACCAACCCAGAATTGTAAACAAAAAGCTCTTTAGACCTTAAAGATGAAGGTGTTTGCAACCCCAGGGCATACATGCTATGACAGAAGAAGTACATAGTCCGGGTCAGCCGGTGTGTGGTGCACATCCCTCCAGCAGTTGAGAGGCAGTTAGGCAGATCCCGGAATCTGAGGCTAGCGTGGTCCACATGGAGTTTACCAAGTCCAGGTCTCCTTCTCGGACCTGTTGAAATCCCCATTTTGCCTCTATGCTCTGTCAGTGTGCTATGAGGTTTTTCTTAGAGACCCTAGGTGTAGGACACAGGCTTCCTGGTCCTACCCACTCCTTTTAAAGTTGTCCCCCAGATCTGGCTAGGGTTACTACTTCACTGCCTTCTCCTAAAGCAAGTTGTCTTCCCTGTAAGGATTTCCTGTTGTCCCAGTCTTGAGTCAGTGTGATTTCAATTGTATAGCTATGCATTTACCACAAGCAGCTTGAGACTACCCTGCTTAGACTCTGGTGGTAAGGTATTACTAAGGACAGAAGGCAAACTGGAAGAACGGGTAAATTATTCAGTTGACAGTCCTGGAAATTTGATGTGTCAGCAATTTCCTTTAACCCCCGAGGGCCTATGGGAAAAACTGGTTTTTCCAGAGTTTTCTTCAGGCCTACTTACTGTTGCACTTGGAGCAAATATTCATTTGAATCACAGTTTGAAATTGAATAGCTGGGCAGAGGTGATTTTTAGATTAATTGACAGAAAAGTAAGGATTATTAGTTTAGGGTCTTGGCCATAGAAAAGATCAGGCACATTTTGGAGTAGCATCTGGGTGTGAAACTAGGATTTGCACATCTGTTGCCTAGATCGACAGGACAGTAGGCAGTTGACTTATTTATAAACTAGGATTTGTACGTCTGTTGCCTAGATCGACAGAATAATAGGCAGTTGACTTATTTATAAAATGACCTGAATGTAATGAGAAGCTGTTTTTATATACAGAATATGAAAGCTTTTACGCTGATTAAAATTGGAGTATTTTTTTTTTTTTTTTGGTTCTTTTTTTCGGAGCTGGGGACCGAACCCAGGGCCTTGCGCTTCCTAGGCAAGCGCTCTACCACTGAGCTAAATCCCCAGCCCCTTGGAGTATTTTTATATACTCAATTTTCCTAATTTATTACTTTCTTTTTCTTTCTAGGAAAAGCTGTTACTAGAACCAATGTTTGAAGTTCCTAATTCTGACATTGTATGTGTGGAGGTTGACAAAGAAGTAGTAGAAGGCAAAAAGGAACCAGGATACATTCGGTAAAACATGCTCTCAGGCCAGAATAGCCCTAAAGTTAAGGTCCCTGCTGCTTGAGTTTATTGGTCTGTCATTGAAATTCTTTTTTTTGTAAGGGAAGTAATAATTTGAATTTTTATAAGAAAAATTAAGTATGGTTTTATAAAGTAATTTTGTGAGTCATTTTGAATACTGATCTTCAAAATTAGCCCTACTTTTTCTCCAAAAAGCAGTATACAAAAGAGACATACCCCATGAGTGTAGTTTTAAAATCACAGTACCACTTTGCCCAGAAGCTGCCATGCTCTGGCCCCTCCCTTTTGTCCCACCGGACTTAGCTCCAGACGGGTCAAAACCAGAAACCAGCCCACTCCAGGCTTCCTTTTCTACCTGCCTTTGCTCCTAGAGGAGTCCCTTGAACCCTCGGATAGAAAACAGACAGCTCCATTACCTTTAGAATGATGGTGTCCACGTGTTGGATGAGAATCCACTATTATTTTTGGAAATGTAGGATTGCTCACACACTCTCAGTGACATAGTCTAGGAAGAGGGAAGAACTGGTTCTCAGGGAGAGGAGTGAGTCACATGGGGGCTCCAACTTGGGAACCTTAACCTAAGGCACTCAGGGGAGCCTCAGCTCATAGATGTTGGAATCGCCTGCTGTGAACTGGAGGAAGGCAGAGAAAGGCTGCTACCTCCAACAGCAGATAAAGGATAGAATGAACGGCAAATACTTTAGGAAAGATTTAAGGAAGTCTTACAGGGTTATTCAAATTCTTTGAACATGGGACCCACGGGAATTCTGGGCTCAGTATTTCTGGCATGACAGATTAGAGGAAGCCTGAAAATAGGCTTATACAGTAAGCAGAAGGTTTTGTTTTTGTTTTTTTTTTTTAAAGATTTATTTATTTATATATGAGTACACTGTCACTGTCTTCAGACACACCAGAAGAGGGCACCAGATCCCATTACAGATGGTTGTGAGCCACCATGTGGTTGCTGGGATTCGAACTCAGGACCTCTGGAAGAGCAGTCAGTGCTCTTAACCTCTGAGCCATCTCTCCAGCCCCAAGCAGAAGGTTTTTAAGGTAGAAGGGAGATTGAAAAAAAAAAAAAAGAGGTTTTTGTTTGTTTGTTTTAATTAGACAGAAAAGGTGAGGTGTAAGGGAAGGTTCTGTTCCCCAATTGATTCTTGACTTGTTGATAAAGAAGACCTGGGCAGAAGATACAGGTGGGACTTCAGGGTCCCAGGAGAATAAGGAGACTCGAGAAAGAGAGAAGATTTTCTGCCATACTTTGGAATGAGAAGAAAGCAGCAGTCATATAAGGTCTCAGGGCAGCGAGGGCCTACAGCCTCCGCTATGGGCAAGAGACAAAGATGTTGGCAGGGGCTAGCCGGTACAAGCCACTAAGCTTAGGGTGGAGGGAGAGACGTAGACAAACTGATCAGGGCACAGATTTCCAGGCAGGAGTTATCTGCACCTAGCAGTTGTGCCTAGAGGCAAGTTCTAAAATTAATGGAGCTGTGTGTGTGCCTTTTATCCACTGAATCAAGAGTCTTGAGAGTGGGCTGGTAACAAGACCCCTCCAGGAGCAAAGGTGGGTAGAAAAGAGAAGCTGGGTCAGTGCTGGTGCAACTGATCCTGGAGCTAAGCCGGGAGGAACAAAAGGGACCCGGGAGGGGCTGGTAACACAGCCTCCGCTACAGGCAAAGGCAGAGTGTGTTTTTAAAACTACACTCGGGCTGGAGAGGTGGCTCAGTGGTTAAGAGCACTGACTGCTCTTCCAGAAGTCCTGAGTTCAAATCCCAGCAACCACATCATGGTTCACAACCATCTGTAATGGGATCTGCTGCCCTCTTCTGGTGTGTCTGAAGACAGCTACAGCTATATACAGTACTTGTATATAATAAATAAACAAATCTTTAAAAAAAAAAAAAAACCTACACCCAGTATACACCCATTTGTGTATATTGGGAAGGGAAATACCCGCAAAAGGTTCAGGAGTTCATGGTTATCTTCAGCTCCATGAGTTTGAGGCCAGGCTCTGGACTATGAGACACTCTCAAAACAAAACCAAGGAGGCAGAGGCAGGCCTAACTACAACCTGGTCTCTACACAGTGCGTCCAGGACAGCCAGGGATACACAAGAGAACCCAAGAAGGGGTGGGTGTGGGTTGGAGAGAACAGGGAACAAATTACAGAGATTAAAATGAATTTTGATGTTGGTTTTCCAACTGATGGATAACTTTTTTATGGCTTGACTCTTTTTTTTTTTTTCTTTTGGAATATATGTTGGCCTTAAAGTTACTAAGTATCTGGGAATAGCCTTGAACTCCTAAATGCTGGGATCACTGGTATCCACCAGCTCATCAGCTCTTCTTAATGGCTTTTGTAAAAACAAAACTTTGTTTACAAAGTTGGTTTTTCCTCAGTACCATACCAGATGACAAATTTGACACAGTTACTGCTTTACTTATTGAATCAGCAAACTTCCTCATAAATGCTTCAGAGCCATACTGTATATACAGCAACTGCTCAAAACTGTCCCCAGCACAGAAGCAGCCATAGGCAACACATAAATGAAGGACCATTTCTGTATCCCAGGGAATCTGGTTTACAAAAGCAGACACTGGGCTGGATTTGGTTCATGATTAGCAGTTGGTTTCAGCAGTAGCTTCTTAGGGAAATCACTGGACTATTCTATAACTAAATCTCATATTCACCTCTAAGCAGTGCTGATATTAAAATATTCTTGTTTTGTGCTTTAGGAGGTTATTTAATTATAAAGTTTAGTTTACTGTTCTGAGTCCAATTTTGTTGAAAAATAAACAAACATGGCTTTGCATTGCAGGGCTCCATCGAAAGAGTCCTCGGAAGAGGACTATGACTCTGGAGTGGAGGAGGACGGATGGCCTCGCCAAGCCGATGCTGCAAATAGCTAAGCCATCAGACTCCCACCTGTGCATACAGCCTTCCCTCGTTCTCTAGGGTCATAACAGTTTCTGAGTCTGGCATTAAAGGCATTGAGTCTATCTTGGATATCATACATGGTCAGCAGCCTTTAAGATAAGAATCAGATCATGTATATTATTGTAACATCACATTGATTTATACAAAAGACAGTATATGGACTTTAATGACACAATGTTTAGAGATAAAAATGTACATTATTTTGGTTCTGTTTTTTAAAAATATGCTTTAACAAAATTCTTAGGAATACTTTTAAGCAATGCAGATGTTGCAATAACTGTGGACTTTACAATAATGTTATTCTAAAAATGGGAAAATAAATTCTTTAAAGTTGAGTATTGGGATCCCATTGTTTATCGTTACCTTTTTCTACCCACATTCCTTGGAAATATTAGAACTTTCATTTTAAAAGTTGGACCGGGTAGTTTTTAGTAAGAATACTCTGAAAACCCACGTTTTGATGTCATGTTTATATTTCTAGGCTTTTAAGCCAGTGGAGATACGTTGGTTTCCCAGCCGGTACCATAGCAACAGACATGCTCCCCTCATGACTTGTCTGACTTACTTGCATCTCTGAACCATTTTACCACCATCAGTGAGTGGATGGGATTAATAGTCTGACTAATCTTTACGTAGCTTGCTCTCAGCTATGTGCTAGACTAAATATAAAACATCTTAATAGTGTGTACTTTCTCCAAAGTTCTGAAATTGTTTTTTTATCTGTTGGTGCTGGATATCTGTCAAGTTTTTAACTCTACAAAACCGTTAGTATCTTCATTAACATATAAACTCCTACTTTGTATTCTACTATAAAACTAAGACTTAGGAGTGAGTTAGGTGGAAATGAAAATTGCATCTTTGTCCATAATTAAACTTCCTTTATGCTTTTCTTCTGACAAGTTTTTATAATATTCTTTCAGTTCAATCAGTATCTGTAAGGTTTTTTCCCCTTTTGTTACTTTTGGAGTGTTTTCACTCCTTTTCCCTTGAGTATACACATTACACTTTAAGTTCCATAGAAGACTGTCTATACTACAATGGATGTGAGGCTCCTTGGTATGGCCTAAGAAAGGGTGAGGCCAGACATTGAATTTTGCAGGTAGTTAACCCTGCTAGCTGTGGTAGGAAACAGAAACAGATGTTCCTGCTTTCCATAGTAATTGTTCTGGGTCTCATAAAGCCTTTGTACTATGAAAAGTACATATTTTATTATCCTTTCCTTATAATCACTAATTTGTTTTAGAAGTGAAAATGGCCATTTCTAAATAGTAAAACAATATTAGACTAGGAGACAAACCGTCACATACAGATCCGATTTACCTTGGAGCTTAGGTTTGGCACCTGGATAAAACAGACTAAATAAAGCTACCGAGGTGGTATGTCCGTGCTACAGTGGGGCAGCACTCTGCCTCGGCAGTGCCCAGGGAAGCCAGATTGGTCCTTTATTGAGACAGATTCACCATACATTGCTACACCCTGTCCTGGAACTCACTATATAGACCAGGCGGGCCTTGAACTCACAGAGATCTGCCTGCCTCTGCCTCCTGAGTACTGGGACTAAAGGAGTGTGCCGCCATGTCTGGCTATTGGTGTCATTATAAAGAGCACAGATGTCATATAAGCTGCTTTATTCCAGGATTGGTTAGCCCATGGCACTTCAGAGGCCCTCTAATGTTTCTAGTTGTTGATCCTACCAACCAAGCTTCACTAATATTGGTTAAATGTTAATGAAAATACCTAAATGTCCTGTTTGGAGCCTGAACTGAGGACATAGACTGAGCTTTTCAAGGAGCTTGTGAGCCTTCCAGGGAGCAGATAGAAACTTCAGTGAGTAAGTTAAACACAGGGTGTGGTAGCCCAGATGGGTTTGGAAGAACCCTTTAGGAATTAACCAGAGAAGAATGGGTATAAAATCAAAAGCTCCAAAGTAAGATAAAACTAGGGACCCTTGGGGTCAGGAGTAGGTAGTAATTTTGTCTGCCTGTTGCTGCTCTGCCCCGTCCTTTGTCACTTTTATTCAGAAGTAGTTTTCCCCCCTTGCTTTCAGTACCAGACATGGCAAGAAGTGACTTCAGCCAACTGTGATGAAAACATTTGTTCATAACATACACCCCCATTACCACAGACCCCACACTGGCTCATTCTTTAAAAAAATGCCGCAACCAAGACCAGGTGGGAGGAGCAAGAATTAAGATCCTGGAAGGGATGTGTCCAGGAGGTCAGGGAGGAATGTACGCCACAAATGACATGAGAAACGGGGACACAATCCCAAGCATGACTGAAGGTGGTCACTAGGTTAGATAACGTCACAGTGGAAGGCGTAAAGAGTTGAATTCATTGGTGCTGACAGTCTGCCTTTACCTTCCCTTAAATGGCCAACAGACGTGGAGAACAGCCTATGAGGCATCCATACCTCTTCCTCTATTTGGCTATCAAGTGTGTTGTAGAACACTTTGGAAAGGGGTGCCACAGTGGGCTGCTCTGTTACAGGCAGTGTTAAGTGTGACTGTCTCACTAAGCAGGAGGTGACTCCTGCATGGAATGCCAGCTTAGTTTATTTGGTGTTGAAATATGTATAGATTATAGTCAACCCAGCAATGGTTTTCCTTGGGGTGCCAGGCTGTGTGAAGGATTTCTTTTGGAAGTCTAGGCTGTCCACACTTATTTCATCCCTCACTTGCATGGACTTTACGTGACGTCAGCCTGGTTTTCCCCTCTCGGCCTCTATTTCTTAGAAAATGGAGATGATAATAGTTTTTGGTTTTTTGTCTGTTTTGTGTCTATGAATGTAAGCTTTATTAAATTAATGTACCTTCAATAGACATAAATCACAACAACCCCCTGCCCCAACAAGGAAGTTGAAAAAAACATTAACAAAAAGATCGTACTCTAGGAAGTCAGAAATCCTCTGACATACCAAGAAGAGCGTGTGAGACAATTCAAGGCTTCTGAAGCAGCACCGGAGACTCCAGGGTCATTTTGAGAAGACTCCTCAGCTTCTGCCTGGTGGTCTCTCTTGGTGTTGAGTGGTAACTGTACATTTCCCAATTCTTGCAGGCCTTAGACCACTGCCTGAGCTTCATCTCATGCGTTTTCTTGAAGAACCAAATCCTAATGTGTCCTTTTATCAGTCTGGGTTTGTCAGCCAAAGCCTCCAGAGTCTCCTCCTGAGGGTAGTGGTCGTTCTCGGAGTGTTTTTCGTTTTTGGGGGGGGTTTTTTGGTAAAGATTTTTTTATTTATTATATTTAAGTACACTATAGCTGTATGTCTTCAGACACGCCAGAAGAGGGCATCCGATCTCATTACAGATGGTTGTGAGCCACCATGTGGTTGCTGGGATTTGAACTCAGGACCTCTGGAAGAGCAGTCAGTGCTCTCAACCACTAGGCCATCTCTCCAGCCCTTGAGGTGCTTTTTTAGCTCCATTCCAGTGGGGCAGACTCAGAGTTGCCTCTCCACCTCAGTTACTTCTATCTTGGCTACAGCTCACTTGAGTTCCATTCTTCAGTTTGAGCTTTTTTTTTTTTTTAAGGCAGGATTTCACTGTAGTTCTGGCTGTCCTGCAACTCACATTGTAGACCAGGCTGGCCTTGAACTCACAGATTGCCTGCTTCCTTAGTGCTAGCCAACTTTAGTTTATCCAGTTACTTACACAAGACTTACCAGCAGATGACAGATACCTCCAAGGTTATGGAGAAGTTAAATGGAATGCTATAGACATAGATTTGTGGAGATTCAAGGAAGTAGTGATTTCATATGGTATGCATTCACCCTATATGAAGCAGATATTAAATTCATGGGCAACTCAGAACAGAATTATTCCCCAAATATAGAAAAATTTGGCAACAGCAATACTGGAAGTTGGTCCTCATTTATAATGGCGAAAATGGTTGAAAGAGGAAGCCAGGCCCATAGAACAACAAAATAGGGCTAGAGATATTATTCACCATGACCAGTTAGTAGGTGAAAGTCAGTGTTCTGAATGACAATGGCAGCTTGAATTTGATGATCACGCTTTGGTGCTATTCGGTTTAGCAGATTTAAATGCTTGGGACAATGTTGAAGAATCAGGAAAGGGGTCTGAGTCATTTACTAAAATTATACAAGGCCTAATAGTTAAATAGAATATCAGATTCAGAAGTAAGAAAAATACTAATTGCAACTGTGGCTTTTGAAAATGCTAATCAGAATGCAAAAGGGTGAATAGACCTTTGAAAGCAAGATCAGCATTGATAGGTGAATAGATTAAAAATATGGCTGATATTAGATCTCACAGGTATAATGCTACTCTGATAGAAGTAATTTCTAAAAGTTTCAATTCTACAAGACCTGAGCCCCTGCATGACCTCCTGGGCAAAAGTTTAAAAATAAATAGATACTCTGGAACTCTACTCATAACATGCAGAACAGTGGTTAGATTTAGATGAAACTTGGAGAGACTATATAAAATAGGTCTACCTTGCTTCTAACACCAATATCCAGCTTTTATTAATGTTCACATCCTGCTCATCAATCACATGCAAGAAAGTCAGATCCCTCACTTGACCAGTAATCCTCATAGCTTGACTTTGTACACAAGTACTCCATGAATATCCTGAGCCCAGTAAGAGCTTTCGTTTCTTCTACAGAAGCATCCTTTAAGTTCTTGGAATAAAAATAGTTTGGCTTTTCTTTTTTTGTTGTTTTTTAAATTTTTTTTTGTGGAAATATATGCTTACATTTATTTTAAGAAAACTGTGTATGTGTTTCAGAATATCACATGATACCACATAAATTCATGTACAAAGTTATATTGTCATATATTAAAATAAATTTCATTTGAATAAAGTAAAATTATGATGTTGAACAAACTAAGTCAGGTAGGCCTGCTTTTTTGTTTTTTGTACTGTTTTGAAGAGGTAGAAGGCAAAAAAATATATTACATATCAAAAACTTCGTAGAATTTCCAAGAGTTTCCAAGCCTGCTGGCACAATGTTGTCTCTCAGTTAAACTTTTTTTCCCACCTTTATTAACTTGAGTATTTCTTATTTACATTTCAAATGTTATTCCCTTTTCTGGTTTCCAGGTCAACATCCCCCTAACCCCTCCCCCTCCCCTTCTATATGGGTGTTTCCCTCCCCATCCTCCCCCAATTACTGCCCTACCCCCAAGAATCCCATTCATTGGGGGTTCAGTCTTAGCAGGACCAAGGTCTTCCCTTCCACTTACTAGGATATTGCCCTTCCTTCCCTTGCCCTTACTAGGATATTCATTGCTACCTATGAGGTCAGAGTCCAGGGTCAGTCCATGTCTAGTCTTTGGGTAGTGGCTTAGTCCCTGGAAGCTCTGGTTGGTTGGCATTGTTGTTCATATGGGGTCTCAAGCCCCTTCATCTCTTTCAGTCCTTTCTCTGATTCCTTCAACAGGGGTCATGTTCTCAGTTCAGTGGTTTGCTGCTGGCATCTGCCTATGTATTTGTTGTATTCTGGCTGTGTCTCTCAGGAGAGATCTACATCCAGTTCCTGTCAGCCTGCACTTCTTTGCTTTATCCATCTTATCTAGTTTGGTGACTGTATATGTATGGGCCACATGTAGGGCAGGCTCTGAATGGATGTTCCTTCAGCCTCTGTTCTAAACTTTGCCTCCCTATCCTCTCCCATGAGTATTCTTGTTCCCCTTTTAAAGAAGGAGTGAAGCATTCGCATTTTGGTCATCCTTCTTGAGTTTCATGTGTTCTAGGCATCTAGGGTAATTCAAGCATTTGGGCTAATACCCACTTATCCATGAGTGCATACCATGCGTGTTTTTCTGTGATTGGGTTACCTCACTCAGGATGATATTTTCCAGTTCCATCCATTTGCCTATGAATTTCATAAAGTCATTGTTTTTGATAGCTGAGTAGTATTCCATTGTGTAGCTGTACCACATTTTCTGTATCCATTCCTCTGTTGAAGGGCATCTGGGTTCTTTCCAGCTTCTGGCTATTATAAATAAGGCTGCTATGAACATAGTGGAGCACGTGTCTTTTTTATACGTTGGGGCATCTTTTGGGTATATGCCCAAGAGTGGTATAGCTGGGTCCTCAGGCAGTGCAATGTCCAATTTTCTGAGGAACCTCCAGACTGATTTCCAGAATGGTTGTACCAGTATCCAATCCCACCAACAATGGAGGAGTGTTCCTCTTTCTCCACATCCTCGCCAGCATCTGCTGTCGCTGGAGTTTTTGATCTTAGCCATTCTCACTGGTGTGAGGTGAAATCTCAGGGTTGTTTTGATTTGCATTTCCCTTATGACTAAAGATGTTGAACATTTCTTTAGGGGTTTCTCAGCCATTCGGCATTCCTCAGCTGTGAATTCTTTGTTTAGCTCTGAACCCCATTTTTTAATAGGGTTATTTGTCTCCCTGCTGTCTAATTTCGTGAGATCTTTGTATATTTTGGATATAAGCCCTCTATCAGTTGTAGGATTGGTAAAGATCTTTTCCCAATCTGTTGGTTGCCATTTTGTCCTAACAACAGTGTCCTTTGCCTTACAGAAGCTTTGTAGTTTTATGAGATCCCATTTGTAGATCCTTGAAGTTTTTTTTTTTTTTCTTTTTCTCTTTTTTGGAGCTGGGGACCGAACCCAGGGCCTTGCGCTTGCTAGGCAAGCGCTCTACCACTGAGCTAAATCCCCAACCCCATTTGTAGATTCTTTTTTTTTTTTTTTTTTGGTTCTTTTTTTTCGGAGCTGGGGATCGAACCCAGGGCCTTGCGCTTCCTAGGCAAGCGCTCTACCACTGAGCTAAATCCCCAGCCCCCTTCCTTATCTTTTTTGATGACTTTTGGTTGAAAATCAATTTTATTCGATATTAGAATGGCTACTCCAGCTTGCTTCTTCAAATATTTGCTTGGAAAGTTGTTTTATAGCCTTTCACTCTGAGGTAGTATCTGTCTTTGTCTCTGAGGTGTGTTTCCTGTAGGCAGCAAAATGCTGGGTCCTCATTACGTATCCAGTTTGTTAATCTGTGTCTTTTTATTGGGGAGTTGAGTCCATTGATGTTGTACCTTCATTTTTATTAAATTCTAGGAGAGATAAGGAATAGTGATTGTTGCTTCCTGTTATCTTTGTATTTGGAGGTGAGATTATGTTTGTGTGCTTGTCTTCTCTTTGTTTTGTTGCAAAATGATTGGTTACTTGCTTTTTCTAGAGTGTAGCTTGCCTCCTTGTGTTGGGCTTTACCATTTATTATCCTTTGAAGGGCTGGATGTGTAGAAAGATATTGTGCAAATTTGGTTTTGTGATAGAATATCTTGGTTTCTCCATCTATGTTAATTGAGAGTTTTGCTGGATACAGTAACCTGGGCTGGCATTTGTGTTCTCTTAGGGTCTGTATGACATCTGTCCAGGATCTTCTGGCTTTCATAGTCTCTGGCAAGAAGTCTGGTGTAATTCTGATAGGTCTACCTTTATATGTTACTTAACCTTTTTCCCTTACTGCTTTTAATATTCTTAGTTTTGTGCATTTGGTGTTTTGAGTATTATGTGATGGGAGGAGTTTCTTTTCTGGTCCAATCTACTTGGAGTTCTGTAGGCTTCTTGTATGCCTATGGGTATCTCTTTCTTTAGGTTAGGGAAGTTTTCTATGATTTTGTTGAAGATATTTACTGGTCCTTTGAGCTGGGAGTCTTCACTCTCTTCTATGCCTATTATCCTTAGGTTTGATCTTCTCATTGTGTCCTGAATTTCCTATATGTTTTGGGCCAGTAGCTTTTTCCATTATCTTTGACAGTTGAGTCAATGATTTCTATGGAATCTTCTGCTCCTGAGATTCTCTCTACTATCTCTTGTATTCTCTTGGTAATGCTTGTATCTATGGCCCCTTGTCTCTTCCTTTGGTTTTCTATATCCAGGGTTGTTTCCCTTTGTGCTTTCTTTATTTCTTCTATTTCCATTTTTAATTCCTTCACCTGCTTGATTGTGTTTTCCTGTAATTCTTTCAGGGATTTTTGTGTTTCCTCTCTAAGGGCTTCTACTTCTTTACTTGTGTTTTCCTGCATTTCTCTAAGGGAGTTCTTTATGTCTTTCTTAATGTCCTCCATCATCATGATCAAATGTGATTTTAAATCTAGACTTTGCTTTTCTGGTGTGTTTGGATATTCAGTGTTTGCTTTGGTGGGAGAATTAGGCTCTGATGCTTGGGTTCCTGCGCTTGCCTCTCGCCATCAGGTTGTCTCTGGTGTTACCTTGTTCTGCTATTTCTGACAGTGGCTAGACTGTCCTATAGGCCTGTGTGTCAGGAGTGCTGTAGACCTGTTTTCCTGTTTTCTTTTAGCCAGTTATGGGGACAGAGTGTTCTGCTTTCAGGCGTGTAGTCGTTCCTGTCCACTGGCTTTCAGCTGTTCCTGTGGGCATGTGTCCTGAGTCCACCAGGCAGGTCACTTGGAGCAGAAAAGTTGGTCTTACCTCTCGTCTCAGGCCTGAAGTCGCTCCTTGGGGCTGGGTTTCAGCTCTCTGTGAGGGCAGCAACCAGAAGGGCCTGCCCCTCCTTCTCCGGTAGCTTGGCTTTTCTGAATGCATTTGATGGGTATGTAAATTTGTCTTTTCTGTCAAATTCTGCCAGAAGGCATCCCTGATAAGCAAGGGGAGAACATCTGTTTTCATGCTACCTTCAGGGACATGACCTGGAATGCTCACTGGCCATTTATCATCCTCATTGAAGCTCAGATCCACATTTGGTCCATTTTTGGTGCCACAAAGTCCTAGTCCAACTTCATCATTCACACCAGCATCGCCTCCCCTACCATTGGTTGAGGGGCACTGGCATTGCCCCCTTTCTTCCAACACTCTGTCTTACATTTTCAGAGTCACCATTTTCATTTTCACTCAATGCTTCATCAACGTAATCATCCCTTAAATCAGGAAGAGAAAGATAATCCTTGCTAAATTGTCCTCGTCAGACTCAGAATATTGTAAAATATCCACCCCATGCTGAACTGAGTAGTGAGTTGTTTACTCATTGAAGTGCTTGGTTCCATTCATATTCAGTTTCCCCCGAAATCACTTCAAAACACAACCAAAACATAAGTTTGCAATAGGCAACCATTTTCAATCATCGTGCTAGCATGAGATTTAGCAGTGATTGGGTGTATTTTTAGCCCTTGGTAATGAGGCGCCTGCTATTCCTGCTATAGCAGGACCTTGGTATTATAGACGTTACATCATTCCTACTATAGCAGGAACTTGGTCTGTTAGGGCTGAGAAAAATCAAAATGTCAAAAATGTTTTAATTGTGGTAAGCACGGTCTTTTGAAAAGGGACTGTAGGCAAGGCATTCCTAGAAACAACGTTTCTTCCTAGAGATAACCCATAAAGATGGCTTAGCCTTCTGGAGTACACACAAGGTGTGGCAAAGGTCGGAATTGAACTAATGAATGCAGATCAACCAGGACAGGCTTTTGCCTTAAGGAAAAGCTCTCAGGCCCTGATAATCAAGTTTGATTCAATCATTTCAGCATCAGAGGAACTTATCCACAAAGCAATTAAAAGACTTAAGTTCTATTGTTAAAAGAAATACTGCTCTGGATATAATCAAGATCAGAATAACTGGTACATAAAACAAAAATTTAGGAGAGACCAGAAAACAAATATTTTGCCAAACTGCAATAATGATCTGAAACCAAAGCTAAAAATAGAAATAAATGGCATTGAAGTTGACTTAGTAAGCACAGGAGCAGATAGATATAACTATAATCTCACCAAAATCTTGGCGCCAGATTGGCCTCTGCAGGAGGTAAATATTCACTTTCTGTGGATTGAAACTTTATCTTAGGTGAAGCAAAATGCAAGAAGGGTCGAGTGTATAGGACCAGAAGCACAAATAGAAAAATTAAAGTCATTGTGGCTGATACAACCATGAATTTATGGGGATGTGATTTTTTGCAGCAATGGAAACAGATTAATATTTCTCCAATCTCAAAAACCATAAGATGAATGCTCCTGAGAAAATATTGGCTTTTCTTTTTTTTTTTTTTTTTTTTTGGTTCTTTTTTTCAGAGCTGGGGACCGAACCCAGGGCCTTGCGCTTCCTAGGTAAGCGCTCTACCACTGAGCTAAATCCCCAGCCCCTGGCTTTTCAAAAGTACCAAGTACCCATCCTTTAATATGACTAACTGATAAGCCTGTATGGGTGGACCAATTGTCTATGACAAAACAAAATTATAGGCTCTATGACAGCTGGTACAGGATCAGCTAAATGCTCAACACACTGAAGAATCTACCTGCCCATGGGATGCTGAATCATAGTTGTCCAATAAAGAGATAGCACTGGAAAGTTTTACCACAAGGAACGTGAAACAGCCCTACATGTGCCAATATTTTGTACAAGAGCCATTAGAAATAACTCATAAATAGTTTCCTCAATCTAAAATTTACTATTATACGGATGATACCTTAAAAATGTTTAACGAAGTAAAGAGAATTTTGCCTTACTGGGGACTAAAAATTGCTCTTGAAAAAATACAAGAAGAAATTGTGTTAATTATCTAGGATATGAGATAGGTCTACAGAAAACCTGATCAGAGAAAGTGTAAATCAAGAGACCTCAATTGGGGGCTGGAGAGATGGCTCAGAGGTTAAGAGCCCCTGCTCTTCCAGAGGTCCTGAGTTCAATTCCTAGCAACCACATGGTGGCTCACAACCATCTGTAATGGGATCTGATGTCCTCTTCTGGTGTTTCTTAAGACAGCTACAGTGTATTCATATACATAAAACAAATAAATTAAAAAAAAGAGAGAGCTCAATTATAAACTCTTAATGACTTTCAAAAATTGCTGGAAGATGTTAACTGGCTATGAACCAAAGTTGGATTCACTAATCAAGAGCTAAGTAATTTATTTCAAACTTATAAGGTGATAAAAGACTTAAATAATCCAAGAAAATTATTAGCTGAGGGTGAGAGAGAATTGGCTTTTGTTAAAAAGAAATTATAGGGGCTGGAGAGATGGCTCAGCGGTTAAGAGCACTGACTGCTCTTCCAGATGTCATGAGTTCAATTCCCAGCAACCACATGGTGGCTCACAGCCATCTGTAATGGGATCCTATGCCCTCTTCTAGTGTATCTGAAGGCAGCTACGTGTACTTATATATAATAAATGAATAAATCTTTAAAAAAAAAGAAATTACAGGACACACATGTAGATCAATTGAATCCAAAGCTCTATTGTATTTTGGTTATTTTGCTCTTTACACATTCTCCTACAGGAGTTTTTACAGAAAGAAGATATCATAGAGTGGATATTTTTAGCACACAAACAGAAAAAATTAAAGACCTATGTAGAGAAAGTTTCTGAATTGATTCTAAAAGGAAAAATGAATCTTTGTTATAAATGTATCTTGGGAGGGCGGTAATGGGGGGAGGGGGAGAGGGGAGGGGGGTGTTGGCCTGGAAACTGGGAAAGGGAATAACAATTGAAATGTAAATAAGAAATACCCAAATTAATAAAGATGGAGGAAAAATAAAATAAAATTCTAGAATTTCAAAAAAAAATGTATCTTACTCTCTGTATTTGTTGTAATTATTGTCTCTGAAGCTTACTGCTTCTGTTTGTTAACCTAGGCCTAGTCTTGGAAGCTTCTAGACTTCTAGGCCAAGAATGATTTTCAGACTCTCAGATTTACTGCTGAGTAAGCTCATCCTTTCTAGCTCTTTCTGATTTTTTTTGTTGGCTAGTTCAACTTAGCTGTTCTGGCCCAAACTCCTCTCCACACTGACGGATTCAGTCTGGCTTCTTTCTCTCTGCCTTTCCTGAGCTCTCTGCTTGGCCCCATGCTAACTTTGGCAATGTGTTCTAATCTTCTATCTCGTTCTCTGTTTATTCTGGCCACTCAATTAGACTTCATTTTGAAACTCGGGTGTGTCCTTCTACAAACTAACTTTACCTTCATTGTTTGGGATATCTGTATTCCAGACAGAGGTCATTAAAGGTGTGTGCTAAGAGCGGAGCCACACCACAACTAGAAACAAGTTTTTCTTTTTAGTAAATGAAACAATATCAGGTTCTCAGTGTGATCAAATATCCTGTAATAGTTGGTCAATTAGCAGGACTAGACGCAGTAGAAGTTGTGGTTCCTTTTACTAATGCTGGAATTGCCTCGTTATGGACAGAAAATGAACACTGGCAAAGAGCTTACAGTAATTTTTTTTTGTGGGGAGATATTAACAACAAATATTTATAAATAGTTTTTAAAAAGAACGAATTAGACTCTCCCTTGCATAGTAAATAGACACCAATTTCTGGACCCCCTACATTCTATGTTGATGCAAATGAATCAAAAAAGTCAGGTTATGTCAGGAAAAATAAGTAAAGTGCCTTAGAGCTGTATGACATTCTTATAATATTAGATTTTCCTGAATCTCTTAATATATAGTTACTGAGTCTCACTATGCAAAAACAGTGGTTTTTACATATTGAAACCACTGAATTTATCCCAGATGGTTCGGAATTAACTTTGCTATTTATTCAGCTACAAGTAATCAGAAATAGAAATCATCCACTGTAGATAACATGTGTCAGAACTACCAGACCCTCCAGCACAAGACGATGATGAAATTTACCAGCTATTGATAAGAGACGTGCTAGGGACTCAGAAGCTCATAAGAAATGCCATGTTAACAGCAAATATTTGAAGATAGATTTTTTTTCTATCACTCAGCAACAAGCCAAGCAAATTATAAGGAAATGTCCTACTTGTTCTTCATATAACCAACTCCTTTACTTTCAGGAAGTAACCCAAAAAGGTACCCAAAGAAATGAAATTTGGCAAATGAATGTGTTTCATTTTGCAGATTTTAGAGATTAAAGTATGTGCACCATATCACAGATATTCCGCATTTCAATGGGCAACTGCTTTTAGGTTCTGAAGGGGCTGATTCGGTAATTAATATTATTAGAAGTTACGGCAATTATGGAGATACCTGTACAATTAAGGCTGACAATGCTCCAGCATATGTCTCTAGTACAATGAAACAGTTTCTTGCATATCACAACATAAATCATACTACAGGTGTTATGGTTTGTATGTGCTCCGCCCAGGGAGTGGCACTATTAGAAGGTGTGGTCTTGTTGGAGTAGGTGAGTCACTGTAGGTGTGGGCTTTAAGACAATCGTCCTTGCTGCCTAGAAGCCAGAATTCTGCTAGCAGCCTTCAGATGAAGATGTAGAACTCTCAGCTTCTCCTGCACCATGCCTGCCTGGATGCTGCCATGTTCCTGCCTTGATAGTAATGGACTGAATCCCTGAACCTGAAAGCCAGCCAATTAGATGTTGTCCTTATAATGTTGCCTTGGTCATGGTGTCTGTTCACAGAAGTAATACAATAGCTACACGACACACTCCTACAGGACAAGCAATTATAGAAAGATCTAATCATAATTTAAAAGGTGTGCTTAATAAACAGAAAGGGGTAATAAAGAGACACCCCCTAAGATAGATTACACAGTATTTTATTAACTTTAATTTTCTTAATACTAATGAGAAAAGAACAACAGCTGCAGAGAAGACATTAGATAGTAGGAAAAAACCTGCTGAATTAAATCAGGCCGTATGTTTTAAAGATGTTTTGACCTCAGAATGGACACCAGGTTATGTGTTATTTTGAGGAAGAGGACTTGTCTGTTTCCACAGCTGAAGACAAACTGTGGACATCATCGGAATTGATTAGACTTAGATTTCTCCTGCACAGTGAGAGGCGATTGCTCATCAGAGAGTTTGGTCATCCAGTAAAGACTAACGAATGGCTTTCATTTGATCAAGCGTAAAAACATAAAAAAGGAAAAATAATCTTTTTGAATGATAACTTACCAAAGGCACACTGGCCTTATAGGCATGAGATGAAAACTTGAGTTTTCTTTTCTTTTTTTTTTTTTTAAGATTTATTTATTTATTATATATAAGTACACTGTAGCTGTCTTCAGATACACCAGAAGAGGGCATTGGATCTCTTTACAGATGGTTGTGAGCCACCATGTGGTTGCTGGGAATTGAACTCATGACCTCTGGAAGAGCAGTCGGGTGCTCTTAACCGCTGAGCCATCTCTCCAGCCCCAAACTTGAGTTTTCTTAAACCACACATCTTAATTCCATGTTAGAATATGAGACTGTAGATTGGCCACACCATCTTGGGCATCAGCTTTTGCATTTTCTTCTTAAATAAAAAGGATATTTGTAGGTTTTTATTTTTCAAAACACAACCTTTAATAAGGGTTCTTAAATGCTTTACCTCCCTACTAGCCCACATCCACCAGAGGTAGTGGGGGAAAAGGTTAATGGGGCAGAGGATGATGTGGGGCTGTTTAAAAATAGTTGTTTGGAGGGAATCCAATCTGTGTTGTCAGGATATCAGCAGGTCAGCTCACACGAATCAGCAGCGACAGCTCGATCCACTCACAAACACCATTCACAAATCAGCAACAGCAGTTTGATCCAGAAGAAACCAGGAGGCTCTGCCAATTGGCCCAAGCCTGCAGAAGAGGCAGGAAGCAGCCTGAACACCACCAGAAGTTCTTTGTGGTCTTTCTTTTTATATAGTCATGGCAAATGAATACCAGCAAAGAGTGACAAGGTGAACCAATACCACACAGCACCATCCACTGTCTGCTGGGTTCTACTTATACCCTTTCCAAACATCATGTGTTCTCTCAAGCATCTGCTCTAGCAAATCACCACATGCCCCTTTTCCTGGCTGCTTCCAGAAATACACCACATGTCTGTTCTCAGCAAAACATCCTCCCATGGGCTGGAGAGATGGCTCAGAACTTAAGAGCACTGATCTTTCAGAGGTATTGGGTTCAATTCCCAGCAACCATATGGTGGCTCACAACCATCTGTAATGGGATCTGATGCCCTCTTTTGATGTGTCTGAAGACAGCTGCAATGTACTTGCATATATAAAATAAATAAATCTTAAAAAAAAGAAAAGAAAATCCTCCTATGCGTTTGCTTTAGCAAACACATCTTCTTATAAGACAGTTTCCAGAAAAACATTACATGATACAACTGAGTGCTGGTGGGTAGAGGAGAGAGAAGGCCTTCTCAGAAGATCTTCAATGAAATAGCTCTTAGATGATCTTAGCTTATTCATATATACCTTTATTGGGACTGTCTTGTAAGCATACATTTTATTTGAGGTGAACCAAGGACTTTGGAGAATGGGAAGTTTTCAAGGTAAATTAGAGTTTAAAATTCTGTGAATGCCAGGCTTTCCAGGGAGCCCAGGTACTTCCTGGGCAGTTCTTATGGGAGCAGGGGCAAGGGAGGAAGTTTGTAGGTCTGCCAAGGATCCCCAGACAAGGTCAGAGAAGGACAAGCTCTGCTGGTGGACGGAGTCCTCCATTTTGCACCGAGCTCAGAGGTATCTGGTTATGGTAGACTGCAATCTTAATTATCAGGGCTTCCCCATGTCAATGAAGGCCGTTTTCATTCCTACCATCACATCTATGCACTTACTTTGCTCAGCCTACGAGTACCATAAAAGGTAAAAGTAGGGCTTAGTAGTATTGCTAAGTAACAGGGTTCTTAGCTAGCACGTTTGAGGGCCTGAGTTCACTGACCCAAACTGAAAAATAAAAATTAAAGTGATGCTGCAGCAGCAAATGGGCATTCCGTGGTTCAAAGAAAGAAATACCTTAATTCAATTAAAGTTTCACACCTTAGACAAAGAGGGCTTGGGAGGCAGCTCAGCAGACAACAGATAGAGAATGATGAAGACACCTGGTACCCTCCCCTGGCCCCCACACAAACACATACACTCAGACATTTAAAAAGAAATAGCAAGGACCAGCAAGGTTTATTGAATAGAAAATGTACTTGCCATGCAAACACCACAACCTGGGCTCAATCTCGGGAACCCATGTAGAAGGAAAGGACTGACTCCCCAAGGATGACCTCTGACCTCAACACACACGCCATGGCATGTGCTGGCCCAAACTCAAATACACATAAACAGAAGATTCAGTTGGAAAATACAAAAGATATAGATTCTTCAAAGGAGAGGATACGAGAATGTAGAGAAACCAGTTTGCTGATGTTGCTGGTGAAAATAAAAAGGTTCAGCTACTCTAGAGAACAATTTGAATCCTTCAGAGGGTAGAAGTGCTTGATACCAAGTCTGATGACCCAGGTTTGTTTCTGGGGACCCACATGGTGGAAGGAGAGAACTTATTCTCTCAAGCTGTCTTCCCTCTTCTACACCATGGCATGTACCCCACTATACACACAAAATTTCAAAAATAGGAATAAGCCAGGCAGAAAGGCAATCAGATGTCCGATTCCAAGTCCAGCCTGGTCTACAGAGTTAATTTTGGGACAGTCAGAGCTAACCAGAGAAAACTTGTCCCAAACAAAATCTAAGCAACTGCACTCCTGGAATTATCCTAGACTTAAAAAAGGTGTGTGTGTGGGGGGGTGCTGGAGAGATGGCTCAGTGGTTAAGAGCACTGACTGCTCTTCCAGAGGTCCTGAGTTCAAATCCCAGCAACCACATGGTGGCTCACAACCATCTGTAATGAGGTCTGATGCCTTCTTCTGGTGTGTCTGAAGACAGCTACGGTGTACTCATATATAATAAATAAATACAAAAAAAAGGTGTTCACAGACAGAAAAAAGTTTGCAGAAGCCTTATTCGTAAACATTTAAAATAAAAAAAAAAATCCAACAGGAAAATGATTAAACACAAGTATAAGTTTATATTATGGGATCCTGCCAGGAAGAATACTAACAAAACCTGGATAGATAAGCAAGTCTCCAGTTTGCATAACACACCACACCCTCTGCCTCCTAGAGTGTGCATTCATAGATTAGTGGACACTCGCACGAGTTCACAGCTCTTCTGGTATGCGGATTAGTGGTGGCTGAGGTTTCCGAAGGTGGATTAAGGGATAAAAATGGTGCGGTTCTAAAAGTGAAAATGCACTGCAGGGAAAGTGGGACAAAGGACACACAGGCTCCTTTGTTTCTCATAGCTGTATGAATCTTTAATCAACGCTAAAGAAGTTTAACTTTTTAAACTAATAAAATGGAAGGATTTCCCTTTACAATTCTGACTTATAACCATTAGTTTTTCATTTTTTCTTAAAACATGACACCCCGGAGCTGGGCAATGGTGGCTCATGCCCTGAATCTCAGTGCTAGGGAGGCAGAGGCAGACGGATCTCTTTTGAGTTCGAGGCCAGCCCAGTCTAGGGAACCAGTTCCAGAAACAGCCAGAAAAATCAAAACAAACAAAAGATACGACATCTGGACACTGTAACATCCATCTTCTCTTAGTGTTTGTGTTCTACGCCCTGCATTCTTTCAGACCCCTGGCAGACATACTACAAATTACTAGCATATGCTTCTATCCTATGTCTTTCAGGTCTTAGCTGGAGCTTCAGGCTGTGCCTCTATATAACATTCAAAAACATCAGGATTTTTGAATAAGACTGAACCTAAAAGGCCAAACCTACTCCATCTTGGGACCAGCCTCCATCTTAAAGAAAAGAAAAAAAGCCTGAGAACTTGACCTGAAGCAGAACTCAAGCTGCATCCATATACCAGGAAGGACCAAGGACGGCTTGTCCTTGGCCAGAGTTACTCCCTAGCTACTTCCTAGCAACAGTTAACCAAAGATTAGACTGACTGTTTTAGATTTACTTTCAGACCGTTTGTGATCAAATACGGGCTTGCTTCAGAGCACCCACCTGTTGGCTTATAGTCATTCTATGAGATGCTTGCCAGACTGGACACCCCTCCCTCACCCCCCTCACTTGCTCCTATTTTCCTATAAGAGTTCGGGGCTGCTCCGCCTTCCCTTCCTGTCCTGATGTTCAGGGTTGGGTTGGGGGAGAACCCAAGCCCAAACTTGTAATAAAGAGACCTTAATGCTACAACATGGGAGACTGCTCCTTAGTGGATTTTCAGGGGTTCTAGTACGCCTAGCTTCTGGAAGTGAAGCAGCGGTCGCGCATTATACACGTCATTTCCGCCTAAAACCCGGATAAAGAAGTACACAGATTACTGTCACTGCTAGCCGCAGCACTACAGACAGACATGGCCCTGCCACCTTTCTTCGCCCAGAGCCGTCAGGGACCGCCGCCACCGCAGCCACCGCCTTCCGCTCCATTCAGCTGTCCGCCCCCGCCGCTGCCCTCTCCGGTTTTCCCGCCACCTCTTCCCCAGCGACCCGGCCCCTTCCCGGGAGCATCCGCCCCATTCCTCCAGCCTCCCATAGCTCTGCAGCCCCGCGCCCCAGCCGAAGCCTCTCGCGGCGGCGGCGGCAGCGGCGGTGGCGGGGCCTTCTTCCCGGTGCCACCCCCACCACTGCCGCCGCCGCCGCAGTGCCGGCCCTTCCCGGGACCCGACGTCGTGGAGCGTCCACGGCCACCGCCTCCAGGCCCGGGGCCGCCCTGGAGCCCGCGCTGGGCTGAGGCGCCACCGCCGCCCGACGTGCTCGGAGACGCGGCCCTGCAGCGCCTGCGCGATCGGCAGTGGCTGGAGGCGGTGTTCGGGAACCCCCGGCGGCCGGTCGGTCCCAGGACCCCGCGCACACCCGCCGGGCCTAGCCTGGGCGAAGTGCGCGCGCGGTTGCGTGCCGCTTTGCGCCTGGTGCGGCGGCTACGCAGCCTGGGACAGTCCCTACGCGAGGCCGAGGCCGACGGGGCGGCCTGGGTCTCCCTGCACGCTCAGGCGGCGCCACTGCGAGCGGAGCTAGCCGAGCGGCTGCAGCCACTAGCCCAGGCCGCCTATATGGGCGAGGCGCGACGGAGGCTGGAGAGGGTCCGGCGCCGCCGGCTGCGGCTTCGCGAGAGGGCCCGGGAACGTGAGACTGAGCGGGAGGCGGAGGCCGCGCAGGCTACGGAACGGGAGCAGGAGATTGACCGCTGGAGGATGAAGTGCGTGCAGGAAGTGGAGGAAAAGAAGCGGGTGAGAACCACTATGCACTCAGTGGTTGGAGCAGTGGTGACTGGAACCCGAATCTGCGTGCTGGTTATCTTGGATGCTTATCGGTGAAAACTCATTGCTGTTTCTGTGTTGACAATGTGTGGTGCATAAAACTCTAGAACTTGGACTATAAAGTCCCTTAAACACATGACAAGTTCACACTGGTGCGTTTCTGGGAGGATACGCCTCCTGTGTCCTGCTTCAAAGTTGGACTCACTGATGTGCAGTACTAACCCGTCTTCCATATATCCTTTATACTGTCCTAAACCATGCAAATTTAGAGGACTTGGACCACACCTAGAGACCTTTACAACCTAATTGGCTGATGAGGTTGATAAGAGTTCTCTCCGGGATTCATTTGTTTCTTTTTGATACTACGAATCCCAGTGTATCCGGTGGTGTGGGTCTGTATAGTTAGGTGTTTCCAGGTACTTGACCTCTTATTCAAATGATTGAGATAAGGGCTCACACAAAATTGCAAAAATACCTAGAAAACTATTCAAAAACAATGCAATACCAAGTGCAGAGTAGAAAGAAAAACACTTGTTAACAGATTGGCAGCCACAAGGCCCATACGATACTCCGGTTATTTTTGGAGAGTGTGCATAACCCAGGCCCACTGGCTTCTCGGATTGCTATGCTATTCTGTCCATGTCTGCCTCACCCCACTTCAGCATTCATATCTATAGTAGACACTACACTAGTGTCCCACATAATCCTGAGGAATTCATTACCCTAATTTTACAGATTGAGACTTAAAGCAGTTAACTTGACAGCAGTCACACAAGTTTGTACCAATATTACTTCAGATTAATCCCAAGTTGTCTGATTTCAAAGCTTGTCTGTCTCACGTTCTTCAGTAGAACCAGGGAGAAATTAGGATTTGCCAAGTGTTGGTTGAAGGCATCCTCATTTCCTTTGAATGCTGTTATTCAGATTTATTCATTTTGGTTTTTGTGATTGTTCTGCCTGTATGTTTGTATGTGTACCACATATGTGCCTACTGCCTGTGGGGTCAGAAGAGGACATTGGATCCCCAGGAACTAGGCTTACAGATGGTGGTGAACCACTGTATGGGAGCTGGGAATTCAACCCTGGTCCTTTGTAAGAGTTACAAGTGCTCAACTGCAGAGCCATCTCTCCAGCCCCACTGTGGCTTTGTGTGTGTGTGTGTGTGTTAGTTTTTGAAAATATAATTACATAATTCCCCCCAATCCCTCCAGCCTCTCCAATGCATCTCCCTTGTTCTTTCTCAAATTCATGGCCTCTTTACTTATTATTACATATATACCTGAAATACTTATATGTGTATGATTTCAGCGCTGACCACTGATAATGAATTGAGGTGCTCGTCCCTGGAGAAAACAGTTTCTCTTGCTCTCAGCATTTCCCAGTTGCCTGTAGTTGTCTAGGGCTGAGGATCTTGGAGCTTCCCTCTCCGTGCTAGTGTGTTATTAATGCTGTTCAGATCTTGTTGAAGCAGTGCCAAGGGTCTTTTTGCCCCTCCTACTTTGTACAGTCGGCTAACACTCGTCTTACTTAGGGTTTCTGGTGCTCTGATGGAATGCCATAAGCAAAAGCAACTTGAAGTTAAAGGGTTCGTCTCACTTCCACTTCCACATCCCAGTGTATCATTAAAGCCACTAAGGGCGGGGACCTGGAGGCAGAGCTGATGCAGAGGCCATGGAGAAATGCTGTGTGCTAGCTTGCTCTCCATGGCTTGCTCAGATGCTTTCTTATATACCTAGGACCACCTGCCTAAGGGTAGCACCACCCACAATTATACTGGGCCCTCCCACATCAGTCATTAATTAAGAAAATGCACCACAGGCTTGCCCAGTGGCCTATCTGGTGGTGGTGCAGGGGATGGCTTGAGTTCACTCTTCCCAAAGGACTCCAGCTTGTGTTAAGTTGACATGAAACACAGCACAGTCTCCCTTTCCCCGGTGTGTACCACTGCCCTAGAGGCCAACAGAGCATTGCTGGGGAGGGTATTGATAGTGAGATCTAGCACTGTGCTCTCAGGAATGTCAGCACAAGGAGGCAATACTTTAGTCTGAAAAATTTTGAGTCACTTCAGCAAACATTAAGTAAGGGTCCATTAGGTGTCAGGTCTAGTGTCTGATAACAGGAATAGAGAGAGTAAAATACAGCTCTTATCTTTGACTGCTTAGAGCCTTGTAAGGGATCGTGTCAGTACAGCTTGGTGTATGTTAATTTTTCATCTGAGGATGGTATAAGGAGCTCAAGGATAGCCATCTAGTTCATTGGAGGAAGGCTTCCCAGATAATCCAATGACATCTGAACTGAGCCTTAAAGCAGTAGTTCCAGCCAAGGGTAGTTTTCCTAGCAGAACACTGAAAGGGGCACGGTCATTGGCTGTGATGGTAGAATTGCAGGCACTTACATAAAACAGATGGGAGAGAGAACTAGGCAAGCAAGCAAGGATATGGAAGGCAAATCCCAGGAAGATTGACCTCCCATGTGTGAAAGATGGTTGTGTGGAAGCCATCTTTGGGAGCAGTGAAGGACAAACTTTGAGTCTTACTCTGAGGTATTGTGGAGTCCTAGGCTTTTCCAGTTCCATTCCTTATCCTCCTTGAGAGCAAGATCTTTGAGGTCTGTTAATCTGCATTTTTAGAGTTCCAGCTTGACAAGGTAAATTAGATTCAGGCATTCCCTGACCATACCTTAGGAAACACTGAGAAACAAGAGCTCAGTACAGATACTGATGCTGCTGAGAAGAGAGGTTCTCCTTAAAGAAGTTTATATGGAGCCGGGTGGGGTGGCTCACATCTGTATCCCAGTATTCAGGAGGCTGAGGCAGGTGGACTGCTGCAATTTGAAGCCTGCTTGGTCTACAGAGTGAGACCATCTCTCAGAAATAAATAAAACAAAATCAGAAAAAGGAGAAGACATCTGTATGATCAGCTGGGAGAGATAGATCACACCTGTGGGAGGCTGAAGTAAGATACCTTTCTTTTAGTCCAATAAAAGGTTCTTTCTCTTACATTAATAGAATATACAGGAAGAACAGTTACAAAAACTATCAGGTAAAATTACATTCACAGTGTCTAGTTCATATGTATTTAGCAACCTTGGAGAAAGTACTCTCCTATCTATCCTGTCTTGCTGAGTTCAAAGTTCTGTACTTAAATCACTTTCTATCATGACTTGCATTTACTAACCTATAAATACCTTTTCAGACCTTAAAACATTTATTGAATCCTTAACAACTTGAGCTTAGGTATGAGACTATAACTATCTAGTCTTCAATCCCATCAGAGACCTGAGAAGGAATAAAAATTACCTGAGTAAATAGGAAATTAAAATCTGGAAGCAAGCAGCTTCCAAAACTATAGAAATGTCAGCTACAGCTGGCTGCCTGGACAAACACCCAGGGTTCTGCAGCGACATGGAAGCATCCATCTTTGGCCTTCTGGCCCAGCATTGGACAGACTTTTCTGTGAAGCAAGAATTATGAAGGACTTGCCTACCTTGTCCTTGCAAAGTCTGGCAGTTGGCTTTTCCATGTCCCGCTTGCCCACAGCAGCATGCTGTCTGCAGTTGAGGCAAGGGCAGGTTCCTGCCCAGTGGCAGCTTATAACAACTGAAGCAAACTCCATAAGGAGGTTCTCTGATGCTCATCATCTTCTTTGAAGTAGTGCTGCCAGGAAGAATCATGTTTCAGTGTCAGGAAAACCCTTTTATTAATGAAGCATCTTAAGTGCCATATTCTGTAGATCTCTGAGGTTTTATAAAGACTGTCTGTCTGTCTAATATATCTGAATAGGGAATGTTGCTTTTTTCTAGCTAGATACTGTCTGTTCAACTTTGAGGAAAAATCTACAGGAGGAGAAAGAAAGCTTACTTCTGTAGTAAACCAAACTAGTACCTGACATGACTGTAAGTTTGGTTGACTACTAATTACCCTAAACAGTTTTCAGTAACAGCTGACAAAGGACTAGCACTTTACACTGCATTTCCAAATGACTTGCATAGCTGTAGTACCTTTAACGAGTTGAAATATATTTACAGTATTTGTAGCAAAATAACCTTAAATTTGTATCAATATACAAAATCCATACCAAATGTAAAATATTTTGTCTTGTTAATGCTCTTTAGTCTAAAGGTAGATTCAGTCATCTATCCATTTACCCTTTCATTCCTATATACCCCCTTTTTTCTTTTTATCCCTTCTCCCTACCTCTTCTGCAAATCTAGATAGGAGAGAAAGGATAGAGGAAGGAAAAAGAAAGAGAAAGAGATCCCTGAATCTAACTTCCTTTACTCTGTTTCCTCCCTGCTAAGCACTAACAGCTTGTGACAACTTCAATTACAGCAAACATCCATCAGACCAGGAACAGCCAAAGCCCACCCAGCCCATTGGCTCCATTGGGGAATGGAGCATTCTCTTAAAATTTCTTCCCGATGTCTGGGGGGCAGTGCTTCTTTAGGGGGGACCCTAAGAAAATTGGGATATTGGCCAAGTCCTAAGAAAGCTGGCAGTAACGTTAGTTGTCCAGTCTCTGTGTGATGGGCAAGTGCAGGGCTTAACTGAAGTCCTGGCTGGATGATTTTAGCTGTTTTGAAATTGTTTTCGAGGTAGATATTTGAGGAAACAGCTATTGAAGCAGTCTGTGAGGTTGGATCACCTGGGCTACTTGTCTTCTTTGGTGTCTGGTCCATTTGCTCTGTAAACATATAAACTTTTAAAAGTAATAGACATTTCCACATTAACACATGTAAGGAATATGAAGTATGCACAACTCAGCTAAGATTGTTTCAGGAGAACGGCATCTGTCAAAACTTATAAGTCTGTTTGGACTATATAGCCAAACTGTAATATAAATTCTCATCTGTGTGGGCTGGAGGGATGGCCCAGGAGTTTAGAGCACTGAGTGCTCTTCCAGAGGTCCTGAGTTCAATTCCCAGCAACCACATGGTGGCTCACAACCCTCTGTAATGGGATCTGATGCCCTCTTCTGGCATGTCTGAAGACAGTGACAGTGTACTCATACATAAAATAAATAAATAAATCTTTAAAAGAAAGAAAAAGAAAGAGTGACATGTAATAATAATCCTGAGGACTCTCTAGTCAACAAGATTTATTGGCCATGTAGAGACATTTCTCAGCCAATCTCAGAGCTGTTCCCATGTAGAGGGATCAGCATTCACTACCTGTTTTGTTCTTCTTAGTTTCTTTCTTCATGCAATCAGAATTTTCAGGAGAAAATTTCAGAGATTTCCCCAAAATCTGATCTTTATTAATTTTGATATAATCTATAGCTTTTCTCCAGCTGTTGAAACAAAAGACAAAACCTCTTCCCTAATGCAACACACTTCCATTCTGAGGTCATCACATATGTAGATAGGTTGGCTTAATTCCTCAGTCCTTTCTTAAGTCCAGTGTTTTTCAATAGCTGTGCTAATGTGTCTCATTGACATTGACAGTTTTAAAATTCAATAGAGTGTCATTTAATCTATCTTTGGGAGACCCTATATCTTGTTTTATGAGCCTCTCCTTTAAAGCATAGCTAGATCCTTTTAACAGTTGCCTGTATGATTGTAAGCTATATCTATAACATGTTTTATGCTATAATGTCTAAAAACATTTTGCATTCTACTGGATACATATGTACATATTTTACATTTTCAAACTCTACAAAATAAAACACATAAGCTATTGTATGACATTGCCCTAAGGCTTCAAACAGAATCTGTACTCTTTTTTTTTTTTTTTTTTTTTTTTGTATCAGAACCTCTGTTTATTTTAAAATAGGAAAATTGAAGCAACGATGATTCTCTCTGCCCTACTAATTCACCTTTTGATTTCCACAGCCTTAATCTTCTAAATATGTAGACTCTTATGTTTTAACCGATTCTTTTTTTTTTTTACTTGGGTAAAAATTTATTTTTTTTCAGTTTTTTTTATTTATTTAATACTTAATAATAATTCTTTGGTTTCCGGGCAAACATCCCCCTCCCCCCTCCCCTTCCTTATGGGTGTTCCCCTCCCAACCCTCCCCCCATTGCCGCCCTACCCCCAACAGTCTAGTTCACTGGGGGTTCAGTCTTAGCAGGACCCAGGGCTTCCCCTTCCACTTGTGCTCTTACTAGGATATTCATTGCTACCTATGAGGTCAGAGTCCAGGGTCAGTCCATGTATAGTCTTTAGGTAGTGGCTTAGTCCCTGGAAGCCAGAATCTGTACTCTTAATTCAGAATGTGGCATCTCTATGAGTGCCTTTCTAATTCTTCAGGCTTTTGTGGATTTTTCTCATCTTCAATTACATTGCTGTAGGTTCTAAATTGGATACTTCTGATGATTCTTTATTCTGGTTTAAAGAATCCTCTAATCTCTGTTCTGTGGCCTATAACCTAGAATCCCATCTTTCAGTCTTTTTCTAAGTCTGCTTTATTCTAATCTTTCTTTCTTTTTAAGATTTATTTTACTTACATGAGTACACTGTCGCTGTCTTCAGACACCAGAAGAGAGCATCGGTTCCCATTACAGATGGTTGTGAGCCACCATGTGGTTGCTGGGAACTGAACTCAGGACCTCTGGAAGAGCAGCCAGTGCTGTTAACCACTGAGCCATCTCTCCAGCCCTATTCTGATCTTTCTTAAAGAGCATATATAAAATTACAACCACACTGAACATAAGATTATTTATTTGAATGCTGATAATGGAAACAAACTGTGTGGGCTCCAGATAACCTCTTGTCACCGTGTTTTCCATTTTTTTTTTTTTTTTTTTTTTTTGGAGCTGGGGACCGAACCCAGGGCCTTGCGCTTCCTAGGCAAGGGCTCTACCACTGAGCTAAATCCCCAACCCGTGTTTTCCATTTTTTAACACAGAAAATATTTTCTTTTTAATCTCTTAACTCCTTCCTTCAGAAACTTCATTTAATTATTTTCAAACTTTTTTCTGTGATTGTCTGTGCCCCGTTGCTTTTCTCCAGAACTTTTTAGCACAGTGTCAAACATACTTACCTGATCAGAGCCTTGTCTGTGCTTGGGATTTTACCTTCTCTGTTTGACCTGCTTCTGTACACCTATAGCGGTTCTCTGACCATTCTTAAAGGGTGCTAACCGACCCCACAGGAAGGGGCAGTTCCCCTGTGCCATGAGTCATTCACCATATTTTCAGCCCTCCACCTGGCTCTGGCCTCAGCATAGCATGCGCTCCTGTGGTCATCTTGGGCCCATGTGCCACCATAGGCTGGGCTGCTGTTTGCCAGCTCACACTAAGCCTGCCACGCATCACTGTGGCTTTAACTCCACACTCCCAACCCCACAACTGCAGTCTTTAGGAAGTTGTTGCCACCTGCAGCTTGAGAGCAGCTTGAGGCTCTGGGGAGTCCTTGCCTTTGGGGCCCTGCCCTGACCCTCTTGTTCCTGCTCCCCACCAGCAGCTGCTTTGATATGAAGGCCAGGATGAGGGGGGTAGGGGAGTGTGTGTCTTAACCGAGCCCCCCCCCCCTTGATATGAAGGTGGGGGGGGTCTTAAAGGAGCCACCTGTTCCTGTGGAGTGCTCCTTCAGCCTCCACCCAGGACTTCTCTCAACCCTTAAGCTTGGATTTCTAGCCCCATGTTGGGTACCAGATGTAAAACTAAGGGATTTTCTATGTGTGCCCTTGCTTTGAATAACGACTCTGAGACCTTTATAATTATTAAAAGCTTCAGGCACTTTAGCTGGATTGATTCCGATCTAAGCCACCTATGCTGACCTGACCTACTTCCCAGCTGGGTGGCTCATAACCTGCCACCTTGTTCTCTTTGGCCTCCTTCAGCCATGTCCCAGTGTAACTTCCCAGGCCCCACCTGAGACTCTCCCTTTCTCTGGGCTCAGAAGTCCTGTGCAGCTCATTCTGACCAGTGAGAAGATGGTGGAGAACAATGTTTTATAAAACACTGAGTCAGGAGATGCTTCATAATAGTGACTGCCGAAGTCCAGCCCAGCCCAGATCTGTAGGTAGAAATCAGCGTTAGAAAACACGGTGGACAAACACCCTCCAGAAAAGGTAGGGAGCTCGACTTGGGTTGCAGAGGGGTAGCCTCTGCAACAAAGCAGCAACATAGTTGAATGATTGATCAGCAAAGGGAAAGAAGTCCTTGGGCAGAGCCATTGTAGCATGCTAGCCTAGGCAGTTGACATATAAACTCAGTAGGCTGAGGTGTGCGTGGCTTGATCCCCTGAAATCTTGCCTCCAGTAAGGTCTAATCTCTCAGGCGGTTCCTAAGACAAGTTCTTGTGGGCTTTCCCTCAGGAACAAGAACTCAAGGCAGCTGCTGATGGGGTCTTAGCTGAAGTAAGGAAAAAACAATCAGACACCAAAAGAATGGTGGACATTCTGCGTGCGTTGGAGAAATTGAGAAAGCTGAGAAAAGAAGCTGCAGCAAGGAAAGGTAAGTACGTCTGTGTTATCACCAGGCGATTGGTCGGCCTTCAGTGTCGTTCAGACTCCTGTGACTTCATTGTGGCTTTGTCAGGGCACGTGTATGTAAGGGGGAAGATTAGTATTTGCTGTTTGAAGTTCTTTATCTTATGAAGAACAAAACAGAAGGCCTCCCCTCCTCTTTGTTGTTGTTTGTTTGTTTGTTTGTTTGTTTGTTTTATGGTGATTTCAAGGTTCTAGCGTTGTCTACTAAATGAACAGTAATACTACTCTTACTGAGACGGAAACAGGAGGAACAGTCTTGATTGTTCAATTTTAAGGGACTTGCAGTCTATCCTGGATGAGAGTTGATCAGTAAGGGGTCAGGGAGGTGATTAGTGTAAGAATACCTGCACTTGAATCCCCAATGCCCGTGCAAAAGGCCAGATGTAGTCCCAGAATGGGGGGCACGGCCGTGCTTAGGAGGGTGGATGGGGCTTGCTAGATGCCAGCCTAGCTCCGGGTTCAGGGGGAGATCCTGGTTCTTCTTTTTTTTTTTTCGTTTTGAGACAGGTCTTATCTTGCTGTGTAGCCCTGGCTGACCTGGAACTCACTGTGTAGACTAGACTAGCCTTGAACTCATAGAGACCCTCCTGCCTCTGTTTTTCTCCTGGCTACTGGGAAGCCTAATTGTACCCCCAACCCCTCAATGACTTTATTTATTTGTATACATGAATTGGTGTGTTCCCTGCATGTATGTCTGTATTAGAGTGTTAAATCCTCTAGAACTGGAGTTACAAATGTTGTGTCTAGATTGTAAAAACCCCAAAGAGACCACCAGAAATCACAGCACCGATATAAACATGAGGGTCTTTAGCCAAGCTTGAGCTTGGGCCACCAACCTTCCTGCTGGAACAGGGGGAAGAGTGCCCCAGGTCTAAGTGAAGGGAGTTTATAAAGAAAAAAATGCAAGTGAGGGTTTCCAAGTCCTGGCATTACATGAGAGGGTAAAGGAATGTTGGTCTTTCAGCTAATTGGTTTACAGCATCTGGTTAAACTACAAGGAGGGAGCCTACATCAAAAAGGAGCACCTTGACCTGGGAAAGACTTAGGTTTCCTTAGCCGACTCTGTTGTTATCAGCCAGCTGCAGCTGCTGTGTCTATTTTGCAGCTGTCAGAGACATTCATGGTTTTTCTCAGACTTCAAGGGAAGGGGCCAATGCCTCTCTAAGGGCAAGTTAACTTAAAATGGAGTCTTAAGAACAAAATGGAGTTTATTTTGCTACCTCAGTCCTTCACAAACAGTTGTGTACTGCCATGTGGGTGCTGGGAATTGAATCTGGATCCTCTGGAAAACGTAGCCAATGGGTTTTTTTTGTTTTGTTTTGTTTTTTTGTTTTGTTTTTCGTAGACAATGTTCTTAACTGCTGAGCCATTTCTCTAGCACTGAGAGACCCTGTTTCAAGGGACAAAAATAAAGAGCAATAGAACAGGACCTCTGTTGTCCTCTGATGTCTCACACTCTCACACTGGTGTGCATGGGATGCATACCTGTGCACATGCCCCCCACCCATGTCTCACACAACACACACACATACACACACACACACACACACACACACACACACACACACACACACACACACACACACAATGAGTTAGTTCATTAGCAAGTAGCATGAGCTGGAATGAGATGAGTGAGGGCCAGAAAGACAAATGTTTGGGAATGTCAAAGTGAAGGTCAGTAAAGAAACCAAAGTAGGCTGGAGAGAGAGAAGGAAAAGGTAGCCTCCTGGAGGAGGTGCAAATTCTGCTTCTTCTGGAATGTGGCAGATGGTTGTCCTCCCTGAGAACGTAGGTCACTCTGTGAAGGGAGTGACACTAGTTCTGCCCACAGCTAGTGTCACACTGTAGTGGGTGTGTGTGAAGCACATGGCAAGTACTTGCTCCGCCTCCTACTGCTAGGAGTGTAAGAGCAAAGGACCACCCATCTGCTTGTCTTTGTACAGGGGTCTGTCCTCCTGCGGCAGCAGATGAGACCTTTGAGCACCACCTTCAGCGGCTGAGGAAGCTCATTAAAAAGCGCTCTGAATTGTATGAAGCTGAAGAGAGAGCCCTCCGAGTTATGCTAGAAGGAGAACAGGAGGAAGAGAGGAGAAGAGAACTGGAAAAGAAACAGAGAAAAGAGAAAGAGAAACTTCTACTTCAGAAACGTGAAATCGAGTCCAAGTTATTCGGGGATCCAGGTAATCTTATCTTTGCCAGTAGAGATGAGGAAAGATCTAAGTTGAGAGTTCTTTTTTGAAAGTAACCCAACTTAAGCCAGAAGGAAGACCTGACTACAAGTTGAGATTCTGAACTGTGTGGTGAAAGTCAGGGGTACAGAGATGAGGGTGATCTTATTGTCATAATCAGTGGCTCAGTCACCTTGCCTTGAGAGTGCACTCTTAACAGCAAGCAAACATGGTGACATGTTGTGCCTTTCTCTTTCAGATGAGTTCCCACTCGCTCACCTCTTGGAGCCGTTCCGTCAGTATTACCTCCAGGCTGAGCACTCCTTGCCTGCGCTCATTCAAATAAGGTCAGAAGGGAAGCCTCTGCTCTCCCTTTTTCTTGGGTACAGGAAGCTCTTAATGAAGAACTTCTACCATTGAGGTCTGTTGCTGTCTCTATTTTTAAAAGTTCCTTTTGGGTACGTAGTATTGCCAGGTTTCAAGGGTGCCACCTGTATTTTTAAAGTCCTCATTAATTCTTGGAAGTCAGTGTCTCCAATTGAACGGGTAAAGAAACTGAAATGTGGCTGATTGCCCTGTAGATCATGTCCTTGAATTCAGAGATCTACTTGCCTCCACCTCGATGCTGGAATTTAAGGACTGCATCAGCATAGCTGGCCTTGTTTTCTTAATTCTCTTTTAGTGCTGAGTCAATCCAGGAAAAGATTTTTCCTGAATGGTTGCCCATGGAGGTGAAGGCCCATGCTGACCCCTGTGTGCCTGCAGTTTGAGCATAATGCTCTCAACTGAACTAGCTACTTAGGAGTTGGGTGATTCTCAGCTGTCCAGGCTGTGACAACAGCTGCTTTTCCGCATGCAGTCTTTTGAGAAGTCAATGACTGGATGTCCCATGCAGTGTAAACTTGTTGCCTAGAAGCATTTCTTTGTTTTTTAGGCTCCAACATTTTAGGGGTCTAGAAAAATGGCTTGAAATACTAGAGACTTCTTCCACATTCCAGCAATTTCTAAATCTTGGGAAGGAGTTTTCTGGCATATCACATTTATTTTCAGGAAAAGTTTTAGCTTCACTGCACAAGTTTTAATCTTTAAACATCTTATTGATGGTAGGTAGGTTCTGTCAAGTTACTGTGAATATCGAGTCACAGAATATTGGACATAGCATTGCTCCTGATGGAGATAGGGCCAGGTAGACAACCGAGCATGATTCTCTCTCTTTTTTTTTCTTTTGATGTGATTTGGGTGTTTTGAATGTGTGTATGTGTATCATGCCTGGTGCTCATGGAAGCCAGAAGAGGCTTCAGATTCTCTGAACTGGATAGTTCAGATAGTTGTGAGCCACCATGCAGATGCTAAACACCAAGCCAGATCATCTGTAGCAGTAGCTGGTATCGTAACCACCGAGCCATCCCTTGGCCTTGTCTACTGTTATTAGCTGATGCTGCCTTGTTTCGAGTATCAGCTTGAAGGTGCCTGATTTCATGGATGCTGTGGGTATGAGCATCACATTAGAGCCAACTGTACTATAATCTAAGTCTAACGGAGCTTGTCTAGAGTACAAACCTCACAACTCTCACATGCATGACACTGGCACTTCACCAGCACACGTGGGTACCATTTAAAGCGTAAAGTCACCAGTAAGAAGCACGAAACTGAAGGGCATGGCCGAGAGCAGACAGGAAAGGATGCTGATTTACACCATAAGAGCTGAGAAGAAAGTAGAGGGCTTTCAGCTGAGAGTGTGTATTTTGGGGACAGATTTTTTTTTTCTCTCTCTACATTTTTGGTTTTCCATGAAATGCCACATGGGATGATTTAAATTTGTTACTGTAGCCAGGTGTGCTGGCTCATGCCTGTAGCCCTGTACTTGGGAGGTGGAGGCAGGAGGATAAGGAGTTCAAGGCCAGCCCCAGCCCTGTCTCAGAAAGAGAGAGAAATTATAAACACAAAATACGCAAATACTGAGGATCAATGTGACCATTGGCATACTTTCTATAAACCCACTCTTTAGCAAGTTAGTACATCTATCATTTCATATCCTAGATATGAAATATAGTTTCTGAATATTTTGCTTGGAGAAAACCAGAGACAAACATTGTTCTGTAACCTTCTTATTAAGGCATGATTGGGATCAGTACCTGGTGCCGTCTGATCATCCTAAAGGCAATTCCATTCCCCAAGGATGGGTCCTTCCTCCGCTCCCCAGCAACGACATCTGGGCAACTGCTGTTCAGCTGCATTAAGTCCTCCAGGAGTGTGGTCCAGCAGGCAAGCACTGCCCCTCTAGATATTGGAGATGCTATCGTCTCAGCTGGAGTCTTCTGCACAGCTTAAACTCTATGCGGCATCGTTGTAGCCGGAAAGCCTACTTCTTTTGTTCTCTGCCCTGGGCAGGGGTACCTCTGGAACCAGGAGATTCATAAGGTTCTTCCAGAAAGGGCCTAGATGAACTGAGGTTATTAGCATGGGCTGTGGCCCTGGCTCACTAAAATCTGCCTCTGTTTTGAGGGGCTTGGTTCAATGTGGCCTGCTCATTTGCTCTAGGTCTGTTGTATGCTGCTGGGTGAGGACAGGCAGCACACTTGGCTACTCCTCGAAGGTGTTCACTGAGTGGAGTTAGCAGCTCCTTATCTTCCCACACCAACTGACCTAGTTGTGTTAGTCCCAGTTTTGGTGCAGTGGGGGAAGCTACTACTGAGGATGATGGGGCAGTGGCTGCCAGGATCACTGATGGCATAGAACCGTTGTCCTGTGGAGAGCTTAGAAAACTTGAAGAGTACCAGAGCCAGGTTAGCTTGTGCTCTGACAGACAGTGCCTGTTTTCCTCATGAAAGTGCCAGAGCAAAAGTTCTGAGGGATCTAGTCGGATGAGGCCTCCAAGAATAGAAACTTTTTTCCCTGTGGGACTGTAATCTCTGTCACATGATAGGGCTGGGTAGCTTAAGCTTCTAATAACATCCATGTAGTAAAAGTTGGGAAAAGAGAAACTATGAATAATAAATTTTATTTTTATATTGATTAACAAGTGCTATTGTGCTTGGACATGATCAGTCATGTGTCATGTTACGGTTTTTGATTTGCTTTATTCTGGGTTTTGTTATTTAATTTCCTAAAAGCTGAATAAATACCATATTTGCTTTTTTGTTTGAGCCTTTGCTCCTGATTTATTCTCTCTCAAGTCATTTGACACATTTCATCTTCACATTGCTAAAGCATTTCACTCCAGAGCTTAATTTTAATACACAGGTATTTGCAGGAAAAATGAGTCTTCAACACAAAACTTTGTCTGCAGAATCTGACTCTGAATAGCAAGAAAGGTCACCCTCAGCTTTGGAGATGATGTGGACTCGGGAACCCGTGGGTGTAACACACTGACACCTTTGCCCTCTCTATAGTTTGCTCTGGTGGCTCTGCTTGTGCGTTACACTGTGCAGCTAGGGATTTGGGGCTGTCTTTCCCAGCATGTGTTAAGGTCTGATCAGAGTAACTTCACCTAACCCACAGGCCTGTGCTCCTTTTTGTTTGAACTCTGCACTTCCTGCTGTGAGAAGAGCTGCCGGGAGGAGCAGAGACTAAAGATGGAGTAGGAGTTTCCATGTCAGCCTTATCACTGGACACCAGCAATGATGGGTAGGAACTGGGGAGGCTCAGCCGCTGACTCAGAAAAGGAAGAGCCTTAGATGGAGAAAAGCTGTTCTCTACGCTCAGTGCCAGCAAGACTTTTATACAGCAAGCATTATTTTTGTTCAGTTTTCGTTTTCCAAGTTTCCTTGTGTACTGCCTGTCTGTGAGATGCAGTGGCACCAGCCACAGTTTCTTTCCAGGCTTAGAAAGATGCAGGCGAGTGCTTTACCCCTGACTACACCCCCAGCCTGGTTCTTAGTCTTTCCAGTCCACAGAATTTGGATCAATAATTTGTTGAGCCTTCAGCCCTTTGCCAATTCATTTTTTGTTTTTTTTTTTTGTTTTTTTCCACTTTTACCTAAATTCTCCTATCAAATGTGAATGAATGATAGAAAAATAAAATCCAAAGGTTAATCAGAAAGCTAATTTTTAACTTATCACATACTTTTTTTGTTGTTATTTTTTTTTTCGGAGCTGAGGACTGAACCCAGGGCCTTGCGCTTGCTAAGCAAGCGCTCTACCACTGAGCTAAATCCCCCAACCCCAACTTATCACATTCTTAATTTAAAAAAAAATATGTGACGTGTATGGATGCTTTGCCTGTATGTATGCCTTTGTACTACACGCATGCCTGGGCTCAACAGGCAAGAATAGAGAGCCAGCTCTCCTGGAGTTGGAGGAGGGTTCTGAGCCACCTTGTAGGTACTGGAGATCAAACCCTGCGTGCTCTGGAAGAGCAGCCAATGCTTACACCACTAAGCCACTGCTCCGGCCCTAGTTCAGTCATATTACACGAACAACATAAAACACATGCTCAGGACTTGTGTGAGACTCACAGGAAGAACTGGACAAATACAGGGAGAGTAGCAGGCCATTGGAGTAACACTAAGTATTACTCCAGCTGGAGTACCCGAGCTTGTGCTGTCTGAGAATTAGATGCAACAAGCCAACCAGTTTAATCACTCTAAACCCTTCCCGGTCTGCGTCCATGTGACTTTACAAAGCTTAGCTGGGATTACTCCAGCTGTTGTACGGCTCACGTCTTCATATTCTGTCCCAGAGAAGCCCTCCTGGGAATCACAAGGTAAGAACAAATTATGTCTTATTTCTAACTAGCTTCATTTTTTTTGAATGATACATTAAAAAAACAAACTTCTTTCAGCTGATTTATCATTCTGGTTCACTTTGTGAGTTAAGCTGAGTGAACTTTGTACTGTACGTTTTCGTATGTCTACACAGAAGTTCCCGATGTGCCACGCCTGGCTGCAGCTGAAGATTTTGTTTCCAAAGCAGATTCCATTTGCCTTTGGAATGCATTTGTTTATCATAATCTCTGAAGCAAAAAAATGAGGTGTTTGAGGCAGATGGCGTTAGACTTGTGTAACTGCACGTCAGCAGACAGTTGTTGACCTTATTCATGTGAAGATGAAGAAGCCAGGATTTGAGCTGTGTCCTTTGGAAGATGGCTTTTTGTTTTCCATTTTTCTGGGTACTGTAATTTAGGTGCTAAGAGGATAAGGAGTAGACAGGATTCCTGGCTTCCTGGTATTGATGGTTCTCCATCTTACTCCCTCAGACTAGCCTTGACTTCCTCATAGCTTGGCAGATAGAGCTCTTCGTTGTCACTATGATGGTGCTACAAAGGACATGCTGACACCTCCGTAGTCTCATCCCCCAGATATTTCATAAAAAGTGCCTGTGGATGCTAAAAAAATACCCCAAGACCCCACAAAGGACGTGGGCTAGAAGGAAGATACCCATTGATACAATTGTTTTGAGAACCTTGAAGGTTCTAAGTGGGAATTGTCTTCAGACATAGCACATTTAAATGAGATCGTATAAACTGTCCTGTAAGACAGACTGTCCTGTTACTGTCCTACCTGCATGTGTGTCCTGGTTCACTGAGTACACTGGGGACAGAGAGGATGGGCAGGGGGAGGTAGAAATGTACATCAGTTAGCAGAATCCTTGCCTAGCATGCATGAAGTCCTTCAATCCTTAGCACCCCATAAAACCAGATTCCCATGCTTAAGGGGTGAAGGCAGGAGTATCAGAAATTGAAGGCCTCCTCGGCTGTTTAGAAATTCAAGGATGGTCTGGAGGAACTGCCTTTAACATGATTCAGGAAGGTTCCTGGAGAAGGCTGCTGTAGGCAGGTGATGTTTCAGCTCTGGGGAAAATAAAAGCTTTTAAATAGTGTATGAGAGAAGAGACCCAAACGGAGACAGTATCAGGAGTAGCTGGCAGGGATGCTGTTGGGGCCAAGGGACCACTGCAAATGGAGGGCATTCGGGCTGGGGCTACATGGCTAAGAATTGAGCTATTGCAAATCTCCAGAAGTTTAATTTTTATTTGGAAAGCATCTGAGGGCTATGAAAAGAGGAAGGATTGGAGCTTAATTTTGCAGCTTGAAATGATCCTGCTTCTGGGTGTGGAACAAAAATACAGTAATAGTAATAGCACACAAGAATATGAACGGAAGTGAGTTGTGCCAGTGAGGTGTGCCACCAGCATGGTAGCCATGGACATAGGGTGACGTGCACACTCTTAAACTTCGAGGAGGATTTGAGATGGGAGGTGGTAAGAGTAAGTGTCTGAGTGAGTCGGCACCTGGATGGGTCATCATCATACCATGAGACAAAGCTCTGGGGAAGGGGGTTTATTTGGGGGAAGAAAGGTGAAATTCACTCGAGTTAGAAGCACTTGGAGGAGCTTTAGAGGCAGGTGAAGGGACAGAATGTGAGGGTTGCTGGCAGGTAATTGAAGCTCTAAGCAAGGATGCAGTCCTTTAGAAGACATCGGAGAGTCATTCTGTGAGACCCCATTCCAGTCCCCAGCCCCGTACCTAGATGTTGCCGGTGGACAGGCCTCAGCTGGGAATCTGAGAAGTGCTGGACTGTAGTTTTCGGAGTCATTGAAGCACGAATACCCCTGCTTTCCTTGTGCACCCCCACCCCCACCCCCACCCTACCCCAATACCTCAGGGCTTTCTCGGCCACCTAGTGTTTGGAGTCAGAACTCAAAATTCAGAATCCTCCCCAGGAGGACCCCAATCTACCCAAGAGTCTTGCTGCAGACTGCACACAGCATTTACATATTTGTGACCCATCACCCCATCCTGCAGGGTCTTGTATCTGCTTCCTGTTCCTTCTCCGGATGCCTGCTCTTGATTCTTTTCCAGCTCACAATTCATCCTCCTACCCTTTGATAGCCAGGCAAATCCGATCTGTTTCCTAAAGCTTTCCCAAGCCCCACAAGGACAAGGCCGCCCCTCCCTCCCAGAGGCACTCCTCGGTGCATCGTTAAATGTTCTAACTAGCTCTGAGTTCACCCTGGCCCCTTGCTGTTCTTCAGAAAGAGATAGATCCTCAGAATCTTCAAACTAGAAGCCCATTCAGGACTGTGCAGAAAACAGTTGTTAGGGATGCAGATGTCAAGTGGAAGATGAGGAGAGAGGGATTGTTTTGTCTGTATCTCAAGTGGACAAGATTTTACACTTGAGCCTCAATAGAAGCTGGACCCGTCTCTGTAATTCAAGATTTCAGTGATAGCTGAGACTGAAAGCTAAATCTGACGATAGTAAAACCTGTGGAATTTTCCTGAGCCTCCTGTAACACCCTTTGACCTCACTGGTCCCCGTAACAATGAGCCAATCAAGCAGATTGTGGTGGTTACCCCAAGATTTGCTTGATCTCCCTCATAGAGGGGCATAGAGAGCTACCCGCTGAGGTGCAGGGATGTGAATTCCGGCATGAAGCGTTGAGTCCTAAAGGCAGGAAGACACTGATGAGAACAGACAGATGGGGGAGGAGATAGGGGAATTAAGGGCTTTAGCCACCTGCCATCACGTGACCTGTTTTTTGCTCCCAGATTACCCACCCTAGCTCTCCACAAGGCTGTCCAGCTAGGAACAGGATGACCGCCCAGTGACCCCAAGCAGCAGGGTTTTGTGTCGTCCTGTTGGTGATGACAGATTAATGTGTGGAACCAGAGCCACACCCTGGTCCAGGCTCCTACTGTTTGCAAACTGTCAGGCTATATATGATCAGGTTACTTTGTACTTACTTTGAGGTTAAATCCATGTGAAAGAGGTTGGTTTTTGTTGTTGTTGTTGTTGTTGTTGTTTTGTTTTTTTTGCTTTGTTTTGTCGCTGTTTTGTTTTGCTTTTTTCCAAAACAGTGAACTCCTTGCATTACTAAACCAAGGGCGAATACTATACAATGCCATCCAAAAGCTAAGTGATATGTAGATGAGTTTTTAATTCTAGGATTTCAGCCTTGGTAGATACTATGGACCAGTACTGACCACTTCCTTACATGCATGGAGGACTAGGACTTCTAACTTTAATCCAGTTTATCAGTATTGTCTTCATCGCTAGTATTTTTCTTTGTGTGTATTTATATACACGTGATACTGGACAATTGACCAAGGGCTTCTTGTCTGCTAAGCAAGCACTCTGCCACTGAGCTCTTGCGCTCTATAGCCCCAGCCCTTCTCTTACCTTTACGTAGAATATCACTAAATTGCCCAGGCTAGACTTAACCTCATTCTAAAGCCCAGGTAGGCATTGAACTTGTGATGCTCCTGCTTCTCTCAGACTTCTGAGTAGCTGGGATCATAGACCTATGCCACCCAGACCTCTGTATCCTTGGTCTTTTTGTAAACTTCTTTCCAAAGCAGCCCCAAACTCCCATTTGCATAACCACTCAGCCATTTCATAACCACTCAGCCATTTCATAACCACTCAGCCATTGCATAAGCACTCAGGATCTGCTGTTCCTGCACAACCCGGATGGAACCGTGAACTCTGGAGACAGAGTCATCTGTGCTGCTCTCATCTACAAGGACTACACTCTCACCCCAATGTGCCCATCTACGAGGGTTGTGCTCTAACCCACACCATCCTGCATATGAACCTGGCTGTCTTAGACCTGAAAGATTACCCCATGAAGATCTTGACTGAGCATGGCTACAGCTTTTGCCACAGCCGAAAGGGAAGTTGTCCATGACATCGAGGAGAAGCCGGGCTATGTCATCCCGGACTTGGAACAAGAGCCAGCCATTGCTGCATCCTCCTCCTCCCTGGAGAAGAGCTACTAGCTACCCTACAACCAGGCCATCACTATTGGCAAAAAGCAGTTCCATTGCGTCCAGGCATTCTTCCAGCTTTCCTTCCTGGCTATGAAATCTGGCGACATCCAGAAAACTGTCATTTTCATTGTAAAGTGTGATGCCGACATCTGTAAAGGCCTCCATGCCAACTAGTGATGTCGGTGGCACCACCATGTACCCAGGTATCATCAGCAAGGTGCAGGAGATCACTGCTCTGGCTCCCAGCTCTGAGAAGATGGAGGTCATTGCTTCTCTGAGCACAGGTACCCTGGATTGGCAGCCGCATCCCGACCTTGCTGTTTACTGTCCAGCCAATGTGGCTGGACAAGCAGAAGAACAATGAATCCGGCTGCTTCACCACCCACCGACAGTGCTCTGGGTACAACTTTTCTCAACAAAACCTAACCTGTGCAGGAAAACAAACATAAGACAACATCGGCATGGCTTTGTGTTTTGTTTTAATTTTTGTTTTGTTTTGTTCTGGTGCTGTTGACTCAGGGTTTAAAAACTGCAACAGCGAAGGCGACCGCGGTTGGTTGGACCAGCATCCTCGAGGTTGTACTCTGTGGCTGAACATTGATTGTACATTTTTGTTTAATAATTCCAATGAGATGCTTGTTACAGGAAGTCCTTCCCCCTACTCTAGAAAGGAAGATGGCTCAGTCCGTGCCGAGTTCATGAAAGGGAAGTGACAGTATTGCTTTTGCATAAATTATACTCATTGCAGATTTTAAAAAAATGTTTCTGCCTTAATACTTTTTAATTTTTGTTTTTATTTTCAAATATTCAGTCATCATGGTTTCCGTTTTTGTTCCCCCAGCTTGAGACATGTGAAGGCTTTGGTCTCCCTGGGCGTGGGCTGAGATGGTAACGCAGCCAAAGGCTTACCTGTGCTCAGTTTTCAGATCGGTTTAATAAAGTGAACGACTTACAAACACTCAGAAGGATCTGTTCTAGAATAGAAAGATGACCCACCTGTTGGGAGCCCTTGCTGCTCTTTGAATGGACCTGGTTTAGTTCCCAGCACCTACACATGGTGGCTTACAACTGTGACACAGTTCCAGGACATCTGAGGTCCTCTCCTAGTCTCTAAAAGCACAGGGCACAACATGCAGGCAGGCAAAACATTCCAAATTTAAAAGAGAAATATTTGTTTATCCCAACACGATGGCATATACTCTTTAAGCTTCATTGTCTTGTCTTTGCCGTTTACATCTAGAACTGTAGGGTTGAAGTTAGCACATGAGGTGAGGGAGAAGCCAGTGATTCCCAGTCCTGAGGTTCTTTCATGCGGAGCAAGGGACACTACCATTGCACTATGTCTTCAGGCCCAAGACGGATATTATGTTGACTCAGAACATTTATTGAAAAGTCTTTTCTACTGTTCTACAGAGCAAAATATCTCATTAGTCAAGGGTCTGTATTGTGTGATCTGCCTCTGCACTATTCACTCTTCTGCTGCCTGTGAAGGGACTTGGGTCACCTGCCACCCACGGTTGGTTGGTTGGTTGGTTGGTTGGTTGGTTGGTTGGTTGGTTGGGGGATATTAGTGTTTGCTTGTTTGTTGTTTTGGTTTGTTTGCTTGTTTTTTAGCTTTTGAAAAAAGGGTCTTACTATGTAGCCCTGACTGCTTGGCCCTCACTTCTAGAACGGGCTAGCTTGGACTCACAGATACTCTCCAAATTCTGTCTCCCAGTGGTAGAGTTCGGGTTCTCCATCTGTCTCTCTTGGTATGCCTCTTTCCCATATCTCTGCCCTCTTGCATTCTTTCCTTAAGATTGCCTGGTGCTAGGGAGATGGCTCAGTGCTTACAAGCACTTTCTGTGCGTACAGAGGCCAACAGTTAGGCTCCAAACCCCGTGTCCAGCAGCTCTCAACTGCCTGCATCTCCACCCCAGGCGATCCAGCACTCTCTGGGAAACTGTGCACAGGATCCCAGGAATCAGCTGCATTCATGCAGATATACATACAAGGTAAAAGAAACTGTCCTGGCTTTTCTTGGTTCTTTGTATCCCATTTAATTTTAGAATTAGCATGCCAAGTTACACCAAAACTGTGATAGAATTTTGATCCTTGGGATCTGTACATTAGTTTGCAGAGAATTATATATTGAAGTTGATCATTTTCGACCAGAGTATGTTCCTCCATTTAATCTAATAGGTTTTAGTTTTCTTTTTCTTTTTTTTTTTTTTTTTTTTTTTGGTTCTTTTTTTCGGAGCTGGGGACCGAACCCAGGGCCTTGTGCTTCCTAGGCAAGTGCTCTAGTTTTTAGTTTTCTATGTAGAGGCCTTACATATACTGTGTTAGATTAAGTCCTGTTGGTGGCTATAATATCAGTAAATACCAGTTGTCTATCTTTTAATAAGTCACTCTTTGATCAATTTATTTATTTATTTATTTATTTATTTATTTATTTATTTATTTAGGTTTTTCAAGGCAGGGTTTCTCTGTGTAACAGCCCTGGCTGGCCAGGAACTCTCTTTGTAGATCAGGCTGCCTGTGAACTCACAGAGATGCCTGCCTCCCCCTCAAAGTGCGGGGGGGGGGGGGGGGCGGATTAGAGGTGTGGGCCACCAGGCCCTGCTTCTTTAATTACATTTTAAAAATGCTTTTACATGGCTTGTTGTTTGCATATAGGGAAAAGTTACTTTGTATGTCGACTGTGTATCCAGTGTCCTTTCCAAATCGTGTTACTAATTCGAAGAGTTCTGTTCATAAGATTCCTTTGGACTTGGCTCTAATAACTGTGTCATCTACAAATAACAGTTGTTTTCCTTCTTTCCAATCTGTTTCTGTATTAGCTTTCTCCCTTCTTGCACAAGCTAGCATCTGGTGACATGCTAAACAGAAGAGCTGGTAGTCTGATACCTTGCTTCACCGCCAGCCCTAAGAACATCTTTCATTATTTACTGTGGAATGGAGTGTTTGCTGTAATTGGTTAGATTCCTCAGTTGAGGAAGTTGCCTTTTAGCCTATAGAGATGTATACTTTTTTGTTGTTGTTGTTCTTTAAAAATCTATTATTTCATTATTATATATATGCACGTGCATATACATTGTAGCATTTATGCGGAGGTTGGGGGACAACTTGCAGAAGAACGCCCCAGGTTTGAATTACCAAACCAGGAAAATAATTGAAAAATAATCTCGTAATGTTTTAAGTAAGTTTATAGTTTTCTATTGGGCCCTATTCATAGCTATCTTGGGGTGCATGCAGCCTGTGGGCCCGGCTTGGACATGCCTGATAATGTAACTTAGACATAAAACAGCTCTGGGTTTTACTCATTTCTTCTCTGAACAACACTGGCTGCTACATCTTTTCCTTCCAGCTGTGAGGGCCACCGCATTAGGAGAGTGTGGCCTGAGCCCAGTTCTGAGAACCCGACACGCTCTCCCTGCCATCTGGCTACTTGCTCAGCCCTTCTGAGACTGTCACCATTCTCTGGCAGAATGAATGCCCTCGATGGTGTCCCCTTCAAGGTGCCCAAGGGCTTTGTGATGGACACAGAGCCCCACCCTGTGCCTGAGCTCAGTGTCCGGGACTGTAGAGAACTCCTACTGGGCACGATGGTAAGTGGATTTGAGTGTCTAGCTTTGTCCTTGGATCTGATGTCTGAGGCTGAGCCCCTGGGGCCTGTCTCTTGATTGTAAAGGGAAGCTTGGGTTGCTTTCCAATAGTCCGGGCAATTTGAATATAAGTCACTAGGTTCCGTGGAGAAGGCTGGTGTCTGGACAATGAGGTTGTTTACCCAGGTCAGCTGAGAGCTGTGTGAGCCACCTGTGGGAACTGCTTGTGACTGCCAGCATACTCCAGTTCGTCCTCTCTTCTCATCAGCTGTTAGAGTCCCTCTTGATAAGACTATCTCCAGAATCCTCTGTTAAAAGTACAAACAGGGGCTGGAGGGATGGCTCAGCGGTTAAGAGCACTGACTGCTCTTCCAGAGGTCCTGAGTTCAAATCCCAGCAACCACATGGTGGCTCACAACCATCTGTAATGGGATCTGATGCCCTCTTCTGGTGTGTCTGAAGACAGCTACAGTATATTCATATGCATGAAATAAATAAATAAATCTTTTTAAAAAAAGTACAAACAGCTAGCTGGGTGCACACCTTTAATCCTAGCACCCGGGAGGCAGAGGCAGGTAGAGCCTGGTCTACAGATCAAGTTCCAGGACAGCCAGGGCTACCTAGAAAGACCCTATCCAAAAACAGTGCAAGTAGCTCTGCGGGCACATCACGGGGCGGTTAGGAGTCCACAGCCAGAGCGAGCACACTGCTGGAGGCTCAAAAGAGTCTCGTGCTCTGCCGGGTTGGTACCACAGGCAACTTCAGGACAAAAACGACTTAACTTTCCATGGAGTCAAGTCTAGGGGAGAAATATGTTGCATTTTTACTAAAACATGGGGCTGCAGCTGTGGCTAAAGTGGAATAGTTACCCATAGTATCACAGAGTAGACACAGATTTAAAAGTTAAGATTCAAGACTATACTTTCAGGGATCATTTCTATAGTTCGTTACTAAAAGTTAAGATTCCCAGGAACTTTGAAGTTGGTCTGGTGCTCCCGTGCGTGGTAGCATGTGCTACTCAATCCAAGCACTGAGGAGGCTGAGGCCGGAAGAGCCTGGGTTCCCATGCAGCCTGGGCTACGTAGTGAACACACGTCAAAACCAAAACAGGAATAAAAAGCGGTTCAGCTCTTACCAGGTTTGCTCATGAGAAACCTGAGGTCCAGAGAATGAAGATTTATTCAGTAATTGCTGGTGGGTTTTGTCTGTTTGTTTTTGGAGGTTTGTTTTGTTTTGTTGTTGTTGTTGTAGACAGGGCTTCAGGTAGCCTAGGATGGTCTTAAGTCACTGTGTGGTCAAGAAGAATCTTGAATTCCCTGATTTCCTGCCTCTACTTCTCAAGGGCTGAGCTCACAGGTGTGCACAGCCATACCCAGTCTGTGTGGTGCTGGGGTTGGAACCCAGAGCTTTCTGTATGCTAAGCAAGCCCTCTGCTGTCGAAACTAAGGCCCCAGGCGGATGCAAGAGTGTTTTGAGGTAGCTGTTGCTCAGTGACATGTTGGATGATGAATGATTTTATTTGTGTGTGTGTGTGTGTGTGTGTGTGTGTGTGTGTGTTCAATTTTCTGTGCGTGGGTGTTTTGCCTGCATGGTATGTATGTGTGAGAGTGTCAGATACCCTGGAGCTGGAGTTACAGAAAGTTGTGAGCTGACACATGGGTGCTGGGAATTTAAACCAGGGTCCTTTGGAAGAGCAACCAGTGCTCTTAACCGCTGAACCATCTCTCCAGCCCCGAGTGGAGGATTTTTATATATATTAGCATTTACTCTGATTACTTTATTAATTATCACTTGATTTGTCCGTCATGCCAAGGTTTACCACTAATTTGTTATGATGTCCATTGGCCCCAGAATTATCTCTAAGGGAAGGTGGGAGTGGTCTCTGAGGATACCTAAAGTTTAGAGCCAGGAAATTTCCCCAACTGACAATTGAACAGGGTCCCCAAGCTATGCCTCATGGCCGTGGCTTGCCACAGCTGAGCCTCATGTCCTGGACTCTCTGCAGTATGACTTCAGCCTGGAAAAGAAGGCTCTCTTCTGGGTGGAAGCAGCTGTCCGAGGATCTTGCCCCCATCAGTGCAATGACCTGGGGATTGCATCAGCCCCTCCAGCCTGGTTCCTGCTGGTGAATCCAAACTACAGTCAGGTGCCTGCACCTGCGGAAATCAGAGACCCAGAGACTGGACAGCAAGAACCTCCTGAGGAGGAGGACGAGGAGGAGGAAGAAACAGAAGAGAAGAGGGACGAGGAAGAGGCCTCCTCTACCAGCGAGGAAGGGATGGACTCCAGCAGCCCTCAGCCCGGTTCCCCTACAAGCCATCGTCGCTGCTCCCTGGATGTGCTTCGAAACATGAGGTCTGAGCTGGCTGATGCCAGGCGACGGCTCTCGGAGAGCAGACTAGCCACAAGTCCTCGAGCCCTCCTGCACCGCTTCCGAGCCCACCGCACGCTGAGCCTGAGCGCCAGCCCAGCTCCAACCCCTGGCCCAGCACTTCAGCCCCCCAACGTCTCCGAGCTGCCCCCACGACCCTCCACTGCTGGCGCCATGCCTCCATTGCGGAGCCACAAGCCTACAGTAGCTGTAAGAACTCTCCTCCAAGGCCACAGGCCCCAAGCCAAGTTAAGGGTCCCCAATCTAGGGCCCGTTTCCTCCCTACAGTGCTCCCTTCTCACCTGCTCTCACCGGGCCCTGTCGTCCTTCCTGCAGCCTAGTATATTCTATCCAGAGGCTCCCTTGATTTCACACAGGGGCACACATCACAACGATTAATAACCTCCATCTTTCTCTTGCAATGTAATATGAATTCTTTTAGTTGAAGGGTGGGATAACATTATTTTTCTTTTTTTTTTTTTTTCTTTTTTGGAGCTGGGGACCGAACCCAGAGCCTTGCGCTTGCTAGGCGAGCGCTCTACCACTGAGCTAAATCCCCAACCCCTCATTATTTTTGTTTCCTGCACCTAGCAGTAGACCTCACAGGCAGGGGGCGCTCAATGGATGCCTGTTGAAGACTCAGATCTAAGGTTTCTTGCTGAGAAGCCTGGAGAAGCTGGAGGCTCAGTCAAAAAAGATTCAGTTGCTTCCCACCAGACACCCATAGGAAAAAGAGGATTGGTCAAAAGGATGTGGAGAGAAGCCCAGGCTTGGCTATGAGATCAGTTTTTGACAGACAGGGCTGAAGACAGACAGGGCTAGGAAGACCAGGGTAGAGGGAGTACATAGTCAGTTCCCAGGAAAGAAGTGAGCCCAGAATCCAGAGAAACCTAAGCGTGGGCAGCTCAGGTGTATATATACAATTTTGTATATATATTTTCCTTTTAAGTGAAATCCCGCTCCACTCCCACCCCAATGAGTACATTTCAGAGTCTGCAAGCCCTGGCACCAGGAAGATTGAGGTAGATCCAGACTGGCAGCAGAATGTGGTGGCTCTGAGATGGCTTTGTGCCCCACAGTTAGAAACTGAGTTGCTACAGAGTAAGACCAAGGAGAAATTAAACCCAAAAGACAGAGTCTAGGAAGTCTGGCTGAGTCGCTAGACCACCCTGTGCCATGGTCTCTACTTACATATGGGTCAGCGTGACAAAGGAGGGCTTTGAGAGCTGGACAGATGCCAGGTATTGATGCCAGAATGGCTCTTTTCTGATTATGATCAACTTAATTTTTTTTTTTTTTGGTTCTTTTTTTCGGAGCTGGGGACCGAACCCAGGGATGATCAACTTAATTAGCAGAACATGGTGGCACACACTTGTAGTCGGAGCAACTCGGGAGACTGAAGCCTAAGGATTGCCAATGTGAGGCCAGCCTTCGCTATGTGGCTACTTTAAGGCTACATAGTTATAAAACAAGACATTGTCTAAAACAGTTAACTTGAGGAACACTGGTGGGGCAGAGCTGGGGCAGGAGGATGAGGCATAAGGAAACCCAGGCAGACTTCAGCTAAGTCTTTCAAAGACAAGTGATGGCACTGCTCAGATCTGAGTGCTCCCCAACTTAGAGTGGAAAGGAGGGGGTCATCGCAGAGCATCCCCTGTGATGTGGTAGCAGTGGGAAGTTCATAGCTCCAAGCGTGCACCAGGACCCCAAGGGCAAGGTTTTCCCTCAGGGGAGGGGAGAGGTCTGATGGTGTGCCACCAATGACCTGCTAGTTTGATTCTTAGTCATAGTGCCAGTCAAACACAGGAACTCTTCAAGCTACCTTTGGTAGTGTAGCATTTGCCTGAGAACTCTACATGCCAAGTTCTGTCATTGGGCTTAGCTTAACCAAACTGCAAGAGAGTGTGGCTAGGGAGACAGTTCCTCTCACTAAGTTACTGGATATGGCGGCCTCAAGGTGGGTTCACATCACAAATGGGTACTGGGTTGGATCACTGCCTTCTCTGGACCTGGCTTCAATCTGTAAATTCTGTAATTGCATATTCTCTCTCTCTCTCTCTCTCCCCCCCTCCCCCAGACAGAATCTTATGTAGCCCAGGTTGACCTCAAACTTGCTGTGTAATGGTAGCTGAGGATAACTTTGAACTTTTTATCCTCTTGCATCTGGGGTTACAGGTTTACACTGCCAAGCTCTGTGTACTGAACCCAGGACCTTGTGAGTTCTAGGCAAGCATGCTACCCTCTGAGCTATACACTTTGTCTGTCTTTTGGTCTTTCTTCCTCATCTGGCCTCTCACTATGCTACCGAGGCTCAACTTGAATTCCCGGAGTCAAGCAATCCCCCTGCCTCAGCTCCCAAGTAGCTATGACTACAGGCGTGTACCACCACACCCCGACTACCTATCGTATTTCATTGGCAGCATTGCAAGGCCGAAGGGAGACAGTAGTTCTTGCTGACAGCTTCTGCATACTGGGCCCTCTGCTAATTAATCACCATGCTCACGCTCTGATTTATGCCTCCTAGCAGTCTGACGAGGTCGTTCTAAGATGGGTCTGTTGACATCTGAGAAAGGGAACAGAAAGTGAGAACCAGGGCCTGCAGGACCCAACGCTCTCCACAGTGGGCAGAAAGTAGGACGCATCTTCAGATGTTCAGCCATACTGTGACCTCCTGTGCTTACTGACATGCCATCTTGTCTGTATTTCAGTCCCTCAGCCCATACACCTGCTTGCCACCTCTTAGGGAGACACCCCAGCCCCTCGCCTCCTGTAGACTGCATCCTGATTCAGCACCTGACCTGCTGTCTGCCCTGACCAAAGAGGAGCAAGACCTCATCAGGCCAGTGGTCGCCTTGGGCTATCCCCTGGGAAGGGCCATCGTGGCACTGCAGAAGACAGGGAGGCAGAGCCTGAGCCAGGTGAGTGGGCCCAGGGCTGAGGGGCTGCATGCTACAGCCAGGAAAGGTGACCTGTGTCCTCTCTTGCAGTGCTGGAGGTCAGCACAGGGCCTTGCGCGTAGTAGGCCAACTCTCCACCACTGATCCAGAGGCTCTGCCCTTGCTTCAACTTTAGAGGTAGAACCTCAACTTGGCCCAAATTGCCAAGCTAGTGATCGAATTTTTAGGCCTCATTGTTCTCTCCTCCACAGGACTTCCCCAGAAATCCCTATGGCCATTTAAGGCTCTCCATAGTCGAACCCCTATCCTAGTCCTTCCAAATGGAGCCTGAAGCTTTAGGCAGGCAAGACCTCTCTAGAACTGTCTAATAGGACAATCTCTAAGAGAGAGAGAGAGAGAGAGAGAGAGAGAGAGAGAGAGCATGTGCATGTGCATGTGCTTGAGTGTGTGCAAATACGTGTAAAGGCCACACATAAATAAGTCAGCCTCAGGTATCTCCCTCAGATACTGTCACATCCTTTTAGATAGTCTCTTACCTCTATGTGATATTTGCTGACTCAGTTAGGACGGCTGCCTCAGTCCAGTCCATTTCTTCAGAAAACTAGGCCAGTTCATTCCAAGAGTATAAGAACAAAGCTTCAAGGTCACCTGGGTCTAGCCTTCAAATTGTTCAGTTATTTCCAACTCATAGACCAGTCCAGACTTAAAGGGTAGAAGAGGACTCTGCCTTGTGGTTGGAAAGTTTACAAAAGAACCTTAACCATTGTCAGCCTACCACAGAGAAGGTTTCCTGAGTGTTCCACACACCGAGGTGGACATCAAGGCTAGGGGAGCTCTGACTCTGAGATAACCAGGGCTTCTGTTACAGGACAATACAGGGTGCTACCTAACCAGCCTAGCTGTGGGAGGATGAGAGGCAGGCTCCTGGGACTCAGGAAAGAAAAAGAAAAGTGGGGGCCAATTAGGGGTACATTGAAGCCTAGGTCAGAACTTTGATACATGACCTAATACACAAAAGGGCCTTGTGAGAGGACTGTGACCAGGGATGGGCTGTGTCAGTGAATGCCACTCCCTTAACCCACACTTAACTCCCTTAACCTCCCAGTGTGCCAGCTCCACTCTACACCATTTTCTAAACATCGGGATTCTTTGTAGTTGGGAAGCTGACCCCAAGGCAGGTAATGATTCCTCACCTCCTTCTGTAATGGAGAATTAGTTAATTGGTTCCCGGCGTGTTGTACACACGCATTGCACCCACCCAAGAGCTCTGGATTCACAAATGACACACACACACACACACCCACACACACACACACACACACACCCAGGCCAGCTAATTTTGATATGCCTTGACTAGTTCGATGGCTGGGTACTTCTAAACCTCTCCAGCGCTAGCACACACTTCCCTCTGGTATCCCTGAGTTACCATCTTTTAAAATCTACATTTCATCTCTGCTGCCCCAGACTTAATCAGGGAAGTGATTAAGAGCCACTTTCCTGGATTCTTACATGATGGTGGGCATTTAAGTCTACTCTCTTTTCTTCCCCATCACGGGAATTATCCTCTCCTCTTCCTTTCTCCCTTGGTCCATTGCCCACGCCCCCCACCCCTGCACTCCATCCCCACCCCTGATATCTGAAAGTCCTCCTCTGCCTCCCTGCCCAGCCATTGGCTGTATGACAATTCTTTATTACCAGTCAAAGCCAGCAGGGGTGGGGGTGGGGGAGGGGGTGGTAAGGGATCCTCAGGTCTGGAGCTGAATTAAGACAAAGCATTAGAACCAATTTGGATTGACACCCCCACCCCCACCCCCCTGCCCCTTGAAAGATGTTTTATTTAGTAAGTCCCTTCTGTCCTAGATAAATAACAGATGGCCCACAAGAGAGGACATTGGCTTATGGGGACTTAGAGAAATGTGGAAACAAGTGTAGGCATTGCTCACTCTCCTTCCCTCCCTCCCCTCTCTCTCCCCTTCCCTCCCTTCCCAGCCTTGATGTGTCCTGTGCAGCCTGGAGGACAAGCATGAGTGACACAGGAGGCTGTTCATGGGCCAAGTGCAGGTCCACTAAGGGATACTAGATAAACCAGGCTCCCTTTGAGGGTTTCTTTGAGGAGTATATGTTTGGAATCAGTAACTCCTGGGACTTTATCCTGGGGCCTGAGGTGACATCCTTATCCACCTTGAGCCTGAGGCAAGCCTGGGGGCTTCTATAGTCCCACAGGCCCGGAAGCCAACCGACTGAGCAGTACAAGCCCCCAGGCCTGGTTCCCAGGGAACCATCAGTGGATCTGCAGATGGTCCTGACAAGGAGTTTGGCATGGCATATGGGGAGTCAGCTCTTTGGTGAGCCTGTGATTTGCAGACTTGGCTGCACTTTAGAATCTCCTGGAAGGGCAGCCGTAAGACTCAGCAGATGGAGGAGAAACCCGGAGAACCTGGGCTGGTAAAGGTGGGCGGAGAATTGACTCAGAAGTTGCCCCCTGGTGTCCACACATAGCGTTCATGTGTTCTTCCCCCTTCGCCACACATCATCCAGACACAATTAATAATAAATAAAGCATTCTTGAGACACGGTCTCTTGGCTGGTAAAAACTTGCTATGCTACCAGGCTGGCCCGGAACTCAGAGATCCTCCCGCCTGTTTCCCAGTGCTAGGATTAAAGGCATGGGCTACATACACAGCTCTGAGTAAATGCTTTTTAAAGTTAAAATCACCCAGAGAATTGTGCTGGGTGGTGGTGCACACATTTAATCCTAGCACGCAGGAGGCACAGGCAGGTCTTAGTTCGAGGCCAGCCTGGTCTACAGAGTAAGTTCCAGGATAGCCAGGGAGACAGAGAGAAACCTTGTCTCAAATGAAACAAAACAAATAAACAAACAAACCACCTGGAGAGACTTAAGATTGTCCCCCAAGTCCAGGCTCTGTCCCAAACCAGTCACGAAGCTCTCTGCTGGTGAGACCCTATCAGTAGTGTTCAAAGCTCCCTGAGTAGTGACAAGCACCAAGGCTGAGAACGTGTGCTGTGAAGGAGCATTCACCATCTGTCCCCTGTCCCCCTCCCTGTCTGGAGGTGACAGTTTCTCCCTAGTCCCTGTCTACTGTCATGCCAGCTCAGATCCCCTCCTGCAGCTCTCGGCAGCTGGTCAGAGTGACAGAGAGGCTCTGAGAGTTCAGTGATATGGAGCCTCGTTCTAAGGCTCTTTGACAAGCCCTCGGCTCTGCCAGTCCCTCCATGCCCTCAGCTGTGAGGGATTGGGGTGTATGGCTTTCACATGCGCTCAGAGCCAGGTCTGGGCGTCCCACAGTTCCTCTCTCAGGAGATCAGGCTCCCTTCGTGCTTCCCCAGCCATTTGGCCTCCAGGTCCGGGCTGCCTGCTCTTAGCCGCTGCTTGCTGAAGCTCCCTGTGCTGGGAAGACCAAGAGCTCCAAGAGTTTGAAAACCACATGGCTAGACAGTCTGTGCCCCAGCCCGCTCTGAAGGTCAGCAGAAACCCGACCTACTCCTTCCCAGCCACACACATGGTTCTCACAGCCTAGAGCCTTGGGCTGGCACCTGTCCCCTGATGTGATTTGCCCAGCCCTGGCATAGCCTCCCGTGTCTGGTTTATCTCCTCCACTAAGCTGTGAGTTCCTTGACTGTTGTTCTTAATTCGTTTTATGAACATGGTGCATTCTTTGTGCTCCTTTGCCTCCCCTGCTGGTGCAGTGCTGACTGACTAACCTCCCACTGTGGGACGGAAGTGACTGGACATAAATACAGGATGAAGCAGTGCGAGTGGCACTGGGTGGGCGGAGCCTAAGAGCCCCAGGGATGGCCCAGTAAAGACAGAGTTTGCAGAGGCCTCCTAGGAGGAGAACAGGGCCTGCCTTGGATGGGGAGTTGGACAGAGGCCTGGAGAAAATGAGGAAGCTGAGACTGTGAGCAGGCCAGAGTAGGTTAAAGGGGGCACATTTGTTTGGGAGACAGGGTTTCATATGGCCAGGCTGGCTTCAAACTCACTATGTAGCTAAGAGTGATCTTTAACTTAAATTATTAGTGTGTGTGTATGTTGTATTTGTGTAAACGTGTGTGCAAACGCAGACACTAATGAGTGCATGAGAGACCAGAGAAAATGTCCTGGTCTGTCATTCTCTGCTCCATTCCCTTGAGACAAGATCTCCCACTGAATCCAGGGCTAGGCTGGCAGCCTCCCAGCTCCCGGCATTCTGCTTTGCCTCTACAATGCTGGTATGTGGCAACATCCAGATTTTTATGTGTGGGGGGGGGGCTGGGCACTTGAACTTGGGTCCTCACATTATGATACAAGCCCTCTGACCCACGGAGCCAGCTCCTCAGCCTTGACCTTGAACTTCTGAACCTCCCCAGTGCACCATCGTCCCCAGTTACATGCTGGGGACTGGACCTCATACACAATAGGCAAGCACTCCACCAACGTAACTACCTTAAGGCAATGCTTAGTTTTTCATTGTCTGTGTTTTGAGTCAGGTCATGCTATATTACTGGCGAGCCTCAAGCTTCCAGTAGGAAGGCTAGCCTGGACCTAATGAGCCTCAAGTGATGCTACTTACCCTGAAGGCAAGAGAAGCCCTGCCCCCATGATGGAATCAGGGAGTGATTAGAACAGGTTTTCAGGGAGAAGTGCTCCAGGAGAAACTTCCTGGCGCTTCCCTCCCCAGCTCTAGTGCAGACTGTGGCCCGGTGTGTGTGGGGCTGAGGAGGGTGCATAGAGATAGGCGAGGAGGTTCTTTTTTGCATTTAGGCGCTCCTCTGAGAAGGATGGCTAAGCTGATGGAAGGATATGTGGTGGCTGAGGTGAGGTTGAGTTACTTGCTTAAAGCCTGTCCCGGACCCCACTTAGGCTCTGTGAACATATGAACAGCCCTTTTCTTGGATTCTCTCCCTCAACTTGGAACATTTATTGAGGACCTGCTCTCAAAGGAAGCCTGTTCTGAGTCTGTTGGCTTCCTCTTACCTGTGACGGGTTGTCCAGTATGCATGGCCTTAGTGAGACCCTCGGGTGGTTCCCCAGCATACCCCTGACACTCCTCTTACTGTCTGTCTTCTTTGGCCCAGTTTCTCGGCTACCTCAGTGCCTGTGAAAGGCTGCTGCGGCAGGGCTACGATGAGGCACTGGTGGACGAGGCCATGGAGATGTTCCAGTTCTCCGAGCATCAGGTCAGCTGGGCCTCCCCCTTGGTCTCTAGGGAATGGAAGCATGGGGTGCAGGGGTGCAGTGCCCCCAGAGCAGCGTGTGGACTGGTCAGAAGAGAACGGGCCTGCTCACACTGGGGAGAAAGCACTGACTTAGAGAAGCACCTTCTTTCTCCATGTCCCCAGAGGAAGAGGAAGATGCCAGGCAGTGGCCAGCGTCAGGCTTCCTTAGTGAAGGGAGTGCAGTTTTCTGGGATGGTTGGAGGGTCTGTAGGCACCGGAGACGGGGATACTCAGGACTGAGGCCCAGTGATAAAGTACCCTTTGTGCCTCCTCTTCAGGCAGGGGAGTTCCTGAGGCTCTGGCAGCAGTTCAGTGACATGGGCTTCCAGCAAGACCGTATCAAGGAGGTGCTGTTGGTCCACGGCAACCAGCGTGAACAAGCCCTGGAGGAGCTGGTAGCCTGTGCCCAGTGACAAGCCAGGACGCTGTTTGATGCATGACTGACAGTGAGGTCAGTCCTGCCACCCATCCCAGCTGTATCATTAAAAGATAATGCTGCTGGTGGTGGTGGCACACACCTTTAGTCCTAGCACTGGAGCTGCAGAGGCAGGCGGATCTCTGAGTTCAAGGCCATCCTGGTCTACACAGTGAGTTCCAGGACAGCCAGGGTTGCATAGAGAAACCCCGTCTTAAGAAAACCAAACACAGTAATCATAATAAATGAAATAAAATAAAATAAACAAAACCTAACAAGACCAAACTCAGGTGTGGTGTCACATGCCTTTAATCCCATCACTGGGGGGGGGGGGGAGCAGAGACAGATAGATTCTTGAATTCAAGTTTAGCCTGGTCTATAGAATTACAGGAGAGCCATCGCTACACAGAGAAAACTTATCTCGAAAAACAAAGCAAAAGCAGCAATGTTAGCAGCAAAACTGCTAGGTCTAACAAAGCATCGCATGCTCACCGTGCAGCTCAGAGAGGCCTAGGTACCCGTAGATCTCAAACAGCCGCCTCCCACTTTCTAGAGGCAGCGGGGAGAGTGTGGTGGGGTTGAGAAGGTTGGAGTTGCTTCTAGCCTGCGTTTAAGAGACCTCCGGGGACTAAGGGGACCAAACTGTGGAGTGGCCTGTGACTCAGGCAAGCAGAGGTCAGAGGCCAAAGGGCTAGTGCCCTGCCTCTGACCCAAAGTTCTTGGGTTCATTCTCTCTCATTTTCTTTGGTCTGTAAATCAAGCTGGAGCCCGGGTCTGTGGAAAACCCAAGGAGAGTGCCCTTGTCTGTCAGGGCTTCACTGCCCTGTTCAGCTGTGAACTGAGGACCTCTGTAAGCTGAACAGCAAGTTAGGGACAGTTACCCAGGGCTCCTGAGGACAGCAGAGCCCTCTGCCCATCCCCCACACGGACCCCAAATGACAGAACTGAGTGACTGTCGGCTGGAACTTCTCAAACTGTGGGTCGGAAATGTCTGGTTTTCTCATTTATTTCCACAGCTACAGAAGGAAACACAGCAGCATCTGTATCCAAACTCAGAACCCCTGAGCAATCCTCTCCCCCAGGGACCACGCCTCTCTGATCAGCAGTTAAAGAAAACATCCAAAATAAAGGACTATGGGAGGACCAGTTGGGAAATGGTGACTGCATGACTCATATTAAGGGTCAGGATATCAGCAGATGACACACACAGGCTACCTGAAGTTAGACCACTACAGGGGAGACCACGGAGGTGCTGTAGTCTAAGCCCCAGGCAAAGCCAAGCCAGGCCCAAAAAGCAGATCCAGTCTTGCTTCCCGTGACCCCGCTGTCCTCTTAGATGTCTTCTCCTTTTTTGGTCCCCTCTAAATTTCCTCGGAGATGCATGCCACTGGGGTGAAGAAGGAAGGATCCCAGTTGGACAGGACAGTTGTCTTAGAAGCCACTTCAGGCTGAGCTCTCAAGCTCATTGTGTCCTCAGGGAACAAAATGCAAGATGTCCTCTGTCCATCTTACCCTTGGCCACTTCCTCTGAAGCACCCTGATGATTATCCTGGGCCCATGATCCAGGATGATCTGCCTTCTCAAGGTGCCTCGTCCAATCCACATGCAAAGTCCATTCCACACGGGAAATGACAGGTTCACAGGTGCTGGGAATTAGGACAGAATCCCTTCAGGGGGTCATGATTCAGGCTGCTTCACGGGGAAGTGCTTTCCCCATATAATCTGTGATGAATGGTTACAAACTGCTTATATCATACATGGGACATTCCTATTTTAGAAAGGAATGAGAGCAAGGAAGGGTTTCTGTGTGGCCATGAGTTCCTAGCCCCCTGGCTGATGTGCAGATAGGGCAGGCCCTCCCAGAGGCCAGTGCCTAGGCAAGGCTGCCAAGGCACAGCTCCCCTCCCTCCTTTGTCCACCAACCGAGTCTGCCTCCTGCAGCTGTCGAGCTTCTCCTGCGGTGGGAGGAGTGCTGGCCAAGGTGCTGCCACAGTCTTCTCTCAGCCTTGACCTTTGCATAAAGGGGACAGTAGAGAAGCACACCCACTAGATCTTAGTTGGTGGAGAACTCAGCCCTGAATCTCTTCCAGAACCTTCCCCATCTGTCAGCCCTTCCCTTCATTCCCTGAGTCCAAATCTGCCATGTAGCCCCTCCCCCATCCTTGTCTGCCTGCTGTTAGAGAAGTCTCGGCTGATCACGCAGAGAGCACGTGGCCGTTTGCTGACCTTAGACCATGGTGAACCCAGATTTTCAACCCTGACCATGAGTCCTACCGTAAGGAGGATCTGGGCCTCAGGGACTCAGGGGAGTCTTTCCTAATGGGGGAGGACCACCTTGGGGACAGTAACGTCTCCTTTGGCCCCTAGGGGCCAAGCCTTTGTTCTTATGTGTGTTATGTCACGGGAACACGTGGACAAACAGGACTCTCTTAGGATAGTCCCCATCCTGTCCCTGCTCCATCTCATTCCCCCATTTCATCCCCCTTCTACGCCTCCCAGCTCCCATCTGTGTTCCAGGAGCTGCTGTCCAGGTCATGAGTCAAAACTGCCACCAAAGGACAACTTGTTTGGTTCTGTGGCTATGTCTAGGGTATGGCCCAGTTGGTTGAATGCTTGCCTAACATGCACAAAACTTTGGATCCAAACTCCAGTACCATATAAACCAGGATCAGGGTTTCATACTGGCGATGCCAGCACCAGGAGGCAGCGGCAAGAGAATCAGAAATCATTCTTAGCTACAGCTAGACTTTGAGGTCAACGTGGGCTACATCAGACCCTGGGTGTTTCGTTTTCTTGCTTGCTTTTTTGTTTTGTTTTGTTTTTGTTTTTGTTTTTTAAATACATTCACTGATTCTCCCAATATACATAACCTTATTGCCAGGCATACCAGCTGGGCATAGGTCAGGGGGAAAGTGGACGGAAAAAACAAAACAAAACCAAAAACAGGAAATGGTCTCAGTCCTTCAATGAGCTGCCAGAGTTGGGCTGGCTTGAAGGCTGGTGTAACACAGGTTGCTGTCTGGGCAGATGATGGGAGTGAAAGGCGGGGGTGGGTGTGGTGAGGAGCAGGGGTTCCTGGGGCTGCATTTGGCCAGCTTCCCCTGTAGAATGAGTCCTAGCCAAGAATGCCTGCTGGTTCCATACCCTGCCCAGTGGTGGGGCACCCACCCCCCAGCCTCCAAGACTGCTGCCACTGCTGGTGGCCCTCCCTCCTACCCACTCTCCTCCTGAACCTGTCCTTATAAGGCCACCCATTCAGGAGAGGCAAGCTCTGTGTCCCCTGGGCAATTGCCCATGTGGCGTCATCTGATGTTTCTCTGCTCAAGATTTTTAACCTATGACTTGGTTTATTTTGTCACTAAGAAAATGTTTCCAGGTTGAACAGAGACATTCACTTGGTTCCAGATGAGGATACAAAGATAGATGCTAGGGTCCTGGGGAGCTGGGGGACCTGGGACAAGCCCCAGGGCATGGCTTAGCCTAATTCCACGTTCCCTTAGTAACTAGGCAATTCCAAGAACTTAAGCAAGCTCTGTGCTTAGGTAACTCCCAAGCACTTGGGGGAGCAGCCCCTCCCCTTGCTGTGAGCCATCTTAGCGCATTGTCAAGGTGCCCTGTCCTCCCTTGACCAGGAGTGGACACATGTCACTGCTTGGAGCCAGCTTACTTTGGGATGTACTATTGGATCCTTGAGAGCCCCCCTTCTGGTCCTGGCCTTGGAGAAGTGAGATCTGCTCCTCACACAGAGCCTGTGCCACTGAATGCTGCCTTTGCCCATCCCAGGGAGCTCTGAGTAAACCCAAGGCCTTCCAGTCTGGTCCTTAACTAGCTGAACTCCCTAACTTCTGCTACACACAGCTAAGCTCTCTGCTGGATGTGGTAAACACACAGACACACAGACACACACACACACAGACACACAGACACACACACACAGACACACACACACACACACACACACAGTCTGAGTACTCTAGGGGCAGTTCTGAGCTTTTTTTGGGTAGGGGGTGGGGGATTTAAGGAGGAAGTTTCAAGGTAAGAGGCTGATGCTAAAGGTTGTATTTTGAGCTTCTCAGGGCTGCAGGGCCTCAGGAACAGGTCAGAGGTACAGCATATTCTTGGTATCTGTACCAGGGCAAGCCCTCTGCACAACCCAGCTAAGGGTACCCCTCCTGGGGAGCACTGTCCCAGTCCCCTCAATGGTGAGGGATCTGGGTTTGTGTTCTAGAGACAATGCCCTGATGGGAGGAATGATGGCCGATGCTTCCCAGGCAAAGAGCCCCTCCCAACTTACAGCCAGACCAGCTGCTTGCTAATGCTGAGATAACCCACAGTCCTTCCTTGAGGTAGAAAGCTTTCTGGTTCATTAACATGAGCCAGGCACTACTGGTCTGACATTCTTTCTATGTTCCTTATAGCCCTTGAGTTTAGGCATTGTTACTGTGCCCACTACCAGAGGCCCACCTGATGTTCAAAGGCTAAACAGCTGTCTAGAGGCACCCAATCAGAAGGCCCTAGGAATGGTTTTGAATCCAGAAAGTCTGGGCTAGCAGCTAGAGCATTCCTGCTACTCTGCTGGCTCTCCTCCCCGTGGGCCTGTGCACAGCTCCCTCCCTGACCCCATCACAAAATGCACAGCAAAATGCTTATCACAGATGGCACTTCCTAGTCCACAGTAGGGGCCTCCCAAGCTCTTCTTTTGGGGCAGGAAGGAGTCCGTTGTTAAATTTGGCTACCTTCAGACCTAGCCAGGAGAAGAGGGCCAGACCTAACCTAGAAGTTGGAGCTGCTGGCCTGTTGGATTCCTTACCCAGCAGTCATGGCCAAGAGCTCTCATGTCTTGCTCCCATTCCCAGTTTTGCCACATAGGGGTTCTTAAAGATCATTGTTTCCTCTCAAAGTGGCTTGGGGAGGCAAGGCTCCAGCTTCCGGTCATGGAAACACCACCCCTACCCGGAAGGCATTTCTCTGGTTCCAGTCACTGTACAACCAGATCAATCTTTGAGATGGACACTTACCAATGTGCTTTACTGTGCCCGAATTTAACTGCTGGGTGACTGGTGCCCGGATTGCTGAGGGCCAGAGGGGACAGGCACGCAGCCAGCAGGCTCTTGCCAGGAAAATGGCTTACTCAAACTGGATCATTAGAAGAAACCTGATGACAGAGGCTGTTTATGAAGGGTGAAGGTCCACCCCAGGGGCAGTATGTGGCAGTGAGGGGGCACTCTCTCCACTCCTACACCTACCTGCACATGCAGGTGGGTACCCCAACCTGAAGCCTGAAAGGACTACCTGAAATGGCCGCCTGACAGGGGGCTGTTGTTCAGAACAATGGGGAAGAAAGCCAGAGTAAAACTGATGGAGAAAGGAGCTGGGGCAGAGTTTTTGACTCATGCTTCCCCTCCCCCTCCCCGTCCCCGTCCCTGCCCCCCTCTGCGGAAGCACCCAAGTCACAGGAGTCGAGTGATGTGAGCCAAACAGGGGTCTCAAGGATTTTCACATAGCTCGTCATGTTCATGGCCTTATAAATGAGCTGCAGCTCCTGTCTCTTGAAAATGAGAAACAAGTTGCCCAGCTGCACGGTCAGACTGTGCCTCATCCATGCTCACAGCCCAGGTGCTTGGCACGGCCCGCAGGACGCAGGACGCAGGACTACGGCAAACGCCTTCAGTTCATCCTTATTTCCACCCCTTCTTTGGAAAGAAACCAGGTTTAGACTGGACTGGGGGTACATGCCGAGGCCAAGGCTGGAGGATCCTGAGTCTGCAAAGCCAAGGCCAGCCTGGACAACATAAGATCTTATCTCAATAAGTATGCAGTTGGGGGACACACTGCAATCTCAACTCCAGAACTGGAGGATAAGACATACAGAAATTCAAGGTCACTTTTGGCTTCATAACAAGTTCAAGGACAGCCTGGGCCACAGGAGACCCTGTTTCTAAACAAACAAACAAACAAACAAACCCAGCCAGAGTGTGCATACACACACAAATAAAAATAAAAATAGATCTTAAAAAAAAATCGGGGCTGGGGATTTAGCTCAGTGGTAGAGCACTTGCCTAGGAAGCGCAAGGCCCTGGGTTCAGTCCCCAGCTCCGAAAAAAAAAAAAATCAAGATAGTATTGGAGAGATAGCTCATTAAAGAGCACTGACTGCTCTTTCAGAGGACCTGGGTTCAATTCCCAGCACGCACAGGGCAGCTCACAGCCATCTGAAGTTCCACTTCCAGGGGACCTGACACTCTTTCCTGCTCTTTCTTGGCATCAGGCTCACACATACACAGAGTTACACAGGCAGGTAAAACATTTATACAAATAAACTAAAACTAAACTAATATGTTTAAAAGATACACTCCCCACACACCACACACACACCACACCACATACACATACCACATATACACACACACCATACCACATACACACACACACTACACACCACATACACACACCACATATACACACATACCACACCACATATACACACACACACTACACACCACATACATCACATACACACACACACACACACACACACACACACACACACACACACACCTTTAATCCAAGCACCCTAGAGGCAGATGCATCTAGATATAATTGAGTTTGAAGGACAGACTGGTCCATATAGTGAATTCCAGGTCAGTTAAGACTACAACATGAGACCCTGTCATTTAGACAAACAAATAACAAACCAGCTGGAGTCGACATTTGACTCTAAAACCAGCTGGCTGGCAGAAGCAGGTCTGTCCCTCTACAGAGTGAGTCACATGAAATTCTCTCTCACAGTGCCTTGTTTTTGCCTCAGCAACTATACAATAAAAACATCTACCTCTGTGTGTGTGTGTGTGTGTGTGTGTGTGTGTGTGTGCATGCACTCACACAGTATATGTGTGTGTGGGTATACTTGGTATGTGTGTATAGTATATCTGTGTGGTATATATGTGTGTGTGTGCGTGGTGTGTATGTGTGTGTGTGTGTAGTGTAGTGTGTATATGTGGTGTGGTGTGTATGTGTATGTGTATGTGTGTGTGGTATGTGGCATGTGTGGCATGTGTGGCATGTATGTGGTATGTGATGCGTATGTCTGTGTGTGTATGCACTCACATACAGTATGTGTGTATGTGTGTGTACTTGGTGTGTGTGTGGTATGTGTGATATGTATGTGTATGTGTGTCGGTGTTGGTGTGTGTGCATGGTATGTGTGGTGTATGGTATGAGTGTGCATGTGGTGTATGTGTGTGTGTGTGTGTGTGTGTGTGTGTCCTATTCATTTCGTTTTTTGCAACAAGGTCTCTCATTGGGACCTGTGAGACACACACACACACACAACACACAACACACACACACACACACTCATACCACACACCACATACATACACCAATTACATACACACACGCAAACATACACTGTGTGAATGCATGCACACACATAGACATACACACCACACACTACATACATACCACACAGTTAAGTGAAGCTGGCTGACCAGGGAGCCCCAGAGACTTAACTGTTGTGTTTATAAAAAGATAAAGAGAGGGGTTGGGGATTTGGCTCAGTGGTAGAGCACTTGCCTAGCAAGCGCAAGGCCCTGGGTTCGGAAAGCTCCGGAAAAAAAAAAAGATAAAGAGAGGGGAGATATATTTTGGTGGATGTATAGTCAAGTGTTGGGGAAGGGGTGCCTCCATGGGGCCCATGCTGAGGCACCCCCTCCCCCCCGAGGGACCAGTTTCATCATGGTATAGTATAGAATAAAGTTTATTCAGGGCATGGGGAGGGGAGTTGAGAGAGTAGGAGAGGCAGAGGGAGGGGAGTTGAGAGAGTAGGAAAGGCAGAGAGAGAGAGAAGAGAGGCTGGCCATGAGCACATGGACAGAGAAGGGGTAAGGGAATGAGGAAAGAGGGGTGAAGGGGCAAAGAGGTAGGGGGAGCAAGAAGGCAAGAGCAAGAGAGCTGGGGGCAAGCAGCCCCTTTTATAGTGAGTCAGGCATACCTGGCTGTTGCCAGGTAACTGTGGGGCGGAGCTTAGACAAAATGCTAACATTAACTACATCTGCTTTCTCAGAACTTGAATTACAAGCCCATGTTACTGTGCTTGGCTTTTGTTGTTGTTTTGGCTTTTGGTATCCCAGGTTGGCCTCAAACCCACTATGTAGCCCAGGCTGGTCTTGAACTCCTGATCCTCTTGCTTATGTAGGTTCTAGGAATGTAGGAACTAGAAATCAAAGTCAGGTCCTTGTGCTTACAGGGCAAACACTTTAATGACTGGACTCTCCTCAACTTCCCCTTACCTTTCTTAGCTGCTGAGATGCCAGAACCAGGGTACGTGGCTTTTTTTTTTTTTTTTTTTTTTTTTTTTTTTTTTGCTTCCTGACAGCGAAGGCATCACTGGACAGTGCTTCGATGAGGCTTCCCTACTGAGGTCCTGTGTCCATGATCCCCAGGCTCAGAGGTAGCTGTCTCCTGACAGCTGGGTCTCACACCAGCACAGTTAATTTGCTGCTGCTTCTGAGGACTGACAGCAACTTGAACAAAGCAATTAGGATGAAAAAGGGGCCCAGCAGCTTGGGGCCAGAGGAAAATAAACAGACTGGTCCTGTGTGTACTCCACGGCCAAGAGGAGCAATCCTTCACCGGTGATTAGCTTTTCCAACCACAGCCTTCTCCCCTCGCAGGGAGAAAGAGGGGTGTGGCTGCTGTTCTCAGACCCCACTTCTCCCAGGGCGCACAGGTCACCCTTGCCTCATGAAGTCTTCTCTGCCTTCACAACCCCCGTCAACCCTTACTTACCAGAAACTCCTCTGAAGTCTGAGGCTTGCTACTTACCGCTCCAGGAGGTTTTTCTATTGGTCTAATGACTCATCTGGTAGTTCTGTTAGAAGGCATTAAACCCTCCCCATTCATCTAACAGATGGTATACATCTTTGCTACGTTGTAGACACTGTTCCTGGTACTAGTGATACATCAGTGAATGACATAAACAAAAGTTTCTGCCCTTGGGCTGGGAACATAGCCCAGGGGTAAGGTAGCTAGCGTAACCTAGCATGCAGGAAGCACTGGGCTCAAACCCTAGCAGCATGGGTTAAGATCCCTGCTCTCGGGCTGGAGAGATGGCTCAGCGGTTAAGAGCACTGGCTGCTCCTCTAGAGGTCCTGAGTTCAAATCCCAGCAACCACATGGTGGCTCATAGCCATCTGTAATGGGATCCGATGTCCCTTTCTGATGTGTCTGAAGACAGTGACAGTGTATGCACATACATGAAATAAATAAAATCTTAAAAAAAAAAAAAGATCCCTGCTCTCATCGAGTTCAAATTTTAGCAGGGAGGGGGAAAAACCAGGTGAAAATCTAGCAGAGAAGATGATGTTAAACTCTATAGAGGAAGACAAACAGTAGCTGGAGAGAGAGAACTCAGTAGTTAAGAGAACTTATTGCTTTTGCAGAGAATCACATTTTGGGGTGTGTGTGTGTGTGTGTGTGTGTGTGTGTGTGTGTGTGTGTGTGTGTGTTAGTCAGCAGTGTTCTATTATTGTGAAGAGACACCATGACCACGGAAACTCTTATAAAAGAAAGCATTTAATTGACACTGGCTTCCAGTTTTAAAGGTTTAATCTATTATCATTATGGTGTGAGCACGGTGGCATGCACACAGCGGGAAGTGTTGGAGAATTAGCTAGAGTTCTATATCTGGACCTGCAGGCAGCAGGAAGAGGAAGGGCCAATGGGCCTAGCTTGGGCTTTTTTGAAAGCCAACCCCACTTCCTCCAACACCCACTCTCAGGGCTACATCCACTTCAACAGAGTACTCCCTGATGACTAACCATTCAGTATATATGAGTCTATGAGGGCTACTCTGATCCAAACCACTGTAGTATGCCTACGTGCATGTGTATGTACAAGAGAGTGTTTGTGTGCATGTGGGCTAAGTGTGCTTACACACATTCAAGTGTGCACATGCACTTGCTGGGGGCCAGAAGACAGTTATTTCTCAAACACCATCTGTATACCTTTTATTTATTTATTTTCCTGAGAAAGGGTCTCTCCTCAGCCTGGAACTCACCAGCGTGGCAAGGCTGGCTGACCAGGGAGCTCCAGGGACTTCAACATCCTTGCCAGTGCTGGGACTATAGGCCTATGTTTCCACATCCATATTTTTAAGGTAGATGCTGGGGGTTAAACTTAAGTCCCTATGCTTCCCAGGCAAACATTTTACCAAGTGAGCTGTCTACAGTCCCTCTCATTACCTTTCTTTCTTGCTAGATTTTTTTTTTTAACATTGGTGCTTGAGACTAAATTTAGGGCCATCCATTTGCAAAGCAAGCACCTTACCAACTGGGCTATTCCTTAGTTTCGCTTGACATTCTTTTTTATTTTTTTAAAAAGATTTATTTATTTATTATATATAAGTACACTGTAGCTGTCTTCAGACACACCAGAGGAGGGCATCAGATCTCATTACAGATGGTTTTGAGCCACCATGTGGTTGCTGGGATTTGAACTCAGGACCTCTGGAAGAGCAGTCAGTGCTCTTAACCGCTGAGCCATCTCTCCAGCCCTTATTTTCATTTTTGAGACAGTGTCCATGTAGCCATGGCTGTCCAGGAACTTGTTATGTAGAGCTCTATCCACCTGCCCCTGCCTCCTGAGTGCCAGGATTAAGCGTGTGCACCACCACCCTCTTGCTTAAAATTCTCAAATACTTAAATAAGTCAACTTTGGGAAAACTGTACGCACATCAGATGCTCATGACTACATATAAAGACACTTCGGAAAGAAGGTGCCACTCTTGATGAACGACCGTCAAAGTGCAGAAAGAAAGTATAGCAGGCCTATCAGAGCCAAACCTAGAGTTCACTGAGTTGCAAAAGAGCCCAGGAGCTGACAGACCTTAATGTTACAGATGACATGTGTTCAGTATTGGTCAGGAGGTGTGATCAAAGAGGCAGTGCTCTGCCTGCTAGGGAAAATGTTCCATCTCCTGGAATTAGAGCCAAAGGACAGTGGGCCTTGAACAGCGTCACTCTGGGGCAGGGTTGCCTAGAATTCATACGATACCAATGTCAGAGTTTATTGTTGCGATTCATCAGACTAGACTATTACAAAGGCTAGAAGATTCCACACTCCTAAAGGCAACTTATTTCAAGTTTGGGATACACATCAGGGAAGAGGTAGTAAGCGACGGCCCAACACCAGGCTCCGTGCCCAGGAAGTACCATGCCAATGCTGCGTTCCCCACTTCTGAAGCCAGGGTTTTCTATGAGCCTTGAGTCCTGGAGGATGGAGACTATACCTGACCACCGAGAGACATCTGCCTGGGACATGGCCAGGCTGCAGGGCTGAAGCAGGTATCTGTAACAGAAGCTGGGTCTGGGTATTGTTTTTAAGATAAGAGCTGTTTAACAGCATGTGTCAGTAGCAGACCCCTAACTAGTGGTTCTTGTAAGACATCATTTCGTTCTGCAGGCAAGGAGGTGCTTGGAGCTCGGTTAAAAGTATTGGACCTCTGCCCTCTGCGCCTACTATCTGCCCACAGGTACGGCTGCATATCCAACCCAGCATGTCACAGAGATCAATGAGCGGTGCTGGCAGCCAGGCCAGGAAAACAAGAGCTGGCTCAGCCAATCCTGCAGAGAGGAGGTGGGTATGCAACTGACAAACAGGAAGCGGGAAAGCACGATAGGCTCAGGGAATGGCCACAGCAAAGGTTACAAGAGAGACGGAGCTTGTGACACGCCTAAGAAGGAAGGCCCTGAGAGATCAGCAGGGCCAGACCTCATTCACCTTAAGTAACCTGAAGTCAGGAGATTAACAGTCTACTGTTATAGCGACAACAAAAAAGATAGGTCAAGGATTTACCCCTGAGTACTCCCTTTCCACTCCAGTCCTGAAACTACTGTAGGGAACCCTTGCAGCCTCAGCTGAGTTTCATTTGCTACAATTCAGTCCAACTCACTGCCAAAATGCCTTCGTCTTCCACTAAAGGCTGGAGCTTACTGACACCCTGTCTGGTTCGGTCTTCTCCTCGTTCCTCTTGGAACGTTCAGACTTTGTGATCTGAAGCTGCTCTTCCAGGCTGACTGCTTCAGTGTGGGTTTTTTTTTTTTCTCGTTTTTTAAAGATTTATTTATTATATATATGTATACTGTAGCTGTCTTCAGACACACCAGAAGAGCACATCAGATCCCATTACAGATGGTTGTGAGCCACCATGTGGTTGCTGGGATTTGAACTCAGGGCCTCTGGAAGGGCAGTCAGGGCCATCTCTCCCCCGCTTCTGTGTTCTTATTGCACGGTGTGTTGCTTGCTTTCTAAAATCAGCATGTTGCTGTCAGTTTGTGGGTGGAGGCAAATTATGTGTAGACCTGTTTTATCATTCTGGCCATTGTATTAGAAAGTTGATATTGTCTCCAAGCTTTCTGTGTCCCAGCTGACAACTACAGCAGAACACTGTATTGACACTCTGTGCCTGCTAATTAGCAGTTTGGTTTAACATCACTTAACCCACTTCTAGCTATAGCTTGGATTCGCCTACAAGTCTGGATTGTCCAAATCATAACCCCACCCTTTTCCTTGAGATTGTGACGCACCAGCTCAAGTGTTTTGAGGACCCAGGCACCTGCGTTGCTCAGGGCTTCGGGGACATCCACACTACCAGAAAGCAAACCTGAGTGTCTTAATAGAGAAAAAGGAGTTCCCAAGAACTCCCCAGTCCAGGTTCACATAGCCAAGGCTCATGGAGACTCGTGTGCTTCTGAAGTCACTCCAAGCTCACAACTCTGGCAGCGCGGTGGCCACAGGCCCAGTAGTGCCAGGAGGCAGCCGAAGAAGAAAGGTCTGTAAAGAACCAGGCCGAGGAAACCCAGCCTTTTCCCTGAGCAGCCTCCAGGTGCCATCTTCAATGGCATAGACCAACGTGGATACACGGTTGACAGTATAAACGGTGTCCCCACGCACTACAGACGTGAAGAGCGCTCCTTTGCTGTTGACAAATTGGCCAGGTAGCGATGTCCACTGGCCGGTGACCAGGTTGAGGCAGTCGATGGCACAGTGCAGGAAATCATCGGAAGGTCCGTTTCGTACTACATAGAGACTGTCGCGATGGGCCACCATAAAGTGACCGTAGCTCTGCGAACGACACAGTTCAGCCACCGGCAACCACTTGTCCATCTGCACCATGTACTCCACCACGGCAGTGACATCTGCCGGCCTCCACAGGCACACGAAGAGGCGGCCACGCGCCTGGGCGCAGGGAACCCCTGTAGCTGGCTGTGGCAAGTCTGCCACGAAGCTCCAGCAACCTGTAGCCGGATCATAACACTCCACGGAGCTCATGGGTGTCTTCTGGAATTCGCCACCAATGGCATAGAGGCGGCCTTCGAAGCCAGCCAGCGCCAAGTCATAGCGCGGTTGGTGCGGGCTGGGGAATTCGCACCAAGTGCCACCTTCCGGGTCATAGCAGAAGCTCAGCTCCACTACTTCCTTGCTGGCGCCACACACGCCCCCCACTATGTAGAGCTTGTTGCCCAGGGTGGCCACGCCCGCCAGCAGCGTGCTGGCCTCCAGAGGCAGCGCGGCCAGCGTGCGCCACGCGTCCTCCTCCTCGTCCAGGAAGCACATGGTGCGCGACGCGTCCTCTAGGAAGCCGGGTGTGGGTGTGTGCGTGCTCACCGCCACATATGTGCTGGGTCGCAGAGCCGCCACGTAGGCTCGGGCCTCGGGCAGCTCCAGCTCTGCCACCAGCTCGTGTGATCCGTCGCGGATGAAAAGCGCAGCACTGTGGAGCACGTCGCGCAGGCCGAAGGCGGCGGCCGCATCGCACAGCAGCGAGCAGTTGTCCGACGTGACGCTGTGCTCCAGGAAGCGCGCGAGAGCCGGCGCCTGCAGGAACGCGGCGCACTCCACCGCCTGCAGCAGCTCATCGTCGGCCACCAGTGCCGGCCGCTCTCCGCGCAGCACCCGCAGCGCCGTGCCGAAGCCCGCGGCGCTCAGTGCGCCCAAACGCACCTCGGCCGCGCGCGCCTCCCGCATGCCAGAGCGGAAAAGCCCGCGGAAGAAGCCGCAGTGCTCCACCAGCAGCGACTGCTCGGCCTGGAAGAGTTGGCCGTCCACCCACACCTGCACCGGGACCTCGGGGCCTGGAGGCATGATGAGCCAGAGGGGCGGAGGCTGCTGTCGCTGGGGGGTCTAGATTTGCCTGGGGCCACTGACTCGGGGCTACCCCGGGGCGGGGAGGGAAAAAAAACTTCCCTGGGGGTTATAAATACCTTCCTGGCTAAAGATAGGACCTACTCATGTGATGTGGCCGGCAAGCTTGGATAGCCTCTGAGCCCAGAGGGCATCTGGACACCTGTGTGGTCATTCAGTTCTGTGAAGAGACTAGTTGGGCCGAAGAGATGGTTCAACAGGTTCTTGCCTAGAAGCCTGGTTGGCCTGGGTTCAACCTGGAACCTACATAAAAGTAGAAGGAGAAAACCCACTCCACGGAGTTGTCCTCTGACCTCTGTGTTCACCATGTGGCATTCATCCCACCTCCCCAGAGACTCAGATAACTTTTTTTTAAAAAAGAAATAAATAGTGACAACACTAACTATATGCTGAATACCCACTGCATTCTGGGCTCTGCCAGGCCTGCACCATACCAAGCTGCACAGCCCTTATACAATATATGTACCTCGGCTGCTCCTCATCTTAAAATAGGGTAAATAGAAACATCTATATACAGTATTAGGACAAATTCTATAAGGTGTTCTGAATGAGGCCTGGAGAGTTTATACAAGTAGTCTAAGGTCTCTCAGATGAGACAAGCATTCAGAGGAGTAGGGAAAGCAGGTTGAAGGGAGAGACCAAATCGGAACAGATTGAATGGTCAGGCCAGGGCTCTATGATATGTCTCTGCTCATGCTTGCCGGTGAGCCCAACCAATAACCCACTCACGTTTAGCCTGCATGTACATAAGCGCACAGGCATGCCATGCTCTTGGGTGCTGGAAGACGATCTCAGATCCCTTGGAAATGGAATTACAGTTGAGAGTCACCATGTGGGTGTGGATGATGGGAATGAAGCCCTGCCCTCTGAGGAGGAGCCAGGGTTTGCTCTCAATGTTGAGTGGTCTCTGGAGCGCCATCTCAACCTCTTTTGGGGCTCTTTCCTTCCAGGTAACAGAGCATCCAGTAAGCAAGCCCCTTTGGGAGGAAGCTGCCCTTCTCTTGGAGTGGAAAGCTGGTGTCCGGTTTTCACTTGCCTGACCCCTCCGTGGCTGTCACTGTGGGTGAAGAAAAGCGCAGGTGCAGGAGGATAGTCCACCTGTGGGTGGGAAAGCCTCCTGCATGCAGTAACAGCTCTGCTTCAATTGCACCGTGAAAAGTGCTTTGCCTCCCAGTCCTCTCGGCATTCATGAGTAGTTACTACGGCCCTCCCCAGTATCCTTGGGGAATAGACAATCTCCACGTACGTTTCACAGCAACACTATGAGCTGGATTTCTCCGCTAGACAGGGTCTGACATATCCTAGTCTGGCTTCAAATTTGCCGTGCAGGAAGGGTTCTGTCTCCCAAGTTCATGTGCCACTATGTCCCATTTATGCGGTGCTAGGGTTGAACCCGGAGCTCTGTGCATGCTAAACAAGGGCTCTGCTTACGGAACCCACTGAAGCCCTGAACTACATGCTGCTAACACCTCCATTTGATAGGTACAGAGACTAACCTAAGGGAGGGTTTAGCTCATGACCAGCAGGTGGCAGATTTAGGACCAGAATGCAGCCAGTTTGTATATGTGCCCTTAAACATGCTGCCAAATTCTCTTCTGTGCAGAGTTTAGGGCAGCGGAAGGCACCTTGGGTTTATGAATTCCTAAGAAGACCTGGCTGAAGTGTGGGAAAGAGCCTTGCCCAGGATCTTGCAGTTTGGGACAGACAGCCCCAGGCTGTCCTGCAGTCCCGTCCAAGGCACTTTTCCAACTGTGCACGGCTTTCCTGGTTGGCCATCTAATACTCAGTCCCAAGATGTGAGAAGGAAAGGAGTTCGATGATTGCCTTGTCCTTCTACTTCACTCTGAAGGGGAGGAAAATGAGGACCAGGACCAGGTGGTGTATCTGGGAGATGTTCTCCTGGGTCTTCATTTGGGAGGGTGGAGCAGGTATCCATTGCCAGAGAGGCAGTAGGAGGGGGATAGGAGAACCCTGCTCCCCTTTAGGACACAGACATAGACCCTACAGATGTATGTGTTAACCCACAGCAAATGTGCCTCCCTTAAGGCACTCCCTAGTTCACCCCATCAAAACAGGCCTGGGATGTGGGGACCACTAGTGTGAGCCTGGGAGGCCAGAGGCCTGGAAGACACTGCCAGAAATATCTCAGATGCTCTGCCCCAGGGACCAGGCAGGAAGAGGGGAAGGAGATGGGGGTGGGGTGGGCAGAAATCCCACGAGTACTATCCCAGGCCCTCTGCCAGTTTCTCTCCTTCCTTGAGCCCAGACATTGGCTGAAAGGACCCAGAATGTTCCAGGCATTAGGTATGGCAATCCTTTCTTGGGGGCAAGTGGATGCTGTAGTGTCAGATCTTTACCTGTATCCTTGTTAGGCCTTAGTGACAGGGAGAGTGTCTGGGAGGCTTCCAGATGAAGGGGGCTTTTCCTCAGTGTGGACTTGACAGAACTGTCTACCGGCCCATAGGCTACTCCCTCCCTAGACAGGCATCATCTCTCTACCTGCCTAACCTTGCTTGCCTCAGAAGGCAGATTGTCAGGACAGGGCTGCTACACAGTTGTCATCTGTTAGCCTGTTCCTGACACCTAACAGAAGCCAGACAGAGCCAAATGGAACCACCTAAGAGCAGGAGGCAAAAATCACAAGACTCTTCTAGACTGAAGTTTATCTTCCAATCCATACCCCACCCCCAAGTCAAGGCCTCTTGAGTGAGTAGGGGCTCACGCACGCACCCTGTTTCTACCTTCCATGGCCTGATGATGATGAGGGGTCCACATAGGGTAGTGATCATGGCTCTGCCTCTGAGCCCAGGCTTTGCCCTTTGGTCCCACCCTCAGGGCCCCAGCCGGTGGTGTGTGCAGCTGTGGGTTTCCTCCTCCCAGATCCTGAGTGGCCCTCTGGGAGATGGAGAGGACAAGGAACCGTCTTGGCTGTGGGCAGCCCACAGAGTTCCCAGGCCCTGCCTGACCCCTGTCTGACCTCTAACAAACCCCCCTCTCCACTTTGCACTCCCCACACTGAGAGAGATGGGGGTGGGGACAAAAGGCAGGCAGGCACTGGGCTCTGAGCCTTGGAGGGAGCACAGACCCAAGCCTTATTCATATCTGCAGCTACATGGTCAGCACCCAGTAGGGGCTTTCTCTCTGTGTTTTTAATTAAAAAAAACTTTTAAACGATGTTTTTATTCAATTTTTATGTGTATGAGCGTTTTGCCTGGATGTATGTATGTGTGCCACGTGAATGCCTGGTGCCTGCAGAGGCCAGGTGTCATCAATGGTTGTGAGCCACCAGGTAGGTGATGGGAACTAAAACTGGATCTTCTCCAAGAGCAATACGTGTGCTCAACTGCTGGGTCATCTCTCCAGCAGGGTCTACTCAGTGGACCCGATCCCCAACCTGTTGGAACCCCTAGTGAGCGGAGGGAAATTCAGCTTCTGTCCCAGAAGAACACTGCCTGATGGAGGAGACATAACTCTTGTCTTTGGAGAAACGAGCCTCCAGTCTGATGGTGGAGCCTCTTTCCAGTCACAGCGAAGACAGTACACACCACAGGGAATACCTCGCAGCTCCCGAAGTTGGGAAAGGGATGCTTGCCTGGGCTTTGATGCGACGCGACCACCACTTTGCTAAAGCTATGCAGCCTCTCCAGGCCTCGATTTCACACCCGTGAGGTGGGATTTGCAAATGATTTCTAAGGTTCTACTTGGTTTAGATATTGTGATAGGTCATGGAGCAGCAATTGAAGGCACGTTGTGCTGTGACCCAGGAGAAGATGTAATAGAGTTTCCAAATCTTAGCTTTATGTGCAATTGCTTGTGGGTGTCCTGGCGTCAGGAAAGACAAGCCCTACATTCCTTCTCTGTTCATTCCCTACCCGCTCTGTACATCTATTGAACACTGACTGCAAGCTCAGCAGTTGTGACTGGGCCCAGCAACACAGCCTCCACATCTGGGGTGTCTGAAGTCCTCTATAAGAGCTTCGATTGAGGGGCTAGACAAGAAGAGTTGAGCTATTACCCAAACGGAATTACCTCTCTCTCGAGCGAACTGCCTCCTTTCTTTTTGAGACAGGCTCTGACATAGTGTAGGCTCCTCCTGCTCCCCTGATCTTGAAGGAGAGAGAGCGAACTTGAACTTCTGATCCTCTTGCCTCCAACTCAGATCAGCTGGAATTAGAGAGGCCTGTACCATCAGTCACTAGAGTTTATTTGGTGTTGGGTGGGGATCGGTTCCAGTGCTTTGTGTGAACTGAGCCCCAGCCCAAGAATGACTAAGCAACTCCCCCCACCTCACACAAACTCAGAAGTGGCAAAACTCTCCTCTGGGGAACGGTGCTGGCTCCACCTTGCTCTCTCCAGCACTCCTGCAATGAGACAAGTTTTTTCTCCAGGGACCCCGTCTGGAATGTCTGCACAAGGTTGTAGCCAGCCCGGGGAATGTGGCTACAACTTGGCTTCTAACTTTTCAACTCCTACAATTCAGAGGAAACCCCTTGTGTTCCTCTGTTCAAGCAAGTCTGGCCTGAGGTATAATGTAAACAAATCCCTCTGGTACCTGGAAAGCTTTATAACAGCTGGTTTACTGTGAATCCCTCAACAGCTAGACCAAGTCAGAATTCACATCCTGTCCAGAAAAAGGGTTTTTGTTGTTTTTGTTGTTTTTGTTGTTGTTGTTGTTGTTGTTGTTGTTGTTGCTTAGGAGGGACACTGCAGTCCTGCTGGTACACTGGACCCTCTGCCTGCTGGCCAGGTTTCCATGGTTTCTTGGTTTGTTTGTTTGTTTTTTCTGGTTAGTGTAACAGGGCCCCCCAGAACTTAGTAGGCCCTCAGACCTTAACAGGACTGACTCCACAATGGAAGAACCATTCGGGCCACAACATGCAGCACACACAGCACCATCTGCCAAAAACAAAAACGAAGCCCTGATCCATCAAAGGCCATCGCTCTGGGAAAGCCTCTAACGGCTTTTCCGGCTTCTGTAGCTCTGACTCTGGCTAACATAACCGTTCTTGTTACCGAAGATGTGTCAACCTAAGAAAGGATTTTGTGCTTCAAAGCTCACCCCGAGAAGGGCCCAAGGCTACCCTGGGATCCCAAACACCTGGTGTAATTGCCGGCTAACTAATGAAGACTTTATACTGACCTAGCATAAAGCGGGTGAGCGGGCAGTCAGCTTACCATTGTGGGACAGGAATGGGCTGGAGCTAGTACGCCCTTCCCCACCCCAGAACGAGTGTTTTCTAGAATACAGGCCTTCAGGGTGCTAGAATTTACTCAGGCCTGCCAAAATCTCATCCCAAAATTTTGTATTTACTTACCCATCAGTATTTATAGATAGGGACACCAAACCCCAAAGAAGTGGGTGATTTACCTAAAGTTATCTCAACAACTAAGTTCTTGTGCCCTATCTCCAGCATAACCAGATCTCCCTGAGACCCTGGGAAATGAGCTTCTCCATCGCCCTCCCACCAAGCTCAGAACGACTGTCCACTCCAGAACACAGAAGACATATTCAACTTTTTACTTCTGCCAGGGAGAAAAAGTAATCCAGGATGGATTAGATTCTGGAAGCCAAACCTGTATAAAGTAATTGTTTTACATTCTAGTGGCAGTTATCAATTATACATAATAATGGGTTTTTATGTGACATTTTTCACACATGCATCTAATGTGTTTTGATTATATTCACTGCTCCATACTCCCTCTCATGTCCTACCACTCACTTATCCCCTTCTTCTTCCCAATTACTTTCCTTTCAATTGTCATGTCTTTTGATGGACTTTTGGCGCCCCAATCAATGAGTTCAGTTAGGATTACTTACAGAGCGTGGGTGAGGTGTCTTATGTCTGGTTTGAGACCTTTTCATGTAACTCAAGCTATCCTGGAATTCACTAGGTAGCCCAGGCTGGCCTCCAGTGTGCCACTGCCGCAACCCTCCCTCAGCTTCCCAAATCTTGGCTGGGTCATGAAGTCTTAGCAAGGGCCACAACTCCTTTGTCCCAAGAGCCTGAGTTCTGCTGTGATGGTATTTGGAGTCGCCCATGCAAAACACAGAAGTGGAGCTCTGAGGTTGAGCTGGTTGTGGTCTAAAGCAAAAGTGACAGAGACCAACCAGGAGCCAGGGAGCACAATCCTGGGTGTTCTGGCCAGGCAGGGAGGGCTCAGCGGCTTTTAAAAGGTGTTTGGAGCGCGGAGGCCACGCCCCGTCCACGCCCCTCCTCCAGCGGGCGGGCACTGATGGGTCGGCCTGGAGGGTGACTAGGGGCGTGCAACTAGCAGACCTTCGGGCTGAAGACCGGGGTGGCCATCTGCAGTTTCGCCATGTCCTCAGTGTTCGGCAAGCCCCGAGCTGGCAGCGGGCCCCACAGCGTGCCTCTGGAGGTTAACCTGGCTATCCTTGGGCGCCGCGGAGCGGGCAAGTCTGGTGAGTGGTGTGGAGCGTGGAGGATGAGGGCAGCTTCATCCCCCAGCTCCCAGGGAGTTGCTCCCCCACACTCTCCCCTAATCCCTCGGTGGTTGGGTGAGTCCCCGTGACTTTGCTTTTTGCCTCAGTTTCTCTGTTGTGGGCTCTCACTCCCGCCTTTTGTTTATCTTTAGCTGCTTGCCTGGCTCTTCCTCTGTCTCTGTTCTCAGTGCCTGTGACTCCTGTCCCCCCACAAAACTCTCTCTTTGTGTTTCTCTTAGGTCTTCCACTCATCTCCATCCCTGGGACCAGCAACAAAATCTCGTCAGCTGACACTAAGGAGACCTGTTGGCGCTGGTCTCCAGCCCTGGGTCCCTTTGAATTTAGTGGCATCCTTGCTATTCCTTGATCTGTGCTGTCCACCCCCTCAACACCCCCTCCAAGGAACTTAGTAGAAGTCAGTAGAGATTAGAACTTCTCAGGCTCAGGCCACTCCTACACTGCCAACCCTTGGAACTCTGAAACAGACTATTCTTATCAAATGTGTTTATTTCAAGTCAGACCCCTCTTGACTTTCTGGAAAAAGACTATAGTCCCAGGTGCCAGGGACTTGTCCTTGGGAAATCTGAATCTTGGGCTACTACTGAGATAGTTTCTGTCATCACCTTCATCACTTCTAAAAGCCATCACAGAGACCCCAAAGGGAGTGTTTGCCCTGCTCTCTGACACTTTAAGACCCTGTCAGCTGAAGATGGGTAGCCAGAAGGGACTCTCCTAGCTGCCCTGTTCCAGCCCACAGTGAATAGCCACCAGGCCTGTGAACTAGAGTTTTCCTTCTCCTCCTTTCTCTGAGACTCCCTGGGGAAGTTTGAAGCCAGCACTCCTGACTTAGAAGGAGGACCCAGAACATGGTTTTCCTTTAAAAACCAGCCTGTTCCCAGTGACTCTGCCAATGGTCAGTCAGCTAGTGACTTACATGGTTAAAGGATTCCTTTTTTTTTTTTTTTTTTTTTTTTTTTGATGCCAGGCTGTCCTAGAACTTTTTATGAAGCCAAAGATGGCCCTGTATTCCTGAGTCTTCTGCCTTCTCCTTCCAAGTGCTGGGTTTGTAAATGTGCACCACCATTCCTGGCACTGGCAAAACTGGGGATGGAACCCAGGGCTTCGTGCATGGTAGGCAGCTAGGTAACATCTTCAGCACCAGAAAGTTTAAAAATACGTATTCTTTGGCTAGCAGTTTGCCAACTGGCACTGTTAGGAATCCTTCAAAAGAATCTTACGTTTATTTTTGAGCCTAGCAAGAGTCCGGCATAATATAGTTGGGTGACCCTTGCCTTTATGTGCTGAGCTCTGAGCAGAAGCAATCCTGCACCCTACAAGGGAAAAAGAACCACTTTTCCAGTCTTACATTTTCAAGAGGGGCATGGAAGTCTCACTGAGAGCCAAAGCCCAAGGTGTAGAGGACGTAGACTGGAGGGTGTTTACTTGGGACACACTCTGTCCTGGACCTTGCTTGGAAACTCATGTTCTGGGGTGGAGGTGGGGGTTGTTGTGTGTGTGTGTGTGGGGGGGTACGTCAGACTCTTCCCAGCCATAGCCGGTCCATTCTTCACTTACTGTAGTGGTCCTCAACCTCCCCAATGCTGCAGCCCTTTAATATGACTCCCAACCATAAAATTACTTTCTTTTTCTTTTTTTTTCTTTTCTTTTTTTCGGAGCTGGGGACCAAACCCAGGGCCTTGCGCTTGCTAGGCAAGCGCTCTCTACTGAGCTAAATCCCCAACCCCAATTACTTTTGTTACTACTTCATAACTGTAATGTTGCTGTTGCTATGGATCATAATGTAGATTATGTGTGTTTTCTGTGAAAGGGTTGCTTCACTTCCAAACGGGTTTGTGACCCACAGGTTGAGAACCGCTGGCTTTACTGTCTCTGGCCTGTAGGCAAAGCTAGAATAAATGTCTCCATACTAAAAAGTCAGTGTGACCCGTCCAGGGGTGGGAGATGTGTCCCTTGAGTTGGGGGAACTCACCAGACCTCCGGATCACTAGATGTAGGGTCTTGACCCTGGGGTTGGTTTTTCACAGATACTCTTAGACATGCCTTTTGCTAACTTTCATGCTCATAGAAGTTTTTAGAAACTAATCCCAGGGGTGCATGCAGTTAGTGGGGCTTGGCACCCTATCCCTATGCCTTCTGAGCCAATTCCTCTGCTCTGTAGCCCAGGGCCTTTGGAGAGCCAAGCTTGGTGTCAGCAGAGACCACAGGGGTCAGTTATGCCTCCATAAAGTGAGAGTGACAGTGACCTCGGAGCTGGCTATAGATGCAGCAGTGGCCTGAGCCTCCCTCTTTCTTCTTGCAGCCCTGACTGTGAAGTTTCTCACCAAGAGGTTTATCAGCGAATATGATCCCAATTTGGGTAAGAAGCAACTCCTCTCTTGGCTTCCTGCTGCCTGGGCCCCACCTGGATGGTCCCCTGAGAGCTCCCCATGGGTGGGCCCTGAGCAGCACTGTGGATCTTAGAGTAGAAGAGGAAGATCCCTGGGATGAATCGGTGCATATAAGACAACTGGGGGGGGGGGGCTGGTCCAACTCAAGGAACTGAGACTGCCTGCCCTAAAATATGTGGTACAAAGAGACTTTAGAAGAATGTTTTTCTTAAATAGCAGAATGTCCACATCCAAATAGGCACAGTTACCCAAAGTGTTCACTCAGTGTTCTCCCCGAGACAGCCAGACATGCTATTTAAGGGATTCTCTATTGGTGGTGGACATTCTTTGAACCAGGAAGCATTTGTTTTGCTTTAGGTTTTTAAATGTATTGTACTTTATGGATATATGTCTTTTGCCTGCATGAATATCTGTGCACCATGGGTGTGATTGATACCAATGGAGTTGCGAAGAGGGCGCTGGATTCTCTGGAACTGGACAAGAGACAAATGCTCTCAACCACTGAACCATTGCTCCATCCCTTCCCATGCTTCCTTATACGAAGCTAAACTTGTATGCTGGCTCTGACGTTCATTGGCTGGGTAACTTTGAGACAGTCACTTAAGCTCTCTGAGCTACTATTTCCTCCTCCACAAGAGGAGTCTAAGCATAGCTAAACCAGAGAATTGCTGCTAGGATTAAAGAAATGGTGCATGGTAGGCTAGTGCTTGACCCAGTAGACTCTTGGAGAACGTTTACTTCTTCTCAAATGGCTTCCTATGCATACTCCCCCGAGCCCCCCACATTCATCAGACCTGGGCTGTGAAACTTATTTTTTCTTTCTTTCTTTTTTTTTTTTTGGAGCTGAGGAGTGAACCCAGGGTCTTGCACTTTCTAGGCAAGCGCTCTATACCACTGAGCTAAATCCCTAACCCTGTGAAACTTATTTTTAACAGAAGGATCGTCCCTCAAAATAAACCCTTACATAGGACCCTAATACCCAAGACAATCAAAATTAGAATCTGATCAGCACTGAAGAAGTCACTTCTAGTTTGTGTTTATAACACTTCTATTTGTAAACTGTCTACTGAGAACAACGAGGTGTCTGAATGAGTTTAGCTTTTCAAGAACGATGTTGAGTTGTTTTCCCGTTCATTAAAATCAAATAAAGTGGGGCTGGAGAGATGGCTCAGCGGTTGAGAGCACTGGCTGCACTTCCAGAGGTCCTGAGTTTAATTCCCAGCAACCACATGGTGGCTCACAACCATCTGTAATGGAATCCGATGCCCTCTTCTGGTGTGTACTCATATATATGAAATCAATCTTTTTTTTTTAAAGATTTATTCATTTATTATATATAAGTACACTGTAGCTGTCTTCAGACACACCAGAAGAGGGCATCAGATCCCATTACAGATGGTTGTGAGCCACCATGTGGTTGCTGGGAATTGAACTCAGGACCTCTGGAAGAGCAGTCGGGTGCTCTTAACCTCTGAGCCATCTCTCCAGCCCCCTGAAATCAATCTTAAAGAATAACACACACACACACACACACACACACACACACACACACACACACAAACAAATAAAATGTTGGTGCCCCAAGGGCTCTGGGTCACAAGATAAGACCCCCTTCTGCAGCACTGCCCCCAAGAGGCTCACAGTTCACGCTAGATTGGAATACAGAGGAGGAGAGTGCTCAGGAGATACGGCTTCCATGTTTCTTTTGAGATTGGTTGTCATGTAGCTCAAGCCTTTAAACCATCAGTGTGACCAAGGATGACCTTGAGCTTCTGAGCCTCCTTCATCCACCTAAGTGCTGGGATTATAGGTGTGTGCCACCGTGCCTGGTTTATTCTGTGCTGCTGATTGAACCCAGGGCTTCATGCAGGCTCAGCTAATGCTCCAGCAGCTGAGCTGCACCACCAGGCCCTGTGTTTACCTTTTTTTTCTCATCATCCATTTCTAGCACCTCCTCTTCCCTGCTCTCCATCCGTCCCCTTCCCCGGGATCTCACCAGATGATTCCAGTACAGTGGTGATTTGAGCTTCCTGGTTGAGCAATTTTGGAATTCTGAGTTGATAATGGAACGTGTGGTCAGACTGTCTGAGGTGGGGGGGGGGGTGCAGACAGCAGCCTATAATGTTTAACCACCTCAGTCTTTGGTCTCTTGTTCTCCCGAGAGCCTGTTACATTGAAACTAGTTGTTCTTAGTTCAGACACCCTGGTAGGCCAGACTGGGAGACCTAAGCCTCTCCCATGGAGAGAAGTCTGAACATCCAAGAGGAAGGCGTGCCTCAGGCACAGGTGGCTAATACAGCTCTTTTCCAGGGTCTCCTAGGAGCCTGAGCACATGTGAGACTCTTTGAGGTGGAAAGCCATTCCCATCTTCGGCCTGATGTGTGGTATTAGTTGTAGCTTTGACTGTCTGTCCTGTGGGATTGAATTGTTTTTGAATTCCATTTCAAGAATTATTATCAGCTTAGCTGCAGAGGTACACACATTTAATTCCTGCATTCAGGAGGCAGAGGGAAGTGGATCTCTGTGAGTTCAAAGCCAGCCTGGTCTACAGAATGAGTTCCAGGACAACGAGGGCTACACAGAGAAACCCTGTCTCAAACAAACAAACAAATCACAAACAAACAAGAATTATTATCACTTCCATTTTTTCAGAAAGAAACTGAGTCAGAGAGGTCTCAGTGAGTCTCCTAACTGGGCTCTCTGAGCTTCATTTTCCCCATATGGAGGCTGAGACTGGATTGTCTGTGTTGGAGTTGTGTCTTGTAGGCAGTGACTGGAGCTGCTAGGAGCCAGATGGAAGTCATTTGCCGCAGTTCTGTCCTGGTGGGCAAGGGCTCCAATGAATATTCTTTCCTGGTTCCTCTAGGGGACAATGTCAACTTCTTACCTCATTTGCCTTCATCCCGTTCCTGCAAAGACAAGGATGCTCATCGCGTCTGAGGTGCCACCTGATGTACAATCATACAGACCTTCTCTGGTGCCTTTCGTAAAATTACTATTTTAAAGATGTCGAAGTGCCCAGAGTCAAGATAGGCTCTATACCACTATGCCTGGGTGAGAAGCTGCCATTCTAGCTCCCAAGGCTTTATCCAACTTGCATATCTGTACTAGAATTCCTACTAAATAGGATGCTTCATGGAGGACTAGCAGATCCATCATTAGTCAGGGAGTAAGGGAGTCCCAGTGGGAAGGCAGTCCAGAAGGCCCAAGTTCAAGTCCCCCCATTCCTGGAATTAAATGACCCCAGTGTGTCTGCCATGCATACTAGGCAAGCCTTCTAACCATTGAGTTGTATCCCCTCCCCCCAACCCCAGTCTTACCACAGCATCTCACTACATTGCTCAGACTTACCTTGAACTCACTCTGTAGCCCAGGCAAGGATTGATCTTGCAATCCTCCTGCCTCAGCCTCCCAAAACAACCTGGTCATCTTTCTACAGTGGAGCTAACAGACAATCGATCTGCTAGCCTCTTGGGTAACAGGAAAACCGGGACAACTAAGGCCAGGGTAACACTTGTCACTGGACTGAGCAGGACTTTACCTGTTTGGGGGTCAGTGCCTAAAAGGCAAGTCTGGCAGGAAAATAAGAAGTATGAACACAAGATAGGCATCCAGCAGCAGTTCTTCTTGGGCCAAATATAGTTAAACATTTGGAGCATATTTTCCACTATTTTTTTTCCTTCTTCTTCTTTGGATAAGAGCAGCTATTTATCCAAGTCCCCAAAGCAGGCTGGGGATGAGAAGCTGTCCGTGACTCAAGTTGGATGTTAGTGGACCTGGCACGTGTCCAGGCCCGCTTGCCTGCCAGCGGCCATCAGAGAGAAGTGTGTGACTGCATTCCCCACGGGGTAAGGGTGCTGTTCTCGGAGTGGCCACTGCCAGGAAGGCAGAGAACACCTCAGATTTGCCCAGAGGGTCACCCAGGGAAAGGTGGGGACTTAGGGTACACACGTACATGTGCCAGAAGCACAGGGACCGTGGGGGTGAGGGAAGCAACTGTCAGCGAGCCAGTGATGGTTTCTGTATGGCTGACCACATTCTGATTTCTTGGGTTTAAAGTCATAAGAACTAAAAAAAGAAAAAAACGCAAACTGCTGAAATCCAAATAAGGTTGGTAAATTAGCTCATAGTGCAGGACCCGCATCAACTTCCTGGTTTGTCGATTGCGCTGTGGTTGTCCAAGGTGTTCATGTTGAGGGGAGCAGACAAAGAGCATCCGTGTGAGTTTGTAACTTCCGTTTGAGTTTAAAATGACTTCTCTATAAAATAAATGGGTTGCGAGGGCTGCGGATATCAGTCAGTAAAGTGCTTGCCATGCAAGCACAGGGGCCTGAATTCAGACTCCCAGCACCCATGTCAAAAGCGAGGACTGGTGGCATGCATCTGGGGGAGCAGAGACAGCTCAACCCCTGGAACTCTGTGGCCAGCCAGCCGGCGACAAATTGGTGAGCTTCAGGCTCAGTGAACGATCATGGCTCAAACAGAGAGGTGGAGGGGCTGAAGGGATGACGCGTTAAGAGCAGCTCGTCCTTCCAGAGGACGAAGGTCCTGTTTCTAGTGCCCATGGTAGATGGTCACAGCTACCTAACACTCTAGTGCCAGGGAACTGAGTGCTCTCTTCTGGTCTCTTTGGGCACCAGCACACAGACGGGCACACACATAAACATAAGCGTAAAACCTCTTTTAAAAATAATAAAGTGGAAAGAGGGTGAAGAAGACACCGATGTCAAACTCTGACCTCCACAGGGACATGCACACGCGGACATGCACACCTAGATACACCACATCCTCACCCAAATTAATAAAAACAAAAGGAGAAAATAATTACCTGGGAATGCGGATGTGTCCCGTTAACTTTGGGGCTCCTTCATGTTCCTCACCGCCGTTTCTAGAGATTTATTATGAGCTGAGCCCCAAGTCTGGATTCCTAAACAGTCTCCCCACAGTCCTGGGATACAGGGAGGTTAAATGTGCTAGCTCAGGGGCAAGCCAAGGCCTGGAGATTGTTAGCTCTGGCTCGGCAGATGTGTGTGCCTTTAGTCCCAGCACTTGGGAGGCAGAGGTAGTAGGTTTCTGAGTTTGAGACCAGCCTGGATCCAGGACAGCCAGGGGTACACAGAGAAACCCTGTCTCAAAAACAAAAACCAGGACAGAAAGAAAGAAAGAAAGAAAGAAAGAGAGAGAGAGAGAGAGAGAGAGAGAGAGAGAGAGAGAGGGAGAGAGGGAGGGAGGGAGGGAGGAAGGAAGGAAGGAAGGAAGGAAGGAAGGAAGGAAGGAAGGAAAACTGATAGTTCAAGTTATGATAGTTCAAGTCATCATAGTGTTTCTGTTTTAAAAGGACACACTTCCAGCTCCAAAAAAAAGAAAAGAAAAAAAAAAAAAAAAAAAAAAGGACACACTCCCTGAGATCTGAAGTGGTGTGACTAGATCAGGTAGTTGAAATGTAGCTGAGGTTGGATTTTGGGGAGATGTTCAGTGTATGTCCATGCTGTGTACTGTGTATGTACATGCTGTGTGTGTGTGCTATGAATGTGCGCTGTGAGTGTTATGTGTGCTGTGTGTGTGTGTGCTGTGTGTGTACATGCTGTGTATGTGTGTGCTGTGAATATGTGTACTGTGTGTGTGCTGTGTAAGTACATGTGTGCTGTGTGTTTGTGTATGTGTGTACTATGTGCTGTGTGTGCTGTGTATGTGTGTGCTGTGTGTGTGCGTGCTGTGTATGTGTGTGCTGTGTATGTACATTCTGTGTGTGTGCTATAAATATGTGTGCTGTGTATGTGGGTGCTATGTGTTTACAGTCTATGTGTGTGTAGTGTGTGTGCAGTATATGTGTGCACTGTGTGTTGTGTGTGCTGTATGTGTGTGCTATGTGTAAGTTTACATATCTGTATGCACGCAGAGACCAGAAGGCATCAAACACCTTGCTCTGCCACTTTCTACTTTATTCCTTGAAGAAAGGGTCTTCATGAGCCCAGGCATAAGCTGACAGCCAGCAATCCACAGTAATTCTCCTGGGGTTTTTCTAGGGCTACAGGCATGTGCACATCTATGATTGGCTTTTTACCCGGGGACTGGGGACTTGAACTCAAGCCCTCATACTTCTTTGGCAATCACCCCTCCCCACTGAGCTTTCTCCCATTTCCCTGAAGTTGGTCTGGATTCTACATGTGATAAGGATGACTTACAGAGCCTTGGAGCTTCTGAGTGAGGTCTGGCTGCCCTCTCTATCATATCAGAAGCTTCGCTTTGCTCTTGTCTCCTACTGAGGGAAGAAGTCTTTGGGAATTCCCTGTGGGCTGGGTACTGTGCTGGGAAGAGAAAATCAGAATTCTTGGAGGAAATTCCAAGCCTCAGCTGCTTAGTCTGTCTATGGGCCACACGCCGCACCACAGGCTTTGTACATGGATCCAGATTAGCCCATCCCCCAGGGCATGGTGTATAGTTGCCTCTGATGCTTCTAACCTGACAAATGAAGAGGGACAGTAGCCTGGTTACGGCTCTTAAGGGCTAGTCAAGGCTACACAGGAGTCCAGCCCAGGAGGAAGCTGGGACATTGGCCGTGTCCTTTATTGTGTGGCTTGCCATGCTGCTCACCTGGCTGACCATCTGTGTTGCAGAGGACATCTACAGCTCCGAGGAGACTGTGGACCACCAACCTGTGCACCTGAGGGTCATGGACACTGCAGACCTGGTAACATTACTGCCCTGCCCCCGCTCCCCCATCCCCAGAGAGACCAGACCATCAGTGCAGCCCCTCCAGGACCTGACCTCACGAGGCCATCTGGACCCCTTTAGGCTGCAGTTTTTTCTGTGTGTCCCTGAAGGGGACTCTGACTTTTCTGGGCCTGAATCTTTCATTTGGCAAATGAAATGAGCCTGTGAGCCCGTCTCCCCGACGTATATCTCCATGTCCTCATACCCACGGCTGGAGTCACTTCTCAGAGGCCAAAGGGGCAGTGTGGACCTGACCTTAAACCAGCAATACTCAGAGACAGCAGGTCCTTGGAGGGCTGTGCCAGCATCTTTGACTGGGTGCCCAAGGGGCCAAGGTCTCCAAGTCTCTGGCTGGGTGGTGGGAGGGAGGTTTGTGAGACAATGTCTCTTTTCACACCAAGCCAAATCAGAACTGAAGTGCTCCTTTGAAAAGGGATCTGCTGGGGAACAATATACAAAGACTCCCGAGGTGGAAAGGGCAGCCCAGGTGAAGGCCTTTCCCCCCAAGTTCTTCTGCCTCTCAGTTAGGGTCCTCTCCCTTACTCCAGGACACCCCCAGGAACTGCGAGCGCTACCTGAACTGGGCCCATGCCTTCCTGGTGGTGTATAGTGTGGATAGTCGTGAGAGTTTCGAAGGCAGCAGCAGCTACCTAGAGCTGCTGGCCTTGCATGCCAAGGAGACACAGCGTGGCTACCCTGCCCTGCTGTTGGGCAACAAGCTCGACATGGCCCAGTACAGGTGAGTGCAGGCATCTTAGCCCTCTCCTCTAGAGCTAGCTAGGGATGCAGGGTGGCATCCTGCTGCCAGGAAAAACGATACTCTTAACTCCAGGTAAAAGAGACCTGGGAGAAGGGACTGGGAGTTTGTCTTCTAGGCAGCCAATGACAGGAAGGCAAAGACACCTGGACTACTTCGAACATTGGCTGGACCCCCCAAAAGGCAAAACAAGCACTTCTTCCTGTCAGGCGTCTCAGTGGTCTCTTGCATCAGCTTTCCCTGAGGCTGTGTGACATTCTGGTTGCCCTCCCAGCAGCGGACTAGTCATTTAGTGACTAACTCTAGTCCCAAGGAGAGGGTCTAATTTGCTCCTGGGATCAGGTGACTGCTATGGTCCCAGCATCCCTTGCCTTGTTCAAGCATAGATTCCAGGTTTGTTACCACAGTTGGCTGTTAAAGGCAGGCCTCTCTTAGAAAGGGTTGGATTTGAACCAGAGGTCACAGACTGGGCCAGAGGGCAGGTCACCACAGAATGCTGCAGCCGTATTTTGCTTGGCTGGCATTATGTTTTAAATGACTTAGACTTGGAATGCTCTAAGGTGGGGCCTGATCCTTTAAGCTGACCGCAGGCCCTGCCACTCCTTGTGGCTTCTACCTCCACCCTCTCCACACATCCAAGTCACCAGCCTGGCCTTAAGGTCCTTGACACGGAGGCCCAAGCTTGAGCAATCCCACTGAAACTCTCCAGTGTGGACATTGCCCCTTGTGTCCAGCACACCTGCTGGGTGTGGCACCTTCCACTTGTCCCCTCCTGATCTTAACCTGTTCTTGCTCTCCCAGGCCCCGGAGGCCCAGGGACTGATGTTGGGGGTTTTTTTTTAGAATAGGTCACACAGGCAGAGGGAGGAAAGAGTTGTGGATTCCTGAAAGGTAACCATGGTGGTATGGGGGCCTTCTGCATGGGTGGTCCAACCTTCAGCCCAGGAAAAATTGCATCATGGGGAATTAGGGAAGTTGTACAGTGGGTAAGTCGCTGAAGATGGTCTTTGCAGTTGAGTGCAGCACTAACAGGTTAGGGTTCCGTGGCACAGTATGTCTCCCAACCCCTTGCTCCTGCCAAGTCAGCCTTGGCCCAGAGGCTTCTCCCTACTGTTTCTTACCCTGGCATCTCCTCCCATCTTGGGCTGTGCCATGGTCCTAAGGGAAGGTGGCTGGGACAGCTCATCGACGGGTGGTGGTAAGCAGGATTCAGCCGAGGTGCAGCCTTGGCTTCAAGACCCAAGGAGTCCTCGTCCCTCCCCTCTTCGGAACAAGAGCCGGTCATCTTTTTTTTCCCTCCACCTCCACGTCCATGAGTTCCAGTCAGAAGCTCCTATAGCTCTTCCACCTGCAAACATTTATCCAGTCTTCATGGGAGGCAGAGAGGGCCATATGGGAGCGAGGACATCCCTCGGGGATATGGCATCCTCATTGCTGTTCTCTGCTGGCCCTCGACTGGACAAGCAGACAAATCCTATGAGCCTCGAGAGTCTGTCTGTCACGGCTTCCCGCATAATCGGAGGGGTGCCACCCACTTCATTGCAAACAACTGCTCTTCACTACTAGTAGTCCCTCAAGCTGAGGGTGGCCATTTCCTGAGGAGGAGATGGGCAGTGCCTTCTTCGTCTGGCCACAGGCAGGGTCTAGCATGAAAGGATTTGGCTCTGCCATTCTCTCTTCCTCATATTCATTCCTAAATCCCAGCTTTGGCAGTCGAGGGCTGAGTCTGTACCAGGTACTGCGCTAAGCACTCCACGCATGTTGTCTTAGCCCTAACAGCCTCTGAAGAGGTGGGTGGCATGATCCTGTTGTATTGATGAGCAAACAGACTCAGAGGCTGAAGATGAGTCCAGACCACTGGGTGGGGAGATAGGTGTGGGGCCCTCTCTGCCTGACTTGCAATGACACTCTCCTGACTGCCTCACCCTGCTTCCTCTCCAGGCAAGTCACCAAGGCCGAGGGTGCGGCTTTGGCAGGCAGATTCGGGTGCCTGTTTTTTGAGGTCTCTGCCTGCCTGGACTTTGAGCATGTGCAGCACGTCTTCCATGAGGCTGTGCGCGAGGTGCGACGAGAGCTGGAGAAGAGTCCCCTGGCCCGGCCCCTCTTCATCTCTGAGGAGAAAGCCCTGTCCCACCAGACTCCACTCACAGCCCGGCACGGACTGGCCAGCTGTACTTTTAACACTCTCTCCACTGCCAGCTTGAAGGAGATGCCCACCGTGGCCCAGGCCAAGTTGGTCACTGTGAAGTCATCTCGTGCCCAGAGTAAGCGCAAGGCACCCACCTTGACTCTGCTGAAGGGCTTCAAGATCTTCTGAGGACTCTTCTGCAGGAACCTTAGGCTCAGCTGAGGCTTGGGGCTGCAAGAAATGGGCTGGATTGCACTCTGGTGAACCAATGGCCCTTACCCTCTGGTAGATAGCAGATTCCACCTCCAGCACCAAGCAGGGTCCCTACGTGCTCACTATGCGAGCCAGAGGGACAGGCAGGGATGCTGCTCCTGACTGCCTCACCCTGCTTCCTCACTAGGCAAGGGCCTGGGCTCCATGGTAACCTCTGCATCCGTCACCCTGGAGGGAAGCTACCCCTGTTACAGACAGGAGACCTGGAGTCAGCTGCAAGCAGAAAGGATCTGCAGTACAAATCCTTTGTCATGACTCTCCCGCTCCAAACACTGCCAGACCAGCTGCAGCCCCTGTTCAAAGAGGCTTTGTCTATGGGAAGGCTTGCTAACAATTTACAGGATGGCTGGCCCAGAGGTCCTACCATTATCTGGTGGTAGAAAGAGGTAGGCCAGCTGTTCAGAGGCCCAAAGTTTATCCAAGAAAATTCTAGTTAAAATAATCCTATGTGAAAGCTTGGATAGGGCAAAGAAATTTTGACAGGAGCCCTTCAGCACTTGCCTCTAAATGAAGGGTACAGAGAGGGACTGTGGGTTGTCCAGGCTAGAGAGCCTCCAACATTTCCTTCACCAGCATTTGGGGACTATTTTGACTGCTTTGTTGGTAGACCCCCAGGACCATCCCTCTTGAGCTTAATGACCAAGGCTGCAGAAAGTCATCCCACCAAGTGACAGTCCTCAGAGAGTCCACAGATGGCAGGATCAGACACCTTCTGGTGGGAACCATAGGCCTGCCCACTGTTAAGTAGGTGCAGTCTGGTTTGGTTGGACCTAGGACCTTCAGCAACAGGGTTGTTCAAAGCCTATTTTGGTAAGGTAGATCCCAAAGCATTTGGGATTAATATGGAGGAATTTTACATAAACTACTTGGTATTTCACCAAGGCCCAGGTGTGAGAAGTCTGTCACAGGCAGGGGCTCCAGGTGTCTCTTACTGTTTACCACAAACTCTGGAAGAGCAGGCTCAGGAGTGGGGCATGAGAAGGCCTAGGCTGGGCACGCTACGAAGCCATCTCCTTTGGCTCCCAGACAGTAGCCCAGGGGCTGAATGGAGAATGTCTCTAACCCTATCTTCAGCTCTAGTCTATAGCTGGAGAAGCTGAGGTCAGAGGGAGACCCTGATCTACTCATGCGCACATGCTGCAAGTCCTGGCCCTTTGTCCTGACCAAAGGCCAGCTCTGAATTTTATACTTTTTTTTTTAAGATAGGGTCTCTTTATTATGTAGGTCTGGCTGTCCTGGAATTCACTATGTAAACCAGGCTAGAGTTGAACTCACAGAGATCCACCTGCTTCAGCCTTCTGAGTGCTGGAATTAAAGGCTTCCACCTCACATGGCTGAACTTTGTACTTTTGACGCAAGCCCCCTTGTGTGTGCTTTGTAGACCACCATCGTTTGAACCCAGTATACAGTTCCAGCTGCCCACCTGGAGAAGCGTTTGAATAAAAGTTTTTTTTTTTAAATAACAAAATTTCGTCTGATTGTAGTGTGTTTATTGGGTCTGCTAAAAATAAGTTAGGTGGCTTGGTGGGGCTTTGTCTAACCTAAGGGGTTGGAGGCCTCAGAGCTGGGCTCAGATCACAGTCGTGTGACTGGCTGGGGCAGTGTGGTCTCTCCACACTCCCTAGCTCTCAGTTTCCTGGGGGTCTGGTAGAAAGACGACTGATGTCTCTCTCTTGTTCAACTCGGTTTCCCCTGGGGCCAAGTCTGCCTTCTCTGAGATCAGCGTCTCTCTTAGGATGCCCAGGCTGCTGTTTTCTTTCATGGAATCATCTAGATGCAGGTCTTCTGGCATTCCGTTGTCTTGTGGCTGCTTCTTTCGATTTCTGGGAGGAGAAGAAATAGTGTTGATGGGGGAAACTGAGTGGTTGGGTCAGGCCAAGTAGTTAGACTGAAGGGAACTCTGTTCAGAAGTGACAGTGGCTCCCAATGGCTCCCTCTCTTACATCTGTCTCACTGCAAGGCCACCTGGGAGCTAAGCTTTGATGGCCATCCCTTTCTCTTAGAGATGAACAGACATGCGTCAGAGGCCACTGAAGCCCATATCTGCATCGTATATCTAAGTCTACCCATTCTGAACCCTGTGACCTTTCAACAAAGCACACTCTCCTGATGCCGGGGCTGTCGTCATACTTAGTACATTTCTTCACCCGCCATGCTCTATCCCTAAGATGATCTGCCAGAAATCCTTAACTAACCTTCTTTTTCTCACTCTACCTGTCTCTCCAAACAGATTTATCCAAACCACTGGTCATGTGCATAAGACTCAATCCTACACATGGCTCCCACTGCCTCCTTGTCCTGATAGTCTTTCCAGTAATCCCCGAAAGTCTCTCCTTTCTCTAAGCTGGTTTACTCAAGGAACTCTTGGACCCCTGGCCATGGGGGAAGGAACTGAGTACCTGGCCCACGGGAGAGCAGACCTGTGTATCTGTATCTGCTGCTCCTGTGGACAGCCACCTTGTCTCTCTGTTGAGTTTGCTGGAAGGGACGCTTTCTGACCAGGTAAGAGGGTCCAGGACTATTTATAAAGGGTAACACCCTTGTGAATCATTCCAACTTGCTGGCTAAGGATAAGGGACAGTGGAGGAGGGGCAGCCTGCTGGGTTGCTTATCTCATTCATAGCTTTGGTCCTTGATGACTGCCATCCAAAGGTGAAGAGCTAATGTCACTAAAGTGACTCCTGCCATCTAGGAAGGAAGCCCTACTGCTCCCTACGGAGACCCACACCAAACCAACTCACCTGTTTGCCAGGATGCTCCTTCTCAGGAGGACCACGCCTATCACCATCACCAGGACTGCCAGAACCAGGATGGAATAGTTCCAAGGAGTTGCTGGGGAGGGACACACAGAGAGACAGAACCTTGAGCGGAGGCCACTCATAGCTGGGGCTTGGGCTCAGGCTCTTCTCAGTGCATCATTTGTGCCGCCATGGAGACTCCCTTTAACAACCCTTGTTTTACGGGAACTCCCCAACTGACCGGTGGGGTTGGGGTGGAAACAGGGTTTCTGCTCTGGACCAGCTCTGATCCCATGGGGGAGACAGTGCTATGATTGCATAATAGCTGGGTAGAGGGGGTGTGAGGGGCAAGGAGGAAACTTGGACTCCAGTCTTCAATTTTATACTGCCTTTAGAAAAAGAAGAAGGGGAGAGAGAGATGGAATAATGGCAATCTATCTGGATGCAGTTACTGCCTACTACAGTAGCAGACTGGGTGGTGTGTGCTCCGGGTGTGTCAGACTGTGACATATGAGGCAGGCTCCAGGATTGCAGTTTTTACTACCCCTCCTACAGGAATGCTTCTCCACCAAAGGATCTGAGAGCGAATTCCTTCCCTTCTTGCAAGGGTTTCCCCCTGCAAGCCTTTACCAGAATGTCCTGTTAGTAAGACTTTCCCTGATTACACTGTCTTCCTTGCGGCATAAGGAACCCACCCCACACTGTGTTGAGGGTTCAATTTAAGATTCCTCACATGCCCTGCAGGCATTCCACCACCGAGGGCCAAAACCTTTTAAAATAGGTTTTGCTAAATTGCCCGGGCTGGTCTTTAGGTCACTGTGTGGCTCAGGCTGGCCTTGAACTTGTTATCTTTGTGGCTGAACCTCTTAAACAGTAGGGGCGAGGGTCTGTGCCTCCACTCCTGGCTTGCTTCCTCCTCCTCCTCCTCACCTACCTCCTCCTCCTCTTCCTTCTCCTCCTCCTCCTCATTTTCAAGATAGGATTTCTTTGAGTAACAGCCCTGTTACTTGCTTTGTTGACCAGGCTGGCCTCAAACTCAGAGATCTGCCTGCCTCTTAAAGGCACAAGACACCACCACCTGGACAGCTTGCTTCTTTTTCACTCTGCACTAAGAATGTGTTATACTCTTAGCTGTTGGCTTATTTTTTGTCTCCTCTACTAGAATGGACACTCTGTATGGGTAGAGGCTTGTGTTTTGTTCACTGCTGTACCCCAGGGCTAGGGACAGTGCTTGGCACACAGCACAACTAACTTAATAAATTGTAGAGTGATTGAGAGTCGAGTGAGCAGTCCATACCCTGAGGAAAGGGGAGTGAGGAATATGCAGCTGGATGGAGAATGATAGACAGTGCTGAACTGCTCCGCCCATCCGCTATCACCTACCGTCCTCTTCACGAAAATACTGCCCACCCGCCATTACCTGCCATCACCTACCATCCTCTGAACGGAAATACCAAAGCATTTCCTCCAGCAGCTCCTGGGGCACCTCGGCACTGGCTGCAGCTCCTTCTGCACTGTGGTCCATGCTCCTGATCCTGGTTAAGACGTCTCTGGGCTGTGAACAGACAAGTCTTGAGACCCCAGATGCCCACATGGCCTTCCAGGTTCTGGCCTCTGAACAGACAACTCCAGAAACAGTAGTAAGCACCCTTGGTTTACAGTCCTCCTTGTCCAAACCAGCAGCTCTAGAGCCCACAGTTTTAGGGCTGAAAGAGCCTGAGCCATGTCAGGAGCCATCTTGGATAGGCTAACGCCATACAAAAGACTTTCCTGGAGATGCAAGGTCCAAAGATACTTCATTTCAAGATTGCTTCTTGTGGCTGATATGCCTCTCCTGTCATTAAAATACTACAATAATCCCTGGGCGTTAGCTCACCCTATTGGGCAGGTATTCTGCAGATCAACAAAGATGTGCTCTCTCATAGCAATGCCATGTAAAACAAATTGATGATTTTATAACTCCTAATAATGATTCTCTAGAATTCTTAGATTTATACAGGTAATTTTGAGGCCACTACATAGGTCTCTGTAAACCTTCATGTGTCACGGGCTAATTGCACTAGGGTAGAAAGAGGGCTTGGAACAGATTTGAGATCAGGGAAGGCATTCCTTCTGGGCTGGCTGTGAAACCACTGTCTGATAAGTAAAGATTGTAAACTGGGAGTGGACGATTTATTGTGGGTGCAAGGACAGAAGATTATTCACCCAGAATGAATGAATGAGTTTTTTCACTGGTGCTTGCTCAATGAACTTGCTCTTGGGGACTTTTGCTCCATCCACCATACATGTATGTATGTATGTATGTATGTATGTATGTATGTATGTATAGGAGTGTGTGTATGTAAGTATGCATGGATACTTGTGGAGTGGATGATACAGTCGGGCCCATCACAAATATGTGTGCATGTGAATGTGTGTGTGTGTGTGTGTGTGTGTGCATATTTGTGTGTGTAAAAGTTTTTCTTTCTGCAAGTGTGACTTTCTTTTCCTGGTTCACAAAGGGTTAATAGCTCCAAAACACCCCCCCACCCACCCCCACCACCCACCCCTGCTGCTACACAGCATATGTTAATCACCAGAGGTCAGCACTTATTCAAGCACAGAGAATTATAAAGTAACTAAGAGTTAAGTTTCCCACAAGGTTGGAGATCATCAGTCTCCCACCCCAACCCATTCCCCAGACGGAGCCGGGCTCCGGCAGGCCCAGAGTGTGGCAGTCCAATGACAACGGTCAAGAGACTGAGTCAGGAGGATCGTTAGGCTCGCTGGAGTCCTGGGTAACATGGAGGGGACCAGGCCAGCATGAGCTACACAGAGACACCATGTCACAATAAACAGCTGGTAGACAGGCAGGTAGAAAGTCCCTTGAAAGAAGCACACATTACAAAGTCGCTCGCTGACTGGTACCTCTATTCAGAAAGGCTGGAATGTTAACACGTTCAGAGGCAGATTATCTAGAGCCATCTTTAGCCTCCTGGACAGCCATTTATTACTCTTCCCCGGGTATGACCTAGCATCTTTGAGACTATCAGGGACATCCTTTAGAATGTGCAAACAGACCTCTAGCTTTTACCATCCAGAAGACTAAGAATGTGGTCCTAGGTGTCTGGAATCACAGTGGATGCTGCTTTTCCGCAACCTGATGCTTTTGGCGAAGCACTTAAAAACTGTCTGGACTTGTGGTTTTCATTTTACTATAAACTGTCAAGAGGAACTTGGGAGCCAGAGGCAGGAGGATCCCTGGGAGTTTGAGGCCAGTATGTTTACCACAGCAAGGTTCAGGACAGCCAGGGCTCCATACTGAAACCCTGTCACAAAACAATAATAACCCTTCAGGAAACTGCTGCCAGTTGGAATGTGATATTTAGGGTAACAGATCTGTGTTCTGAGCCGTGGACGGTTATAGTGGGCTTTGAGGTGAGATTTGTAGGGATTTTGTCCATGATAGCTAGCTGGTAGATAGATACATAGATTAATACACAGATAAATACATAGATAAAATAAGAATGTGATCTTAGGAGCAGGTGGGGCCTGAAGTTAGGAACCACAGAGGAGGGAGTGACTCAAATCAATTAAAATTCATAGCGTGCAGGGAAGGGGCATAGGCCAGTGTGAGACTGTGCCACTGCCAGGCTGAGAGAGCCTTTGCAATCGACAGCCCCAGCCGGGCAACTCTATCCCACTTTAACCGAATTACCCCACGCAAGCCACCTCGAGCTCCCCCTGCCCGACTCCCCGCACCGGCGTAGCCAATCACGTGTCTCTCCACGTGTTGAAACCTGCCCTAGCATAGTCTCTCTCTGGGGATTGACACACTGCTGCCCCCGTCTGGGCAAGAAGCTTGAAGAGTCCTAGACCGCAGTTGAGGGAACTGCTTGCAGAGGGGTGCTAAGTGCTAGGCTGCATTGGTAAGCCCTATGGGTGACTCAGAAAACTGTTTCTTCTTTTCCTTTCGCGGGGTAGGTGGTGTGGGATGGGATGAGGATAATGACCAGAAATGGTTTCTGTTGTTGGCAAGAGAAGAGCATGAACCACTGTCCCTGAGATGGTCCCTTAGCATGAGTCTATTTCTGTCCCTGGGGAATACTGCACTACTTCACCCAGGATTTTCTGGACTCATTTAAAGAAACAGGGAGGTTAATTTTGACAGCATATTCCACCCAAGACAGTACGCTTAAAGTATTATCTCAACGTGATTGAAATTACATTGTGTGATGTAAAAAATATTGAGGTGTTTTGCATTTTTTGATACTTTGAAATTGGGTATAAGCTTTATGCTTGTAGCTTATCTTAAAACCCACGAGGCTCATTTCAGGGGCTCAGTAACAGTATGCGGCTGACTGGTTGTTTTATTGGGCAGTCCAGGCCTTGGCCAGCTTCTGGTCCTCCTGACTGCTCTGTAGGTTCTTGTCATCTACAAGAACTTTGTAATCCCACATTTTAAAACCTTATGTTTAGCTATTCTCGACTGCATGTGGCCTGCGGGCTGCAAGTTGAACATCCTGGTAGATTAACCTAACCAAGAATACAAAACACTTGTGAGGAAAATTCTAACTCTGGGTGGGTGAACTGGCTCAGCTGGTAAAAGTGTTCGCCCCGAAGCCTAAGAGCTAAACTGAGTTCAATTCCCAGGCCCCGCATAGTGGAAGAAGAGGACTAATTCTCACCAGTTGTCCTTTGATCTCTACATGTGTGTCATGGCATGGTTGTACCCCCACCCCAAATAAATGTAACAAAGCTTTAAATGCCCTCAAGAGGGACATACCGAACATTTATCAAAACTGAAAACATTCGAACAAAACAGCACATGTTTTACTAGAACCACTTTTAAGGGACATGTTAAACACATTAGGATTGATGCCTCTGAGAAGGAAAAAAAGGCACAAATAGAGATTCAAGAAAATTAAAAATACATGACTGAAGATATAAAACAGGAAAAGAGTATGGAAGAGATCTGTCGTGAAGACAGGTCCTGGGCACTCGTGGGCCCCACCAAAGGCTAAGAGACCACGTGGTCTCCAACGCAGGGGTCTCCAACTCTGCCTGAGACAGCCTTTGTTCTCACAGCCTGGAACTCTCGCAAACGCCATCTGTCCAGCTCAGCCGCTACACTTGTGTGTGTGTCTATTCTGCATGCTTACATGCGTGTTTCAATGTGGTGCATATTTTATACTTTTTTGAAAGAGCAATTCTGATTTGAGATTTTTAATTCGTGGAACTTAGTGTATGGAGATGGATGTCTGCTCGGGCTATATCTCAGTGGTTGAGCGGCCTAGCATACATGAATTCCTGGGTCAAATTCTCAGAAGAGATAGGAATACGGTTAGGGACAGAAGTGGAGGAAGAGCGATCGGGGGTTGGAGATGAAAAGGGAGATGGGGGTGAGGGGGAGAGCAGGAGTATGTCAGAGGGTTGGGGAGAAAGGAGAGGGGTGGAGAAAAAGAATGCGTGTAGAGTAGTATCCAAACGGAAAGTGTGTTCTAAATGTGTATGTATATATATAGATGTTGTGATAAAAACTAAAAGCCTGAGCCCTCCTACTGTGAGATACTACAGCAGCACTGACCCGTTCACATCCATTTAAAACCTGTGTCTACTAGCTTCTGTAATCAGACCCATGTATGATGGCTGTATGAATTTAACATAATGTGTTACTCCTGGGAAGAGACTAAGTTTAATGTTTGTAGGCCCTAGTGGCTGTGACCCTAGTGGCTGTGACCCTAGTGGCTGTGACCCTAGTGGCCGTTACTCTCTGTATACTGTCAACTCAGCATAGTAAAACAAGGTCCTTTCCTTCTGTAGATGACAGCACAACTAGTTTCAAAAACTGCAAATTGTGAGTGAGTGGAGAGAGAGAAAGGGAGAGAGGGAAAGAGAGAGAGAGAGAGGGAGAGAATGCTAATAATGATGTATTATGTATCAGTAGCAACACAAACTTTTCCAGGTTCTGCAGTCATCTGAGCACAATCGTAGAGACATCCAGCCTATTCCACTAAACAAACAACAAACCAAAAAGTAAAAATCGGGAGAGAGGTGGCTCAGCTGTTAGGACCACATGCTGCTGTGCTAGAGGACTTGGGTTCAATTTCTAGCACCTACATAGCAGCTCACAACCATCTGTGATTCCAGTTCCAGAGACCCAGCTCTGCCCTCTGGCTTCTGAGGGCACTGCACATGCATGGTGCACAGACATACATGCAGACCAAACAGTCATACACATAAGATAATTTTTTTTAAAAAGTAAAGTTAATGTTCCCAGAAATAGCAAAGTTCAGTTTTTCTTAAGGTATCTGGCACATACTATCATTTTAAAAATATCGTTATTGGGGCTGGAGAGGTGGCTCAGTGGTTAAGAGCACTGACTGCTCTTCCAGAGGACCTGAGTTCAAATCCCAGCAACCACATGGTGGTTCATAGCCATCTGTAATGAGATCTGATGCCCTCTTCTGGTGTGTCTGAAGTGTACTCATATACATAAAAATAAATAAATAAATCTTTAAAAAATATCGTTATTAAATTAAATGCCATCTTCCTTTGGATGTCCCTTAGTGGACATGACTTTGCATTCAGGTGTCATGGTCCCTTCGACTCTTCCACCAAATCCCTTCATTTTAAACAGAGCTTAAACCATTGGTGTGATTCCTGACACAGACCTTGGTCCTCCCACCACACAGCAGGCTGAGAGCACTCACCCTGGATCTGGGATTCCTGGGACCTCAGGCTGGGTAGAGCGGCCCTGGTTTCTGTGTTTTCCTCTTCTTCCTCACAGGAACTCTCCTCAGGAATGCACGGCAATCCACCTACAGAGCTCGCAACAGCAGGGACCCATTTGGTAGCTCTGCCCTCAGCACACACCCAGGCCCGATGCCTTTGCTGCCAGTCCAGGGTGAATGACCCCTTGAATGCATGACCTCCTGCGACAAACTGACTCCACTTGACTCACAACCTGAACATGCCTGTAGCCCAGTATGAGCTGCCATTGTGGAGTGCCCACTCCTGTCTTCTGTCTCTTAATTATTATCAATCGTTAACCATCCAGGAAGGAGTCAAGGCTTTCCTTTTATAACCAGTACTTTCTCATGGCGAAGGTCATCATATGAACTGAAAGGAACCATAAAGTCAGACCTTGGAAGCTGTGGCTTGGGAGATTGTGTGATCAGGGGATCCACAGAGGAGGAAGCAGGCTCAGGAGTGAGATGCTCCCCTAACCAAGGCAGACTAGGTCAATGCACTGATAGTCGTCAGTGCACACACGTGGAAACAGGCTGGCTATGGGTGAGTGTCAAGTCTGAGATCCTCTTTGAGTTTAGAGGGAGAGACCCAGCAGATACTGGCACTGCACTGGATGCCACACCCTGCGTTATATAAGGCATCCATTCAGTAAATGGTGATTACCTGCTGTGTGGATAGATTGTGGACAAGATAAGTAGAGATGCTGCCACCCCAGGACACAAACCTCCGGGAGATGGGTCAGCCACAGAGAGTAAGGGCACCTGTGACGACGATCTGAGTTATGTTTCCTGGACCCACAGGGTAGAAGAAAAGAACCAATAGAACCAATCACCGAAAGCTGTCACCTGTGCTCCCACACTCACAAATATCACAGGCAAACACACAATAATTAAAACCAAATAAAAAGAAGGGCTGGTGAGATGGCTCAGTGGGTGAAGGTGCTTATTGCCAAGTCTGATAACATGAGCTCCTTCTCCAACACCTACCTTCATTCACACACACACACACACACACACACACACACACACACACACACACACACAGAGGGGGTATAGAAATTAAAATAATAAATAAAAATAAAGAGATAGGTCTTGGGAGCCACAGTTATATCACCCTATTTTAAAAAATGAATAGTAAGCTAACCATACAAACCCCCAAGCAGTGGATTCAAGGTCAGGGAGGGAGGAAACCAGGAATTTAAGGAGTCTGAGAAACTAGAAGGTGGCCAGCGAGGAAGGAGGAGCCCTGTGATTAGGAGAAACGGTGAGAGGTCGAGTCAGAAGATCACAGGGACATTTCTGGTGGAGAAGTGACATGGTCTGTTGGCCTTGCCCTAGGACAACTTGTCCTGCTGAGTGGACAGTGGATTACAGGAAGCAGAAGAAGGTCAGGGGACCACTGGGTGGCTTCTGCCCTCCAGGCTGGTGGCAGTGGAGAAGAGTCAGGGTGTGTTTCAGAAAGGAAGGTCTCTGAGCAGAGTTCTGAGAAAGAGGAAGTCAACACATACAAATAAGGAATTTATTGGCTAATATTACAAGGAAAGGCAGGGTGAGGTGAATCTCAGGGATGGTTGGAAGCGAGGCTCAAAGGTCCTTAGAGGTTTCCTTCTCTGTCTCCCTCCTCATGGGCTCACATTAGCCATCACCAGAAAACCAGGCCAGGATACAGGAAACCCAAGCCCAAACTCACACCCAGAAGGGAAGGGGTCCGCTTGCTTAGTTCTGAATATTTCTAGGGAATATTTCTAGGGAATTCCTGGTCTGTGTCTTCTATGTGTCTTGGATCAATTTTTTCAGCTGAGGCAGGAAAGGTTAGGTTCCCGAGATAGCCAGCTCGTGTCAAACCCATCAAGTCTCCAGGAGTGGGAGGCTGTGTGCTGGCCAGATGCTCCCACTTGGGCCCTGTGTGACCAGCTGACAGGGCCATTTCCAAGTGCTGAGAGGTTCTGGTGGGTGTCCCCTTGAAGCGCAGCCTGCCTATCTTCGGACTGTAGCTCCTCCAGCTGTCCCTTATCCAATGACCATCATCCCATGATGCTCTGGGACAGGAACTAATCATTCATTCTTGTTGCATGGACTCTCTCAGGATTTTTATTTATACACTGAGGGATGTTGGTTTGGCTTTGTTTGAGCTGAGGTGATGGAATAGTTGTTATTTGGTCGTTGTTTTTTAAAAACAAGATCTCATGAAGTCTAGGCTGGTCTCAAACTTGAAATGTATCTGAGGCTGGCCAGGAACTGATCCCCCTGACTCCACCTCCCAAGGGCCAAGATGACAGTCATGGCTACCATGCCCAGGTAAAGAGATGTTGTGGAGTGAGCCGAGGGCTCTGCATGCCAGGCAGGCACCCTACTGACCAAGCTACATCCCCAGCAGTGAATGGTGTTTCATAAGAAAATGCCAACTCCTCTACTTTTAAAAAGTTATATTTATGCTGGGGATTTAGCTCAGTGGTAGAGCGCTTACCTAGGAAGCGCAAGGCCCGGAGTTCGGTCCCCAGCTCCGAAAAAAAAGAACCAAAAAAAAAAAAAGTTATATTTATTTATTGTGTTTGTGGGCCCATGCATGCTGGTATGTCCATGAATAGACAAGGAAGGCGTGTAGGCATGTAGGCATGTGAAGGTCTTCTGACCTTCATGGAGGTTAGAGGAGAAGTCTGAGAAGTTGGTTCTCTCCTTCCACCATGCCAGATGATGGTCTTCGGGCTTGGCAGCTGGTACTCTCACCACTGAGCCATCTCTACTTCTTTTTTTTTTTTTTCCCGGAGCTGGGGACCAAACCCAGGGCCTTGCGCTTGCTAGGTAAGCGCTCTACCACTGAGCTAAATCCCCAAGCCCCCATCTCTACTTCTTGCCTCATTCTAGAATATCTATTATAATGGTGAAAAGGACGCCTGAGGACAGGGGTCACTGAATAACAATCCATAGGTCAAATCTGCCCGGCAGGTTGTTTTATATACCATCTTTTAAAGATTTATGTGTTTTATTTATGAATATGAGTGCTCTGTCTGCTGCATGCACACCAGAAGAGGGCATCAGATCCCATTACGGATGGCTATGAGCCACCATGTGGTTGCTGGGAATTGAACTCAGGACCTCTGGAAGAGCAGTCAGTGGTCTTTACTGTCGAGCCATCTCTCGTGCTATATGTATTTGATTATGTGATGTCTGGCTGCGCAGACCAGGCTAGCAGAACTGAGCATCATTAATAGTCCGCTTTGGTTGGACACAGGGCCTTGATATACTGACTGAGCTAGTCTTGAACTCACAGAGATCTGTCTGTCTCTGCCTCCCAGAACAATAATCAGTTTTGTTTGCTTGTTTGTTCTGATTTATATATTTTATTGTTTTGTGGATTTTGCCTGCATGTATGTCTGTGCATCATGTATGGCTGGTGCCTGAGGAGATCTGAAGCGGGCCTTGGCTCCCCTGGGACTAGAGTTGTATGGTAATGAGCCACCATGTGCTAGGAACAAAACCTGGGTCCTCTCCAAGAGCAACAAAGCCTCTTAACTGCTGAGTTAGCTCTTCAGCCCTAGCTTTTTAATACTTTTTTTTTGCATTTATTTATGTTTGTGTGGGCATGGACATGGGTGAGCATGTATGCTCATGTGCATGTTTATCAGTGTGTATATATTGTTTCACATACGTGAAGACCAGAGGACAACTTGGAACCAGTTTTCTCCTACTACCCCAAGAATTCCTGGGATTGAGCTTAGGCCATCAGTCTTGATGGTAAGTGCCTTTTAGCACTGAGCCCCCTTGCCAGCCCCTAGAAGCCAATTTATTATTACCTTTCAAACAATAGTTTCTCCAAGTGCCCAGTAGCAGCATGTCATCCTCTCAGCAGAGAAAACTGTAGTGGAGGTAGAGTAAAGCAGGAAGGAGATAATACAAGAAGATGACCGCACAGGAACAGAGATGTACGCACAAGGTTTTTCAGTGAAGCCAGGTCCAACAACACTCCTGTAATCCCAGCACTCTGGAGGCTGAGACAGGAGAATTGCTATGAGTTTGGGGCCAGCCTGGGCTACACAGTCAGTGAGGACCAACATAGCAAGATTTTTTTCTTGAGATAGTAAAATAAATAAATACTTAAAAAGGGAGAGGTCTGGGGGTACAGCTCAGGAGTAGAGCACATGCTTGAGACCCTGGCTTCAATATGTGGCTCTTGAAAAAAGAATCCACAAATGACTTCTGCCACAGCAACACCCACCTGTAAGCCCAGTACTTGAGAGGGGAAAGTCAAGGGACTCATCACGAGTGTTAGGTCAGCCTGATAGAAAATGTTCCAGGACAGCTGGGATTGCCTAGTGAGACCTTGTCTAAACAATAACAAAAGACCAGTCTTGCTGGTAAATGCCATTAGTCCCAGCACTTGGGAGGTAGAGACAGGAGGATCTCTGTGAGTTCGAGGCCAGCCTGATGTACAGAGCCTCTTGTGGGACATCCAGGACTATGTGGATGTCTTAAACAAGCAATCATCATCAAAAACAAAAATGTACCCTCCACCATCCACCCTTGAGGGACTAATTTTCATGTTAAAGCTAGAGTGGAGGGGGAAATCAAACACTGGAATTTGTGAGATTTTGGAAAAATAAAAAGGAGTAAGTGGGTGGGGACAGTAATGGAACCCGCAGTCATTGGTTGTAGGCCCTGACTTGATCCCTACACATGAAGGGTAGTGGAAGTCTATCACGTGTCCCAAGGCATGTCATCTTTGTGCAGAAGTAAAATGATGTTGGTGAGTGAATGCTTGTCTAGGAAATGCTATCGAGATGCATCCTTTACTGGGGACATTGCTGGGGCACCCTGGAGCCTGAAGAGTGTGGGAAGGGCCTTCCTCCTGTTTGTTTTATCTATAGTGCAGGGACTTTCTATGTCATTGACCTCAGTTTATCATCTCACTTCTTTCTATTACTGTGGCTCCTTGATGCTGGTTACATTGTAACTAAATATCTTCTTCAGCTGCTGACTGAATCAGAGTCCAAATGTAAAAGAAACTCAAAGTCTAACAGCCCTCCATGTAGCCCTGCACTGTCCTGGAAGTTTAATCATTGCACGATACAGCAGTCTTTGACTAGCTTAATTTCAAAACTAAGAGCACAGCCCCATGCTTGGAGGACACCGAGCCATCTGACGGCGAGCACTGCCTATTAAGCTGCGTGCATTCTTTGAGGGCCCTGTGTAGTATGCAGTTGGCCTTAGCACTCGTGAACACACAATGCCAGGCATGTTGACATGTGTAAGAATCCAGGACATGGAGTCAAGAAGATCCAGAGTTAAAGGTAATCAGGAAAAAAAATGTGGAAACATTTTTATCAGGCATCATAATTTCTTTCCAGAAGGAAGTTGTCAACTAAATTATGCCAAAAAAAAAAAAAAAAAAAAAGCAATACAGTCTGTCCTAGATTGAACTTGGCACAAGATCTGTCGTGTTGTTTGGGAGATGGCTTGGTTAGTAAAGTGCTTGTCACATAAGCATGATCCCTAGAACCCATGTAAAAATGCCAGGTCTGGGAAAACCCTGGCATGGTGGAGCATGCCTTTAATACCAGGACTAGGGATGTGAAGACACGCAGATCCCTGGTGTTTTCTGGCCAGTCTAATTGGAGAACTCAGGCCAGGGAGAGACCGTGTCTCAGAAAAGAAGGTGAATGCTATACAGTCATGACCTCTGACCTTCACACGTATGTACCAAAGATCTATCTTGCTTTAAAAGAAAAATAGGTTCTCTCTTTATATTCATTAGATCTGTTACCTAGATGATCACTTGTTTTTTAGATTTATTTATTTATTTTATGTATTTGGGCACACCGTCACTGTATTGTGACATACCAGAAGAGGGCATCAGATCCCATTACAGGTGGTTGTGAGTCACCATGTGGTTGCTGGGAATTGATCTCAGGACCTCTGGAAGAGCAGTCAGTGCTCTTAATTATGGAGTCGGTCTCTCCAGCGCTAATCGCTTTTTCCATTAAAAACAAAACAAAAGCAAAAACAAAGGGAAGCCAGAAGGCCAACAAAGCACAGGCAAGCCTTCCTGCTGGAGCCCTGGTGCCCACGCTGTTATTTCTTTAACTCAGCTTCCACTCTAGGAAGGGTTTCCTAATAAATTTAGTGTGACAGCCTCGGGGTAGCTATTTCATGCCATTTGTGAGTCTGAATTGTAAATGATGTCCTATTTAACTCAGAAGCATACAGAGACTTCTGTGATGGACAAAGACCTATTGGCATAAGATGTGGCCCAGAGAAGAAAACTTTGGTCAATGCATTTTGTAAAACCCTTAGATTATCCGTTGATGGTGCTTCAGCCAGCAGTCCACATTTCTAGAATTATCTGCTGCTAGATAAAAAACCAGGGAATTCTGAGACTGAAGTGCTCAGGTACAGCCTGACAGGCAGGCATGCGAAATGACGTCAGTTCCACGGAGAGGCCTGAGGTTTTTGTTTTTCTTGCAGTATCAATAGTTAAGATTCCCAGTTCCTGCCAACAGGGGGGCCAAATGGGACAGTCTCTTTGCAAGCAGTTCTCAGTAGGATAGACCCCGACCCTGTAAACCTAGAGTCTGTACCCCAAAACTCGCAGGAAGCAAATGTACATAAGAGGCTTTGAAAAGTGTATTTACTATTTCTATTTCATGTGCATGGGTGTTTTGTCTACATGCATGTCTGTACACCATGTGTGTGCAGTGCCAATGTAGGCCAGAAGAGGAAGTCAGATCTTCTGGAACTGGAGTTTCAGGCTATTGTTAGCAGCCCCTCTGAGTGCCAGGGATTGAACTCAGAGCCTCTGGAAGAGCAGCCAGCGCTCTTAACCATTGAGCCAACTCTCTAGCCCTGGTACAGCCTTTTTGGAAAACAGCTACCAGAGCAGCCAAGTGTTTTACTTTACAGTTTATTTCTTGGAACTTTTAAGTTAAAAGGCTTTTCTCTTTAAATTTCCATTTATTCGTTTGAGTTTGTACATGGCTGTATCTATGTCACATGACACACGTGGGAATCCAGAGACCAGCCTGTGGTAGCCAGTTCTTCCACCGTGTAACTTCTGGGGTTTGAACTCAGGGCCTTAGGTTTGGTGACAAGCACTTTTACCTGCTGAACCATCTCACTGGCCCTTAACTTTCTGACATTACAAGATGATGTCACCTGTTTTATGTCACACTCAGCTATGCTGGGACACATGGGGCCCATGGGCCTCAGGTTGGACATACCTGATAACAATTCCACTTTTGGGAATCTACCCAAAAGAACTGAAGACATTTCCACACTAGAACTTGTACACAAAGGCTCCTAGCGGTATTAGTCACATGTCTGCTATTGCTGTAATAATCACAATGTGACGACCTATTAGATAAGCAAAAGGAATTTTTAACTCCAGTTGATTATAATCACCAGAATATAAGTCTGAGTCTTACATTCTATGAAATCAGACATTTGACCTCCTTTTTCTATTTATTTGTTTATTTATTTACTTATTTAGGACAGAATCTTACTCTGTTGCTCAGGTTGACCCCAAACAAAACTGTATGTAGCCCAGGCTGGGCTTGAACTCTCTGCAACCCTCCTGCCTCAGCTCTCTAAGTGCTAGGATTACAGATGTGAGTCACCTTGCCCAACTTAACCATTTTTTCTTTTTGTCAAAGTGGACTCCACACAGAACCCAAAAGTAAAAACAACAACAACAACAACAACAACAACAACAACAAAACAATAGGATGGAGTTGCCTGAAGTGAGAATGGATGGCGCTGGCTGTTTTCACTGTCAGCTTGACACAGACACAACTGTCCGAGTGCCTCAGGGGGAGCCAGAGCACTAAGTGGGCTTTCAATTCCATGGCATTATTGTTGTTTATCAAACATAATGTAACAACTTCATTGTCTAGCATGTGCGTGCATATCTGCATGTGTGTGTGTGTGTGTGTGCCTGTGTGTGTGTGTGTGCCTGTGTGTGTGTGCGTGCATGTCTGCATGTGTGTGTATGTGTGTGTGCCTGTGTGTGTGTATGTGTGTGTGTGTGTGTGTGTGTGTGTGTGTGTGTGTGTGTGTGTGTGTGTGCTGGTGAAGGTCAAAGGACACTCTCTGTGCTGCTCCACAGTCACTTTCTACCTTCTGTTTGAGGCAAGATCTCTCACTGACCTGAAACTTGGCCACAGAGGCCAGACTGGCTGACCTTCGAGCTTCCATGGATTCTCCTGACTCTGCTGTACATCTTGCAGCTCTGGGATCAAGGCCTGCCTAGGAGTTCTGGGGTCTGGACTCAGCCTCACATTTGCCAGGCAAGTGCTTAACCCACTGAGCAGTCCTGCCTGCCCTTGTTTTAAAAAGGTTTACACAGGATTGGAGAGATGGCTTGGTGGTTAAGGGCAATGGTTGCTCCTCTAAAGGACTGGGGGGTTCAATTCCCACCACCCTCACAACAGCTTACAACTGTCAGTAATTCCAGTTCCAGGGGATCCCTCCTACCAGGCGTGCATGTGGTACTCATATCTGTGCATGCAAGCAAAATACTCATACATATAAAATGAATAATTATTTAAATAAGTAAATAAAATGAAATATAAAATAAAAATGCTTAATGGAAAATGTTCTCAGGGACAGCCTGATATATATGCATTTTTCTCTCCTTCCTTCCTTCCTTCCTTCCTTCCTTCCTCCCTCCTTCCTTTCTTCCTTTCTCTCTTTTTTAAAAATTGTATTTTAAGACAAGGTCTCACTCTGTAGCCCAGACTGCCTGGAAGTCCAGCTTCTCCTGCTGCAGCCTCTCTCCGTGCTGGGACCACAGTGTGCACCACTGTCCTGGCCACGTTTTTCTGTCTTTCATTTCTTGAATGAATTGTCTTAGTAATCAGCACTGTTAACTGATTCTTTGGGGTTTTGCTGTTGTTGTTTGGTTTGGGTTGGTTTGCAACTGTTTGTTTTAGAAATGGGGTTCCACTGTGTAGCCCTGGCTAACCTAGAATTCATGATATAGCCCAGGACAGCTTTGAATTTACAGAGATGTGTCCGCCTCTGCCTCCCGAGCGCTGGGATTAAAGGCGTGCCCCACCGCACTCAACTCTGACTCCTAGGTGTTTTGTTCAAACACACTTTTCCTTTTTTGCTTCACTTTGTTTTCCCAAGAAATTGTTTTTTGTTTGGTTCTTCAAGTCAAGGTTTTGCGAAGTATCCCAGCCTGTCTTTTACTCCTGGCAATCCTCTTGCCTCAGCCTTCTAAATGCTGAATTGTAAGCGTGAGCCACCAGGCCTGGCTTTCCAAGTGTTTTTTACTCATTATAAATTAATCTAAGTGATTGGCATTCTCTAAGTCAGTCAAAATATGAGCCTCTCAAATCTGCAACCTCCTTAATTCTTTGTGGGGGTGTTCAGGGGTGTGTTGTTGTAAAAATATAGAAATAAAAATGAGTATTGGTGTCTCTTACCCTGCTAGCTCTGTACCGCGGTGTCCAGATATCTGGTAGCTATCTTGGCGGAAACACAGCCCAGCCGCACACTTTCCTCCACTCAAACCCTCACATAAAAGAATACCCAACACAATAATCTTAGATCCAATTGGTAAGATATAATTGCCCACTTAAACATACAAAGCCCAGTACCATCCATCCCTTGAGAACATTAATAACAACCTGTAAATTCACAGAACAGAATCTTAACATCACCTGCCATGGCTTCTCCCCTCTCTCCTCCTCTCTCCCTTAGTCTCCTCCTCTTCCTTCAAACTTCTCTCCCACCCATCCTTCCTTCTCCTCCAATGACAGGCCTCCTTCTATCCTGTACCTGCCTCACCTGTGACATCATCCTACAGGGGTGCTTCATACTAAAAGAACAGTGCTTTTCTATGTATACTGAATATAGTGTAGACTGAATATTGTAAACTATTCTTCAGAAGAGTTGGGGAACAAATTATCTCCTTTCATATTTCTATTTTATGAAATTTTTGATTTATAAAATGTGATGCTACTTAGTATTTGCCAACCACTTACAAGGAAAGTAAGCAGCCAGACAGTAAAATCTGCTGAAGTTACACAGGCAATAGAGACATTGTTGAGAGCCAGTGAATTGTCACCATCCTCAATGAAAGAAAAGGTTGGTGACATTGCCCCCTTGTGGAATTCTCATGCAACAACAATCTAGAGTCCATAGTGGTACTTGAAGGGCATCTCGAATGGCTCAGTGGGTTGTTTGTGACCCTGATACTGGGCTGGCACCTATGCACAGTGGATATTTCCCCTGGTCCCGAGGCATTGCTTCCCCCGAGGGAGGCAAAAGCCTTTGTTCTTACTTCCTGCCCCGGGGCTCCAGCTGCTCCTCTTTTTGACCCAACATCAAATGTTTGATTAAATATGAACCCATACAAGCACACACATAAAAGTATACACATTTATCCTGGGTCTGGTTTCCTTTTCCCACAGAAAATAGACATGTGGCAGCAGTGTAGGATGGTGGGAACATGGAAGAATGCTTGGGGGGTGGGATGAGGCCACTCCTGCATCCCAGTTTTCTACCGAGCTGCACAAGTTTCCACAAGAAGTATCTGAGAACTAAAGCACGGACCAGAAGCTCATTGTCTGCCTTCCAATTCCTTAGATATACTTTATGGATGTCTTAATGCTGTGCGATTTTTTTCCCAGGGAAGACAAATGTTTATTTGTCTCAGATAGAGCACCAATCACAGACCAAAGAAATCATTCCATCCAAGTATAGAGAACCAGGGAGTTTAATGAGGGGAGTCACAGGAGCACGGACAACTTACAGGCAGTTACACCACTGAGGAAGAGTCTCCTCACCAGCCATTTTTCACCACTTTGTATCCTCAGACGTGAGTGGGGCTTCCCCTGATACCACGGGGGAACGTGGCTGGGCCTGATCTTCGGAAGGTCTCTAGTGGGTAATCACAGCCACTCTGACTTCATAGACAGCAATACTCTTAGCAATGCCTGGAGGACACAGATGTACAATAGTTTACTACACGAATCTCCTTGCCCTTCACAGCTCATCTGATGCTGACAGTGAACCCAGTGGGGGATTTATCCGCACTTGGAAATGTCAGGTTCCTGTGTGTCTAACTTGCTATGAAGAACTTCATAAAAATGTTCATTTTCGAGCCAGGCAGTAGTGAAGCACACTTTTAATCCCAGCACTTGGAAGGCAGAGGCAGGTGGATCTCTGAGTTTGGAGCCAGCTTGGTCTGCAGAGTGAGTTCCAGGACAGCAGAGAAACCTCTCTGGAAAAAACAAAACAAAACAAAATTTCAGTTTCTATTTAGGGAAAACTCTGTTTTCATACTCATCCTGTTCAGCTCCTCCTCCCCTTCCCCTCTTCCTCTTCCTTCTCCTCCCCCTCCCCCTCCTTCTTTTAAAGACCTTTACTGTGGGAGGATCACAAGGTCTTGGCCAGCATGGAAGACAGCAAGGCCAGACCCTGCCTCAAACAAAAAAGCAAACAGGGGCAGAAAAATGTCAGTAGCAAGAGGCTGCTCTGTGAAGAAAAGATTAATGCCAGACTCTTGCTCCAACAAGCTAGTGTCTAGTGGGCAGAGGGCTGTGAGTGGCAGGAGGCAGCGTTCGAGGAACACGGGAGAACTTAAGCTGCTGGAAATGAAATGCAAGTCAGGTTTGCACCTATGCTGTGTATTGAGTGCTTGCAATGCCCCCAGAGGCCAGAAGAGGGTGCCCTGAAGCTGGAGTTACCGGTGGTTGGGAGGCACCGTGTGGGAGCAAGGAATTAAACAAGAGTACTTTGTGAGAGCACAGTGCTCTTAGCTGCAGACCCATCTCTCTAGACTCATACTTGAAGGTTTTGGCTTTTAATGCTATGTTTGTTCATGTGAATGCAGAGCCGGCAGGGGCCAGAAGAGGACAACGGGTCTCCTAGAGCTGGAGACGTGTGTGCTGGGAAACAAACTCAGGTCCTCTGCAAGAACAGTGAGCATCTTAACCACTGAGTCATCTTCCTGCTCCAGTAGGTCACAGCTTAGTCAGTATTCAAAAGACAGTACCTTGACTGTTAGACTCATGTTCCACGTCCCCTAAGTTAGGATACTGGGACTGACTTGATTGGAGGAGGGTAGGGCTTGGGATCCCATCTCATTTTCCTCTTCTGGTCAGATAAGCTGGCTGGGAGGATCATAATCTTTGCCTCTCTTTTCTATTTAGCCCAAGGGATTCACTGCTCTCTGGGCACACACTGGACAACTTTCCTCAACTATGGCAAACAAAGCCCCTCTTCGTTTTGAGGGGACACATGGAGAAAAATATTGACTGTATGAGGAATCAAGGCCTCAGGGAGGGTACTGTCTGAAAAATGGATTTAGTGAGGAAGAGAGGCAATGTAAGGTGGATGGAATACTCAAAGGCACAGAAGCAGCTATGTTCAAAATAAGATTGGTCCAGGGCCTCTGGGTTTCAGGCCATGTATCAGGAATTAGATGAGAGAAGAGCTTGATGTCACTGTGTTACTAGAGCCAGCTTCACAGGCATGGCCCACGTTAAGGAACCCAACGTTACCTGCCTTGGAAACACACATCTGAACACCAATGGTCTTCAGAGGTCTCAGGCAGACAGCTCATGCCTTGTTTCTCCTATCATCTTCCTGATAGTATCCCACATGCAAGGTGTGAAGATCTAAAGAGAATCTAAGGTTCGTGGCATGACTTTGGAGAAGTAAGCAAGCCTTAGTTTCCTCGAGTGTAAGGGGGAATGCTGAGTTGCTTAGTAGCTAAGATTTCTGTCCAGGTCAAATAGTTATGATCATGACTTTGGAGCTGGAGGGACAGGACCCTCACCCCACTCCAAGTCTGGCACCTTCCAGCACTGTAGACCTTATTGGCCCACTGGGTATCAGGTCTCTTCAATTACAAGGGTTGAGATAATAGCTCCCTTGGATGGGTCATCTGAAATAATAGACATGAAATATGTAAATTGTGGTGTAATAACTGTTAGTTGTAGTGGCTGAGAAAATTATACTATGTTTATTGTATCATGATCTGACAAGATGTGAGATTTGTTCTCGAATGGGTTCTTTCTGCAGTGACCTCAGTGGCGGCAGCGTTGGTGGTGGTGCAGAGGTCAGGGTTGAGAGACCTGGGTTCAATTCCCAGCTTCAACATGGTGGCTCACAGCCATCTGATCTCCAGTTCCAACAAGCACACATGTGGTGCACATACATGTACACAAGCAAACATTCACACATATTTACTTTAAAAGCTGTTGCAAAAGTTCAGTTCCCAGCAGGCACATGGGACACACACACACCCCGAATTCAGTTCTAAGCACACATATAGGACAAGACAGTCAGACATACACATAATTAAAAATAAATTCGTGGGACTGGAGAGATGGCTCAGCAGTTAAGAGCACTGGCTTCCCTTCCAAAGGACCCAGGTTCAATTCCCAGGCCCACGTGGCAGCTCATAACTGTCTCGAGTAGTAGGGAATTTCATAGACATACATGCAAGCAAAACACCAAAAGCACATAAAACAAAAATAAATTTTAAAAATTAATTTGTAAAGGTTTTTTTTTAAGATTTATTTATTATGTATACAGTGTTCTGCCTGTATGTATGCCTGCAGGCCAGAAGAGGGCACCAGCTCTCATTACAGATGGTTGTGAGCCACCACGTGGTTGCTGGGAATTGAACTCAGGACCTCTGGAAGACCAGTCAGTGCTCTTAACCACTGAGCCATGTTTCCAGCCCAATTTGTAAAGTTTTTAAAAATAGTTTCTTTTAAAGGTTCATTTTATTTTATTCATGTGAGTGTCTCGCTTGTGTGTACGTATCTGCAGTGTTCTTTAGCTGGGCTAAATAATACACATCAAAATACACTCAAATTTCTTTCTTAGTGATTACTCAGTTGGGCCACGCCTCCAAAGCGGCAGGCCCCGCCTCGTCCTCTGCGTGTGCTTAGGCCTTTGAGCCCTATGCTCCGCCCCCTGGGCACGCATGCGCATGGTGGGCCGCTGCGGGCCGAGGTGATGCTTCTTCCGCGGCGTTGCTGGGGTCCGTGGCTGGCGGGAAGGAGGCCACGCTGTTCCTGTCAGTCACCTGCTGGGTTCAGCGGGAAGGACCGCCGAAGCTCCCGGGTCCGCGAGAAGCCACCTTGGCGGGTGCTGTTCTTCGGCACCGACCACTTTGCCCGGGAAGCCCTGCGGGCGCTGCACGCTGCCAGGTATCGAGGCGGGGTCCTATGCCGAGCCGCGGCGGCGACCCCAAGCCAGCTGGGGTCCTGGGAAGGCACCCCGTTGGATCCCGGCCCGCGGAGCTCCTGTGGCTCCTGCAGCACCTGCGAGCAGACCCTCCATCCCCCTGCGCCTGGGAACCAGTACTTGGCGAGGCCCGGCCAGTGCCCAGGGCCGTGGGCGGAGCCGGTTAGCTGTAATGGGCTGTGACTCCAAAGTTCGTCCCTTCCAGTTGTTGCTGCGGCTGCTCAGCCCTCCTGTTGGTGGCCTCCAGTTAGGCCTGAACAGCCTCTAACGAACCGTTTTCAACAGTTTCCTATACATCTAATATTTATGTGACTTAACACACTTTGGCTACTAGGGAGAAAGTCCTGGAAGTCTGCTATCTCTACCACCTCACTTCCCTCCCAGCCTAAGGTTATTTGGTTATTTATCGGTCCCTTGTTTCCTGGCATGTCCCCTTCCCTGGTTCTCTCACCTCCATCCCTGCCTTCCTACAGATACCTCTCTCTTTTTTTTTTTTTTTTCTTTTTTCTTTTTTTCGGAGCTGGGGACCGAACCCAGGGCCTTGCTCTTGCTAGTCAAGCGCTCTACCACTGAGCTAAATCCCCAACCCCCAGATACTTCTCTTTTTAAAGAAAATTTTTATTTTTAAATTTTGTTTGTATGTGTGTGCCTCTGAGCATGTGTCTGTGGAGGCCGAAAGAGGGGAATCAGATTCCCTGGAGCCGGAGTTACAGGCAACTGTGAACTACACACTCTTGATGCTATAAGGAGAGAACTGACTCCTCAAAGTTTTCCTCTCATTTCCACACACATACGGTAGCACACGCCTGCACCACGTACACAGTAATAATAAAAGATAAAATTTGATTTTTTGTATTAAATGTAAAACTCTATTTGTTGGTTGCAAAAGTCTTAATTATGGGGGTTGGGGATTTAGCTCAGTGGTAGAGCGCTTGCCTAGCAAGCGCAAGGCCCTGGGTTCGGTCCCCAGCTCGGGGGGGGGGGGGGGTCTTAATTATTTTAGCTCTAAGTTAGTTTAGCCATGGGTTTAATCATAAAAATAGCTTTGCTGTGCACGAAGTAGTTTAGCTTTGAGCTGTTGCCCTGACATGATTTTTTTTCCCCCAATCTTTCTAATTCAGAGACAACAAAGAGGAAAAGTTAATTGAGAAACTGGAGGTTGTCACGGTGCCTTCGATATCCCCCAAAGGACTACCTGTGAAGCAATATGCTATACAGTCTCAGCTCCCGGTATATGAGTGGCCCGACATGGGATCCGGAGAATATGACGTTGGGGTAGTGGCTTCCTTTGGCCGACTTTTGAGTGAGGCTCTTATTCTTAAATTTCCCTAGTAAGTTTTATTTATAAGGAAATACAGTGTAGAGATCATGTCTTTTATGAATGGGTCTAGCATCTGAAACGCCATAATTTATGCTTTCTTTTTCTATTTACTTATTTGTCCATCCAGACAGGGTCTCACTGTGTGTAGCCCTGGCTGTCCTGCTGGAATTCATTATGTGGACCAGGCAGGCTAGCCTCAAACTCACAGAGAGATCTGCCTGTATTTGTCCCTCAAGTGCGTAGATTAAAAGTGTGTGCCACCAGGCCCAGATTAAACTGTTTTCTTCACTGTCTTCTTTTAAAATGGGATTTATTTTTGGCACAAAATATCAAGTGTACTAAACTCTTCATTGCTCCTTGGCTTTCATCCACCCTCATTTAAATATCATGCATATGCTAACCCCAGCCCAGCTCTTCCTGAACTCCAGGTACCCACCTTGTCCACAACTCTGCTTGGCTCTCATAGGCTTCTGTACCAGAAAAGACTTAACCCCTCTGCACACCTTTATCTCAGGAACTATCAACCCCAGCCTTCTGGACGTTGGGTCCAAAGCCCCAGAGTCATTCTTCAGTTGTCTTGTGTCCAACATCTAGTCCCTTGCACTGTGTCTACTCTTGTCTGTGTTACTGTAGTCAACTCCTAGAGGGGCTCTACTTCAGTCCTTCGCCCTATTGGTTGGCTCTTTACCAACCCAGCAGCTACATCGATTCCTTAAAGGATCTGTCTGTCAGACCAGGTCGCTGTGCTCAGAATCCTCTAGTAGCTCTCAGTCTCACCTCAACTAAAAATCTAAGCCCTGTGTTAGCCCACTATGACCTCAACTGATCCTCTGCAGATGCTGTGGCTTCTCCTGATTCATTCTACTCCAGCTAGATTGCGTTGCCCCACGGTGAACATGGCAAGCATTTTCTTCCCTTAAAATCTCCGGCCCAGCTCCTGCCTTCAATCTCAGCACTTGTGAGGCAGAGGCAGCAGCAGCAGGCGCAGCTCTTGAGTTCGAGGCCAGGCTGGTCTACAGAGTGAGTTCCAGGACAGCAAGGCTACACAGAGAAACCAGTCTCAGCAAACAAGACAGATCTCTGTACATGTCAAGCATGTATATATTCCTTTAATCTCAGCATTCGGTAAGCAGCAACTGAGGAGAAAATAATAAATAAAGTCTCTGCACTGTTCCTGTTATCTGAAAAGCTCATGTTTCTGATGGCATTTCCGTCAACAGTAGATGGTGTATCTGATAGTGCTCCGTAAGATTATGTGGCCTGGAGAGGTGATAGCTGTTCGAACTTGGCGTAAATTTCAACCTCAGCCGAGTGTTTGGGTAGGGATGTCACTTGATGACACAGTGTCTTATTATAGATCCCTGTTTGCCTTGTTGCTTTAATTAAAAACGTTTTTTGCATAGATATATTAGTTTTATTTTATGGGCATGAGTGTTTTGCTCGCAAAATATATTTGTGTCCCGTGTGGTACCTGGTGTTCAGGGAGGCCAGAAGAGGGTGTCAGATTTCCTGGAACTGTAGTTATAGATGGTTGTAATCCACTGTGTGTGGTGCTGAGAACCTGAACTCTGGTCCTCTTAACTTCCAGCTGTCTCTCCGACCTCTGCTTGGGCTGTTTTTAATTATGTTTCATTAGCTGCTTATGGTAGGAGAGTGAACTCACCTCTGACTTTGTGTTTTAGGTGATAAACCTAGGGGTTGTATATTATGAGTGATACACACTGCCAGGTATTTTTGAGGTGATGATTGTTTTGAAACAAGGTCTCAATCTGTGGCATAGGTCTGCCTGGAACTCAGAGCAGTTCTCCTACCTCAGCTTTCCAAGTGTTAGGGTTAATAAATGCTATACCAGGCTCTTGGAAGCTTTAACAATGAAAGTGCATGTTAGTTCGGTAGCAATAGCTAGTTCCCGTACTAATTTCTGCCTTTTCTGACTCAGCGGAATACTGAATGTGCACCCCAGTTGCCTTCCGAGGTGGCGTGGTCCCGCTCCGATCATCCATACGGTGCTTCATGGAGACACAGTCACTGGCGTAACGATTATGCAAGTTAGACCCAAAAGGTAGAACTTATTAAACTGTGGTGTGTGTCTGAGATCTTTGTGTCAGGGGGAGTGGTCAGGGTATGCTGACTTGGGCAACTCCCCAGTGTCCCCTTATGCCTTTGTAGTCACTATGAGGATTCCTGGTCTCTAACATAAGCTGTGTCTTCTGAGATTCATACAGAGTCTCTTTAAAGTCCTTGTAAATCAGTCATTGGGATTATTTACACCTGGATTTCTCTAAAAAGATATAGATGACGGACGCATTTGGAGCGTGGTGTGTGTGTGTGTGTGTGTGTGTGTGTGTGTGTGTGTGTTGGTTTGTTTTGTATTTTTTTGAGATAGAGTCATCGTATGTCTCTGGCTGGCCTTGAACTCACTATGTGGACTAGGCTGAGCTCAGACTCAAAAGAGTTCCTCCTGCATTTGCTTCCCAATACTAGTATTAAAGACAGGTATGACCACACTCCCCCTTCTTACTTTAGAGGCAATGTCTCATGTATGCCAGGGTGACCTCAAACTGGAGTGACTGACAGATTAACAGCCTGCAAAAGCTGTCTCTGGGCTACGTAGACAAATGTATGTGCCTTAACAAATAATAATGCTGGCTGCTGCTTTGTGTTTTGTCATTCCTTGCCAGATTCGATGTAGGCCCGATTCTCAAGCAGGAAACCGTCGCTGTTCCTCCCAAGAGCACGTCAAAGGAATTGGAAGCAGTGTTGTCAAAACTTGGTGCCAACATGGTACAGTGTGTGTTGTCGTCATCAGTAGAAGGCTTTTTAGCAATACAGAGCTTATGATTTGTAATTTTTTAAGCTTCATCGGTAGGGGTGGGGATGGGGTCGGTGCAGTGAGATGGCTGGGCAGGTAAAGGTGCTTGCCGCCCAGCCTGACAGGCTAAATTCAATCCCTAGCACTCACGTGATGAAAGAAGAAAACTGAGTCCAGCAAGGTCTCTGACCTCACCTGGGCTCGGGCCCACACCGTAAATAGTAATAAAATAGGGGTTGAGGATTTAGCTCTGTGGTAGAGCAATTGCCTAGCAAGCACGAGGCCCTGGGTTCGGTCCTCAGCTCTGGAAAAAAACAAAACAAAGCAAAACAAAAAAAAAAACAGTAATAAATTAATTAGTAACATGAGAGAGATCAAGACCGAGGTTGGGAGCAAACATGCTCATATTCACCTGTAATGCCAACACTCAGGAGGCTGAGGCAGGAGAATCGTGTGCTTCAGATCAGCCTGAGCTGATAAGATCCCCTCTTAACAACCAAGCAGACTGGTGCCTGTCCCTGCCTTCCTAAAAGTTTTCCCAGTATTTGTGACCATTGAGAGTTGCAGAGTGGGTGCTTAATAAAGACTTTCAAATAAAACCTGATCTTCAGTGGTCCCTGCATTTCACAGTGAGGTACTTAGTTTATTCTTCTCAGGTGCCCTGCTGACCCTTACACACGTCCGGCCCACTCTTCTCACTCCGCTAGCAACCACTCCCTAGGAACCTCTGCATTTCCCGGCTGTATGTGCCCCCTATTCTGGGCATTCCCTCAGAAGCGACTCTATGGCGACTACTTATCGAGACTGTTCTAGATACTCTGTGAATTTTCTTTTACACCCTCCCAACAACCTCTGAGGTAATTGTCGCTGACATTTGTTTCATAGACTCAACATCGAGGGCTACAGACATGTCAGAGAACTTTTCCAAAACGCCAGCACCCATAGGTTATGGAAGTAGGCCCGAGCATGCTCCCGTGAGGCCCCATTGCCTCACGTAGGGTGAGTGTGTTTGCTCCCCACAGGCCTGTGATAGTAAGGCCTGTGCCTCCAGGTCAACACTGGAAGCAGCTGGGTGCCTGTGTTCCTTAGAGCAGCGTGGTGTAGCCACCCGTTAGCACACATCCTTACAGGCGACACCAGCTTGCCACCACTCTTGCTGGGATAGGTTACTTCATGGCACTGAACTGTGATGTTTCTGCCTTGTTCTGTTGGATACACTCTGCTCTCTCTCTCTCTCCTTTTGTATTTATAGCTTATCTCGGTTTTGAAAAATTTGCCAGAAAGTCTGAACAATGGAAGGCCACAGCCAGCCGAGGGAGTGACGTATGGTGAGTGGAGGCCCGACACTCTCACGGCGGCTGAGTGCTCTGCCCTCATGACTGCCTTGTGTGTACTTTCCAGGTCATGGTTGGCAAGCTCTCAACCATTCCCCCAGCCTTTTATTTTGAGACGTATTTAGCACCTCTGCTTGCCCCAGATCTTTCCATGTGTATATTTCATGTATATATTTTAAAATCTGATTATTCATCTGCAAGTACAAATGACAGAATTCATCCCCAGTTTCGTTAGCATGCACTTGGAGATGTGGGTCAGTGTTCAGAGCACTGGCTGCTCTGGCAGACGACCTAGGTTAGACACCCAGCACCAACATGGTGACCCACAACTATCAGTAACTCTAGTCCCAGGAGATCTGACACCCTCTTCTAGCCTGTATGGGTGCTGTATCAATGTGATACACACAGAGACATTCACACAGGCAAAGCATGCATATAAAATGAAAAAAACATTTTTTCTAATCCTGAAACAAAACAACAAAAACAAAGGCATTAAACATGTCCTGATAGCATCCAATATCCAGTGCATACAGTTCTTCCTAAATGTCCAGAGATGTATTTTATATCCATTCAAAAACAAACAATAATAATCTAGGATACAAGGAACACATTTTCAAGACTGCTTAAATCTTTGTTTTCTGCTAATATAACCCAAATTAGTCACCTCAAAATGTAAACATTTTTGTTTTTTTGGTTTTTGTTTTGAGTTTGTTTTTTGTTTTTGTTTTGAGACATGGACAGCTAGAAATACTAAATAGTCTAGGACAGCCTAGAATCAATTCTCCTGCTCTGCTTCCCGAGTACTTGAATTACAGGCTTACACTTCCACACCTAAAAATGTAGTTTTGGGGAAAAAACTTAAACATAAAAAGGGCTGCGGGTGCAGCTGCAGTGGAGTGCTTGCAGGATACCTGGGTCTTCACCAGAGCATAACAACAATGCTTGTGAGTTAGATCTGGTTCCCGTCGGATCCAGTTTTGCTTCTCTTCTTTCTCTTTGCTTTGTCGTTTTAAAATTTTTGTGTTTTGAGACAGGATCTCATTGGCTTTAAGCTTGGTATGTAGCACACTCCTGACTCTCCTGTCTTCAAGCCCCAAGTTCTGAAATTACAGGCGTGTGGCACCACACTTGGCCTCTTTTTGTTTATTTAATAAAAAAGCACTTACTGTCTTTCTGTATGTTATTTTTATTGATTTTTGTACTTAACAATACATCTATGACACTGCTACTTTAATTAGATTTTTCTCTTTTTTAAAATAATGATTTATTTATTTTATGTGCATGAGTGTTTTTTGCTGCATGTGTGTAAGCACACCACATATGGACAGGGTCGAAAGAGGGAATTCTGGAACTGGGGTTGCACATGGTCGTGAGCCACCATGTGGGTACCAGGAGCCAAAGGATAACAAGTCCCCTGAGCCACTGAGCCCCCCAGACCCTGCTCTTTGTTCCTGTCTTATCTGTCTCTTGTTTCCCGTTGCGTGGATCTGTCCTGCTTACTCAGCAGATGCCCTGTCGAGGTGCGAGTTGTTCCCAGTCTTGAATCACTTTATGCACACGATGCTTCCTAAGCCAGTGGCTGAGACTGAGTTAAACGGTGAGATTCCTCCCTGTGATCACAGCTGACTCAGGAAGCAAAGCAGACAGATCTTCAGTTCAAGGCCAACCTGGGCTACACAGTAAAACCCTTTCCCCCCCAAAAGAACGAGTAAATAAAATACTGGAATAGTTTTAATGTGCATTATTCCTGTGAGTGATGTTAATGATATTTTTTCGTGTTAAAGGAGTCTGCTTTGTATTTCTTTTTTCTGGAGGTATCTTACCGTTCCATTTTTCTCTCTCAGGATTTTGACTTGTTCCCTTTGTCTTATTAGGAATTTTTTTTTTTTTCTTGGAGCTGGGGACGGAACCCAGGGCCTTGCGCTTGCTAGGCAAGTGCTCTGCCACTGAGCTAAATCCCCAACCCCTCATTAGGAATATTTTATATGATGCTGAAGTTCAGCATTTGTAATATGAACTGCACACTCTTTCAATCTGATATGTTTTAACTTTAGCTTATGTCTTTTATATTTGTCTTTTCAAAAATGCTGTTTTACTTATTGGTTTATTTGGGTTTTTTTTTTTTTTCTTCTGTCCTACCTTGATCATTCAGTTCCCACATAAAAGACACACACAATGTTTATATTTACAATAAGCCTTAATCAGCATTAGAGCTGGGCAGTTCTCCACCTTCTATGCTATTAGAGTCTACTTTCCTATCAATAACTCTAAATTACTACTTACTATGTTTTACCTGGGCTGTTCTCAATTCCAATTGGCCAGCCCTCAGGGCCGTGGGGGGCTTTTTTATGGCTCACCTAACCCAAGGCTGCTTCTCCTTCCTCCTCCACCTCCCTCTCATGGTTCTCCTCCCACCCCAAATACCCCCAAAACCCCCACTCCCCCCACCTTGGCTGTGTCTCAACTTCCCAGCTGTTGGCTGTCAGCATCTTTGTTTACCAATCAAAAATAACTTGGGAGCAGGCTGCACAGTGTCACTTGGGTCTGCATGCTCTCATCTCCAGGACAACCAAGTCTTGGAGGCCTAATATTAGCATCAGAATAAAAGCAGCATCAGGCCAACCCACTATAGCTTTTCAGGAGCTGGTCCTCCTGCCACAGAAGCTCCAGGGATTGAATTCACATTGTCAGACTTGGAGGCAAGCATCTTTACTCGCTGAGCCATCTTGCCTGCCCTCTCCGGAGTTTTGGCTCCAGGGTTAAACAGTAGTACACTTCTGGTTTCATACTTGTGAGGCTTTCTTATTTTAACTTCATATTGCAGCACGCTTTAGACATACGGAGACATTGACCGTTGTATTAGTAATTCAGCCTGACTATCAGTTCATGAACACTGAACCCCTGTTCATTCTTACTTGTGTCTCACCTTGTAGCTCCCAAGGTTTCTGCTGGCACCAGCTGTGTCAAGTGGGAGGAGCAAACCTCAGAGCAAGTACTCAGACTTCACCTTGCCATCGGGGACATAGTGAGTCGAAAAGTTGCATTGTGTTTTTACCATGCTGTCTCCTTTCTAGGTGTATTTACTTAGGAATGAACTTTATAAACTAAACCTAGGAAATTTTCTTAAACTTTAAATTTTAAGGTTTGATATAGCCTTGGAATTCACAAAGTGCTTTCAAATGTACTTTCTGCAATATCTCTTAACCAGGTTTAATTATCCTGTTACATCCCTGTTATAAAGGAGAATAAAAACAAGATAAGTAACTTAGTGTGACAGTTACTAAGCAGTGGATCTAAGTCTTCTAACTCTATCTAGTCTATAGAGTTCTCTATATACCATACTATACCATACAGTACTATACTATACAGTACTATCTTGTACTGTACTCTACTTTATTATACTATACCATACTATCTAGTACTGTACTATACTGTATTATACTATACTGTACTATCTTGTACTGTACTCTACTGTATTATACTGTATTATACTGTATTATACTATACTGTACTGTACTATACTATACAGTACTAGAGTTCTGTCTCTGGTGCTGGGAGCTGAACTTGATTCTTCTGCAAGAGCAGCATTCGTTCTTAGCCGCTAAGTCATCTCCAACCCCCCCCCCCCATTTGTTTGTTTGGAGAGCAGGTCTCAGTCTGTGATCCAGGTTGGTCTGGAACTTACAGTGTAGCCCACGTTGTCCTCACATTCAGGCATTCTCCTGCATCAACCTTCTAAACGCTAGGCTGACAGATATGGCCAATACCTGGTTTCTTTCTTTTTGAGACAATCTCTCAGTGTAACCCAGACTGGCTTTGAACTCTAGACCCCCTGTTCCCAAACATACTCATAATGTCTTAAAACATCAGCATCAAAATACAGTCTGGAAATACTGAACTCAGAGAAACTGAGGGACATTATTTCTGACATGTTTATTTTCACTGTGCTTTCAGACAGCTTTCGTAGCATTCGTTTATATGTGAATGTGTTAAAATAGCAAAGGTGGGGGTTGGGGATTTAGCTCAGTGGTAGAGCGCTTGCCTCCTGGGTTTGGTCCCCAGCTCCGAAAAAAAGAAAAGAAAAAAAAATAGCAAAGGTGGCATTTCACATTGTGCAGTGAGGAGCACTACTGGGGCAGTTGGCTAGCCCTTGCCAAGGAAGCCTCCTCTTCCTCCTCTTCCTCTTCTTCCTCTTCTTCCTCCTCTTCTTCCTCTTCCTCCTCCTCCTCCCCCTCCTCTTCCTCTTCTTCCTCTTCTTCCTCCTCTTTCTCCTTCTTTTTAAGGCTTTTCCTTTAAAGGTTTATTTCATTATGTGTGTACTTGTGTCTAGTATATGAGCACATATATGTGCAGGTACACATACCCATGCATGAGCAGAGGCCGGGAGAGGCCATTCGATACTTCAGAGCTGTAGTTACAGCTGTTTCCTAGATGTCAGGCTTGTTATGTGGGTGATCCTCACGGTTACACAGTGAGCCCTTAACCACTGAGCCATCTCTCTAGTCTTGGAGGGAGGCCTGGCGACTCTACCTTTCTATTATTTAGCGCACATGGGCATTTTGCCTGCATGTGTGTCTTTGTGTACTCTATTTATCCCTAGTGCTCTTTGAGGCCAGAAGAGAGCATCGGATCCCCTGAGACTGAAGTTACATACAGACAGTTGTGACCAGCCATGTGGGTGCTGGAATCAAACCCAGTTCCTCTGGAAGAGCAGCCTGTGCTGTTAACTACTCAGCCATCTCTCCAGCCCTGTTTCTGCATTTTTTTAAAAGATTTATTCATTTATTATATATAAGTACACTGTAGCTGTCTTCAGATACACCAGAAAAGGGCATCAGATCTCTTTACAGATGGTTGTGAGCCACCATGTGGTTGCTGAGAATTGAACTCAGGACCTCTGGAAGAGTAGTCGGGTGCTCTTAACCACTGAGCCATCTCTCCAGCCCCTGTATTTTTAAAATATATTTTTTTCAAGATTTTTTATGTATTATATATGAGTACATGGTAGCTGTCTTCAGACACACCAGAAGAGGGCATCAGATCCCATTACAGATGGTTGTGAGCCACCATGTAGTTGCTGGGATTTGAACTCAGGACCTCTGGAAGAGCAGTCAGTGCTCTTAACCACAGAACTATTTCCCTAGCCCCTGCATTGTTAAAATCAAGCTGCTTAAGCCTCTGACTACATACTGAGTACCAGGACAGCCAATGCTTCATAGAAAGACTCTGTCTCAAACAAACAAGCAAAAAACTTGTAAGTATATAAATAAAACTTATGTATACTCGTATGGTTAATATATAATTAACAGTATTATATACCTGAAATTTGTTAATAGAGTTAAACTAGTGTGTGCCTTTTATTTTAAGAAAACCAAAGATTGGTCAAGTGTATTACACACACACACACACACACACACACACACACACACACACACACACACACACGAAACCACAAGGACCGGAAGACAGCAGAGTTGGGTAACTTTATAATCATGTTATCTTAAAGTATAAAGAGGCCTTTCTCTTAAAACACGGTTATGAGCTACTGAAATCACGTGACCATAGAGTAGTGACTATAAATCCATAAAAATTAAAAAAAAAATCATAGAAAAGCAACTAGTCATGACTCAAAGTGGTCAAAGTGGAAGGAAGATCTATAACACATACAAGAATTCAATGTCTAGGGTTGGGGATTTAGCTCAGTGGTAGAGCGCTTGCCTAGGAAGCGCAAGGCCCTGGGTTCGATCCCAGCTCCGAAAAAAAGAACCAAAAAAAAAAAAAAGAATTCAATGTCTAACTTCCTAAATGTGTATAAAATTCTCATGAATTACTGCCCGGCTTTGTTGGTTTTGGTTTTGTTGTTGAAGACAGTATCTTACTCTGCTGCCAGGGTGGACCTGACACGTGGAGCTCCTTCCGCCGTATCCCTCTGAGTGCTGGGATTTAGGTGTGAGCCCTCATGCCTGCTTAATGCTAGACTTGGGAGGAATCTCTTTGTGATTGGATTTTTTTTGCCCTTCAGGGCTGAGGGTGGAACCTGCCTGTGGCTTTGCACATGCCAGACATGTTTTCTGCCATCAGTTCTACAACTCAGTTTGTGGTTTTGGGTTTTTTGTGTATATATATTTGAGATGGTAGCCCTGACTGGCCAATAATTATGTAGACTAGGCTAGCCACAAACTCACAGAGATCTACCCAGTGCTGGGATTTATGTAAGTTCTTAAAGGTGTCTCTACAAACTGTCTTCTCATCATGTTTATTTAGTGTGTGTGCACACGTGTGTGTGTGCCGGAGCATGCATGTGTTGGTCAGAGGACAACTTTCAGAAATTGATTCTTTCTTTCCATTTCATGTGGCCTTCACACAGAACTCGGGCCATCTGGCTTAGTAGCAAATATATTTACCTCTTGAGCCATCCTGCCCCACAGTATTGTTTGCTGCCACAGTTGATAACAGCAAGACACTGCTGTCTGAAATAGCAAGAAACTGGAAATATGTGAAATGTCTTTTATAAAAGTATTATTATATAAACTGATTAATTCATAGATGAACACAGGTGAAGGAGACACACATGCACTGACAGCCATGCTCTAGGCTTTTGTGCTAATAACATTTAGCATGAGGGGAATAACATAGGGGGATACACTCCAAGCTCTTAACAGTGGCTGCCTCTTGTGAAAATATAAAATTCTATCACTTTTTAAACTTTAACACAAACACCTAATTCTTGCTTCCAAAGTGAGCATAAACGTTTAGTTGAGCATATTAAGACTATACTATTTAAAAATACTGACTCTTACATAAAACTTAGGATCTTACACATGCTGCAGAGATAATACAGAGGGTCATACTCAGGCTCCGTTTCAGCAGATCTGATGACCGAGTGCCCAGTCCCTCTGGACATGGAAGAAGTGGGTTAATATATTGCAGTCTTCAAAAGGCTTTGGGCTTCGTACACATTCCTTCATGAATCCTTCCATTCCAATTACAGGTTCCACTGCAAACACTCTGGATGGAGAACACCGTTAAACTTCTGGATCTCGTAGAAGTTAACAACTCTATCCTTGCAGGTACTAACTTCTGAATGGCTGACAAGTTGTTTCACTACAGTGCACTTAAAAATGTGTTATGCTTCCTCCCCTCCCCCCATATCTCTAATCCTCAAACACAGACCAAACAAACACAGGGACCTGTGCTTTGTGCTGTTGGCTTCAGAGCACTGATGGTAGCACCTCACAGCTGCTCTCCTCATCCTCTGCAATGTCCATTCATGTGTATTTTCTCATGCAAGCATCACACGAACCTGGACGCTGGCAGGCAGTGTCACTGAGCTCCTATAAACTCCGGAGGGGGACTGTGGAGTGACTGAGTTAATGTCACAGTGGTGAATGTAATAATGAAAATATCTGCACAGTGCAGGGAGAGCACAGCAGGCCACACCACAGTTTTTTCTGAGGTCCCTCAGCATTCTCAGGATGTGATGAGCAGAGATGTGGGCAGTTCTTTTTTTTTTTTTTTTTTTTTTTGTTTCTTTTTTTCTGAGCTGGGGACCAAACCCAGGGCCTTGCGCTTCCTAGGCAAGCGCTCTGCCACTGAGCCAAATCCCCAACCCCGATGTGGGCAGTTCTTATAAGGACATTTAATTGGATCTGGTTTACAGGTTCAGAGGTTCAGTCCATTATCATCAAGGCAGGAACATGGCAGCATCCAGGCGGACATGGAGCTGTGGGAGCCAAGAGTTCTACATCTTAGTCCAAAGTCAGCAGCAATTGGCTGAGCTTGAAAACTAGGGGTCCTCAAAGTCTGCCAACACAGTGACACATTTTCTTCAACAAGGCCACACCTCCTAATGGTGCCACTTCCCTTGGTACAAGCATATTCAAACAACAGACGAAGTCTCAAATTCTGTGAATTGTTCTACTGCTGGGCAGCTAGTTTCTCAGAGTGACAGCACTGAATTGACAGATTCAGCACAAAAGTGATTCTGGTTGGTGGAGCAAGGACGGCAGCTTCTCCTTGGTGTGGGACTCTTGCCATGAGAGCGCATGGCTCCAGGAGGCTTTAGATTGCAGAGTTAGGGCTTAGTAAGTGTGTCCCCTCTGTCATTGTTTCTGCCTCTGAAGAGTCCTTTTTACTACTTTTATTTATGTATGATTTAATTTAGTTTGTCAGTGCTAGAGATAAGCCCAGGGTCTTGCACATCCTTGGCCAATGTTCCACCCAGGGCTGGGACAGGCAGCATGGGGATCTCTGTAAAATCCATTACACACACATGCACACATGGTTTTGATTTTTAAGAAGTACCATGATGTTGCATAATTATTTCTCTTGTATTCTCCCCACCTTAGATCCGAAAGTGATGGGACAAACTGTGACTCCGGGGTCTGTGGTGTACCACAGACCGTCGCAAATGCTGCTAGTTCACTGCAAGGTACGTTGACTTTAGCTTCAAGTCATGGTGATTGGCTTTGCTAAATTTGTAATTTGTATTTCTTTTTCCTTTTCTTTTGAGATGAGTCCTCACGTAGCCTGGGCTAGACTTGAACTCACTGTCCAGTGTTTAGCCCAGGTTGGCCTAAAAGCGATCCTCTTGCCTCAGCCTGCTGAGGTTGAAACTGCAGGTGTGAACCATCACACCAGGCTTACCATTCACCATTGTGGTGGACTGAGAATGGCTTCCATGGGCTTAGTCTCTGGGGAGTAGAACTCTTTGACAAGATTAGGAGGATTAGGAGGTGTGCCCCTGTTGAAAGGAAGTATGTAATGGGGAATAGACTTTGCGGTTTCAAAGTCCATGCCAGGCCCAGAGTCCAGCCGTCCCCACACCCATTTGTGAATCAGAATGTAAAACTACTTTTCCACTCCGAGCATGCCGCCATGATCACAGTGGACAGAACCTCACAACTGAGCAAGCCCCATTTAAATGCTTGCTTTTGTAATGTAAGAGTTGCCTTGGTTATGGTGTTTCTTCACAGCAATCGAACATTGAGAGGGCAGCATTTTCCATCTCAGACTAAGCTGAAAACAATTTCATTTCTGTAAGAAACAGCTCCCCAGCATAATTTTTAAAAGTGATGAAGTTTTTATCATTGCCACCCAATGAAAAAAGATTCCACAACGATAAGTTTCTGAAGGTTACTTTTAGTAATTAATGTAACCAATGAGCTCATATGTCTGTGTTAGTCATCAGAGCACCTGCTTGTTGTCTACACGGCATGAGTCCTCAACAGCAGTCAAGGAGGGCAGTGTCCTCATCGTGTTCTCTTGCTGTGAAGAAGCACCTTAACCAAAAAGCACCTTGATCTCGAATTTCCAGGTTAGTCTATCACTGTGGGAAATAGAAACAGGAGCTCAGGCAGGAAGCTGGAGGCAGGAACTAAAGCAGAGGCCACAGAGGGATGGAGGGGCAGAGGGACGCTGCTTACTTACATTCTCCCTCCCTCCTTCCTTCCCTTCCTTTTTATTTTACACATATGAGTCTTTGCCTAATGTCCACACAGGTCAGAAGAAGGTGTTGGGTCCCCTGCAATTAGAGTTATGTGGTAATGAGCCACCGTGTGTGTGCTAGGAACTGAACCCCAGTCTTCTATAAGAGCAACAGGTACTCTAATAAATGAACTCTCTGCAGCCTCCTAGCTGCCTCTTATACAACCTTCCTGTGTCAATTAACAGTCAAAAAGTACCTCACGGCTGTGCTTAGAGGAGGGCAGAGGACAACTTGTGAGTGTTGGTTCTCTCCTTGAGTTATGTCCATCCCAGGGATGGCACTCTCTCATCAGACAGGGCAGCAAGAACCTCTACTGACTGAGCTGTCTCATGCCCAGAGGAAAGTTTTAAAACACGTGTATATGTGTGTGTAGAGTGTGTACAGGTACAAGCATGCCACAGCACACATGAAAGTCTGAGGACAGCCTGGGGTCAGTCTGTGCTTTTCACCTTATTTGAGTCCCAATCTCTGTTCTCCACTGCAGATCCCAGGTTATCTGGCCCATCAGCTTCCTTTGAGACTTTTGTCTCTGCTCCCACTCCCCAACACTGCTATGTATGTTCTGGGATCCAAACTTGGATCCTCGTGTTCCCATGGTAAATGCTTTACCCACTGAACCTTCTCCCCAGCTCGGATTTTGTTTTTGTGTGTAAATCATCTAAAATGGTTGGAGAAGGCCCTCAGGATGGCTCAGTAAGTAATGGCTCCTGACACAAGCCTGATGACCTAAGTAAGTTCAGTGCTCAGAATTCACACAAAGGAAGATGAAAAGAACCATCGCCACAGAGTTGACCTCTGACCTCCAAATCCCCCTCCCCCCATTATGCACACATACAGAGTAATAGTAATACTTCTTTTAAAAAGTTTAGAGTGATTGAGAGTCTGCTGTCGTTAGCACCCTGGAAGTAGAGGCCAGAGGATTATGTATTGGAGGATTGTCTGAGCAACATAGTAAGTTCCAGGCCATCCTGATCTGGGGCTACATAGTGGTTGTAGGCGGGCGTGGGGTCGTTTTGTTTTTTCGTGATAGGGTTTCTCTGTAGCCCTCTCTATCCCTGTTCTAGAACTCACTCTGTAGACCAGACTGTCATTGAATTTCAAGATCCACTTGACTGCCTCTGGGTGTTGGGATTAAGGTGTGTGTTGCCACACCTGACTGCTATAGTAGATATTTTAATGACTGGGACCCCATTTTTTGGCAAAGCTATGGCATGTTTCTAAGAAGTGTCCACATCCCTTGTGTTTCCTGGGTACTTCCTTTTCTTGTTTTTAAAGATTTTATTTTGTTTATATGAATACACTGTCTTCAGACACACCAGAAGAGGGCATCGGATCCCATTACAGATGACTGTGAGCCACCTTGAGGTTGCTGGGAATTGAACTCAGGACCTCAGGAAGAGCAGTCAGTTCTCTTAACCACTGAGCCATCTCTCCAGCCCTCCTGGGTATTTCCTATTTTGTGGTAGTTATGTTAGATTTTGAATTCTCACAAAGCACATTTTAAAGTGTATGAAAAACCGATCTACCAACACAGACTGTGCAGAGCCCTTCACCACTGCTCAGCTCTCTTCAGCTCGCTCTGAAGCACACCAGATGACCACCTCTCTTGGTCTGAGTCTGAACGTACATGTTCAGTGTCTGTATTTGGCTCTCACAGACGCAGCTGTAGATGGTGAGCGTGTGAACTCTTTTCAGTTGTGCTACCTTGTTAAATTCACCCACCAACCATAGCATTGGTTATCTGACCTGGGGCTCACTGGATTTGCCTACTTTTTAGAGTACAAGTGTCCAGAGGCCAGAGGTGTTGAATCCCCACAGAGCTGGAGTTACAGGCAGTTGTGAGCTGTCCAATAGTGGGTGCTGAGAATCAACCTTGGTCCCCTGGAAGAGCAGTGCACACTCTGTCGAGCCAACTCTCAGGCCTTGCTGTGTTTGGGTAACTATTTACAGTGAGATATGTGGACCTACTTGCAAAACTAAAGCTCTTTGCAAGTAGAACATTGTATTCTATTTCCTCTGTTGAAATGTGTCAGGACGGTTTTTGCTCCTTTATGAGGACCTTATAGAGAGAAAGTGTTACATGTCATCCAGTACAATGTTTTTGCTGCTAGGCGTTTAGTAACAGCAATTGTTTTTATAACATTTTGAGGATTTTTTCTGTTTTGTCTCTTTTTTTTTTTTTTTTGGTTCTTTTTTTCGGAGCTGGGGACTGAACCCAGGGCCTTGCGCTTCCTAGGCAAGCGCTCTACCACTGAGCTAAATCCCCAACCCCGTGTTTTGTCTCTTTTAAGATAGAGTCTTTGAACTCAGAGATTGGCCTGGCCTTCCTCCCTGGTGTTGGGATTAAAGGCTGCATCACCATGCCTGACACAGGTTATAAAGTACAGTTTATTTCCTTTTCAAGTTTTGTCTCATTGTCTACTCACTGTCCGTTCTCTGTCCTTTAGGATGGCTGGATCGGGGTTCGATCAATAATGCACAAGAAAACACTAACAGCTACTGATTTCTACAATGGATATTTGCATGCGTGGTACCAGAAGAATTCCCATGCTTACCCAAGCCAGTGCAGGTTTCAGACTCTCAGACTTCCAACAAAGACGCAGCAGAAAACAAAGTTGTTGCTGTGCAGTGCATTAAGTAGCTAGGAAGACCACAGACGAGGACCTGTTCACACTTGTAACTTATTAAAAGCTTTATTTACCAGCAACTGCTGTGATTTTGAAAGAAGATGACAGCTTGGGAGAAAGAGAAAATGGTTATCAGGAGGTGGAAGTCTTACGCCCTCCATGGTGTGTATCAGTTAGGAGCAGACTTTTCTACTTGAATAACAAAAGTTTAAATAAAATTTGTATTTATAATGTTCAGCGTAAAGGAGATTGTGTCTTTTGAAGAGTGAGACAATTAAATGGTGTGCATATATTCTAAAATTTTTTTTCTTTTTTTTTCTTTTTTCTTTTTTCTTTTTTTTTTTTCTTTTTTCTTTTTTTTTCTTTTTTCTTTTTTTTTTTTTTGGAGCTGGGGACCGAACCCAGGGCCTTGCACTTGCTAGGCAAGCGCTCTACCACTGAGCTAAATCCCCAACCCCCTAAAATGTTTTAAATGGTGCGTCTACGGACTGCGGGTCTAGCTCAGTAGGCAGATTGGTGAAGTTCTGAGTTTGACCCCCAGCACCTCATAACCCAGGTGGCAGTGCACACCTGCAGTCCTGGCACTCAGCGGAAACAGGAGCATCAGAAGTTGAAAGTCATCCTCAGCCATCTGCAAGTTCTGCAAGACATTTCTATTTGGATTTTTATTATTGCTGGAAAAACGTTTGGTCTACCCCAGACTTAAAACTGGTTTAGGGTGGGGCTCAGTTGGTAGAATATTTGCCTAGCGAGCACACAGTGCTGGGTCCCATCTCTAGAGCACACAGACGGGTGTGGTGGTGCAGCTCTGTAGTCCCAGTACTTGGGGACAAAGGCAGGAGGATCAGTTGAAGGTGTCACTACAGAGCATGTTTGAGACCTGCCCAGCGTGTGGGGGAACCTGCCTTAAGACAAGAGCGAATGAAAAGAGAACTCTGTTGCTAGCTAACTTCTAGTTGAGTGAGTCCGGACAGCCTATCTAAATCTTTAAGCCTCAGGTTTCTTTCTTGAATGAAATGGGTAATAAATGACTGCCTCGAGGAATGGTATTATACATAGGAAATGCCCAGGGAAGTGCCCAACACATAGTGGACACTTAATAATCTGTAGTTTTCGCTGTCACCTCTCAAGTGACTAAACCACAGACTGGCCTTATCTTAATCAAATACTCTGATTGTGTCTGAAGGTGTCTGTGAGGGTTTGCATGTGCTTGTCCCAGGGAGTGGCACTGTTAGAAGGTGTGGCTCTGTTGGAGGAAGTGTGTCACTGTGGGGGTGGGCTGGAGACCCTCCTCCTAGCTGCCTGACGATGTCCAGTTTTTTCCTGGCTTCCTTCAGATAAAGATGTAGAACTCTCAGCCCTTCCTGCACCATGCCTGCCTGGATGCTGCCATGTTCCTACCTTGATGATAATGGACTGAACCTCTGAACCTGTCAGCCAGCCCCAATGAAATGTTGTCCTTTATAAAACTTACATTGGTTATGGTGTCTGTTCACAGCAATAAAACCCTAACTAAGACAGTGTCTCTGGATGAGATTAACAACATTTAGTAGGTTAACTGAGTAAAGCAGAACGCTTTTCTAATGTGAGTTAGAAACAAAAGGCTAGGCTGATACCTGCGGAAAAGCATGAAATCCTGAGTTTGGATCCCCCGCTTCCACATAAAAGCTGGATGTGATGCCATGGTTCTGTAACCCAGTACTGGTTAGCAGAGACAGATGGATCCCAGTGACCCACTGGCCAGCCAGTCTAGTTCAGTGAGCTCCAGGTTCAGAGACTTTGTCTCAAAAACAGAGAAAGAACTTAGAACAGTAGATTTTAGACTTTGTTAGAAACTTCTGCTCTTCTGAGGCTTAACCCTGTTGATCTTTGAACTGGAGTCAAACCAGTGACTGCAGTTGGCTGGCAGACTGCAGATCTGGGGACTCGATGACCTTCATGACCGAGTGGATCTCATAAATCTGCCATTTCTCTGCCTTTACTGCACTTCTGTCTGGTGCTGCTGTTTTCTACTTTTAGACCTTCTACAATAGTTTTTCTCCTGGGAGCAGCAGCCATGCTGTGGGGACACCTTTACATCAGCATGAGGAAAAAGGTTTTACAGTGAGAAAGGATCTCAGGATTTCATCTCAAAGATGAGGAAATGAAGGCTGGGCAGTGATGGCGCACACCTTTGATCCCAGCGCGAGGAGGCAGGAGCAGGTGGATCTCTGAGTTAGAGGCCAGCATGGACTACAGTGAGTTCCAAGACAGCCAGGGCTACACAGAGAAACCTTGCCTACAAAAAACAAAAACAAAAACAAAGAAAATGGCAGAACAAGCTTAGGCAATGCTACATTGTGAAGAATCAGAACCCTAGGATTTATTAGTTATCTATGTGGGGGGAGGGGCAGTAGGCTTTCTCCTTCCACCTTGTAAGTCCTGGTTGTGTCTATCCACAGAGCTATCTTGATAGCCCTAATGTTTTTTAAAAAATAATTTTTTATTTGGTTTAGGAGACAGTGTTTTTTTTTTTTTTTTTTTTTTTTTTTTGGTTCTTTTTTTCGGAGCTGGGGACCGAACCCAGGGCCTTGCGCTTCCTAGGTAAGCGCTCTACCACTGAGCTAAATCCCCAGCCCCGGAGACAGTGTTTCTAATGCCACTTAGCCTACCTGAAACCATAGGCTCTGGGTTCATTGAGAGAACCTGCCTCAAATGTGTAAGGCAGAAGATATCTGTGGACGAAGCACCACGACCAAAAGCTTTTCGGGGAAGAAAGGGTTTAGTGTCACTTGCTCTTCACCCTCAGAGACATTCCTGACGGGAACCTGGAGATGGAGCTGATGAGAGGTCATGGAGGTGGGCTGCTTACTGGCTTGCCCCTCCTGACTTGCTCAGCCTGCTTTTTTATTTTTTTTATAACCCAGGGACAAGAGCCTCCAGAGGCACTGTCCACAATAGCCTGGGCTCTCCTACATCAATCACTAAGAAAATGTCCGACAGGCTTACCCACAGCCTGATTTTATGGACTGATATTTCAACAGAAATTTCTTCCATTCAAGTGACTCTCTACCTTGTGTCTGTCTTGTTTATCTAAAACTAAAACAGTATCTGACATCTTCATTTGGCCTTACACACACACACACACACCCCACCCCAGAACAAAACAAACCATGGTGAATAGCTCCTGAGGAATGACTCCTGGTTTGACCTCTGGTCCATATGCATGCATGCATACACACACAAACATGAACACATACTTATGCAGCACAAAAAAACCAAAGAATAATAGCAGTTGGGGGTGGCATTATGTAACTCCATTGCAGACTGCCTATTTTTCATACAGGAGATCTGATTTTGTTCCCAGGACTTAAAAAAAGAAGTTAGAACACAAATAAGTTAAAATACTACTTCAGGGTAAGAGGTCTAGTTCAGTGGAAGAACACTGCCTAGTGCTGTCCTGGATTTGGTCCCTAAGCACAGAAAACAAAATTTAAAGTCCTACGCTTCCATATCACAGGTCACTATCAAAGGCATTCAGGTCAGTAACCTGGGGGCAGAGCTGATGCCATGGGGACATTTTGTTGGGGAGCTACTTTAACTTTTTAAAACTAGCTTCCAAAACACCAGGCTCCCTTATGTTCTGTCCAATTTTAGCACTGGGAATGCAGCCCAGGGCCAGTCAAGTGCCTTAACTACTGAGAGATACACACCTTTTCACCCACCCCCCACCCCATCTCACAGCTGTTTTTTCTTTTTAAGATTTATGTATTTTATTTGTATGAGTGCTCTTTCTACGTGTACACCTGCATGTCAGAAAAGGGCATCAGAACCCATTACAGATGGTCGTGAGAGATATGGCTTCTGGATATTGGATTCAGGAACTCTGGAAGACAGACAGTCCTTTTAACAACTGAGCCACCACTCCAAAGTCACCCCCCCACCCCTTTAGGCTATTTATTTGTTTGTTTGTTTGTTTATATTTTATGTTTCTTTCTTCTCCTCCTGGCCCTCCTCTTCCTCCTCTGTCTCTTCTGTTTGGAGGTCAAACCTAGGGGTTAACATACTAGAGTGTTATACCTGTGAGCTCTGTCCACAGCCCTGGGCTGCTCTGTTAACAGTAGCAAGTGGGGAGGAGTATCAGAACAACTCTGAGGATGTCACCCTGTTAGCAGAGTGTGTACTTAGCTTGCCTGAAGGTTTGGTCCACAAATCTGCATAAAGTGGTGCACGTCGGCAATCCCAGTGAGCAAAGGGCAGAAGCAAGAAGATCCAAAGTTCAAAGACATTTTAGTTACATAGCAGGTTCGAGACTACCCTGGGCTACATCTGAACCTGACTTTAAAAAAAAAAATCCTTACTACAGTCCCTAAGTTGATAGAATTCTGATCTTACAATTAGAAAAAACATAGAGATTTAGTGCAAATAAACTAATTTTACAACCAAGGAGACCAGTCCTGAAGAGAGGGAAAATGTCTTGTCCAAGGATAGAGTCAGAAGTGGTGTCTCTCCGTGTGAGTGTTTGTATGCACATATGTATTTATGTCTGTCTGTCTTGCTTCTCCCCTCTACCCTGCATGTTGTTTGCCTCCGTGTCAGTGCTAGACTCCCAGGGCTTCCTGTATGCTGGGCAAGGACACTACCTACTGAGCTATAGCCTCAGCCTCAAATACAGGGCTCTCAGATGGCAACTAATAAATTATTAATCACAGTAACTGCATCATCAATATTCTGTCTGATGGGGCCTTTAGGTCACAAACTAGAGAATAGGTAAGTCAGCATGTTTCTCTAGCAGTTCCAGAATACCTCCCCAGCGTCTGATCCCTGTAATCCACCCCACTCTGACAGGGACTCCATGCTGGCACTGAAGTCAGTACCCAGGGTGGTGGTATTCAAGGCTGCTACGGAGATGGCTCAGTGGATAGTGATTTTTTTTTTTCGGAGCTGGGGACCGAACCCAGGGCCTTGCGCTTGCTAGGCAAGCGCTCTACCACTGAGCTAGATCCCCAACCCTGGATAGTGATTTCTTAAGCATGAGAACCTGAGTTCAGACCTCCAGCAGTCGTGTAGAAATGGTGCTCCTGGTATCCTAGCAATTAGGAGATAAATTAGGAAATCTGAGGACTCGCTGGCCGGCCAGCCTAGTCAGTAAGCTCTGGGTTCAGTTCAGTGAGAGACCCTGTCAAAGCGTGAGGGGGGAGCAGCCGAGGGTGACACCTGACACATGCACACCCACAAGTGTGCACTGTGCACTCACATCTGTACATCTGCGTGTATCCCACAGGATGGTATTCAAGATGGGCGTGATGGCACATTCTGGTAAACTCAGCACTCTGGAGGCTGGAGCAGGAAGAAGCCATGTTTGAATCCAAGGTCAGCCTGGATTCAAATATAGTGAGATCTTGAATCAAATCAACAAAAAGATGGTATTGCAAGACAATAGTGTCTTTTTTTTTTTAAAGCATTTTCCAGTCACCTCTTAACAAATCCCTGGTTTCTGGGAATACTCAAATGGGCCCAATAAAGGGAGACATTCTAGGTCCAAGGCCTAAGGCCCTGAGACACCACCAGATGAGTAAGTTGTCATGGTTATAGCTCTTTGGGCCCACAGAGAGCTGATGAGAAAGCAACTTGAAGGCCATGGGAAGCATTGGAAGGATCTAGAGTTCTGTAGTTCCGAATGGAGTTGTTTTCATTTACTAACCACAAGTAATATGTGGATAGGTTTTTATTTTTTTATTGTGTGTGTGTGTGTGTGTGTGTGTGTGTGTGTGTGTACATGTGCAAGTGTTGGTAGAAGCCAGAAAGGATAATTAGATCCCCAGAAACTGGAGTTACAAGTAGGCGGTTGTGAGCTACCTGATATGGGTGCTGGAAATTGAACTCAGGTCCTCTGCAAGAACAGCAAGAGCTCTTAACCACTGAGCCATCCCTTCAGTCCTTTAATGTATATCTTTCTCAGACATGAATATATATATATATATATATATATATATGTAATTGCTCTGTGTGATTTAAAATGAATGATTTTGTCAAAAGAGAAGTCTATTGCGATAGCACACACCTATAATCCCAGCACTCAGGAGGCAGAAATGGGAGGACCACTATAAGTTTGAGGCAAACCTGTCTTGTGGGGTATTCACCAGAGAAGACTGCTCAGACATGGGTTTAAGCCAATAGAAAGTCTTTATTAGCCACTGGCAACTACATTGGGTGTTAGTTGTACTAGCATAGCCCCCAAACCTTTCTAAGGGTGAACTTTTTTTAATATTTTTTTCTTCTTTTTTCTTTTTTTCAGAGCTGGGGACTGAACCCAGGGCCTTGCACTTGCTAGGCAAGCGCTCTACCACTGAGCTAAATCCCCAACCCCAATATTTTTTTTATGAGTACACTGTAGCTGCCTTCAGACACACCAGATGAGGGCATCAGATTCCATTACAGATGGTTGTGAGCCACCATGTGATTGGTGGGAATTGAACTCAGGACCTCTGGAAGAACAGTCAGTGTTCTTAACTGCTGATCCATCTCTCCAGCCCTCAGAGTGAATGTTTGAGCATAAAACATTTCTTGGGTTGACATACTTCAATTAACAAGACCAGTTAGCCAGAAACAGAACTACAAAAGCCAAAAAGCAAGGTTAGTTAGAGACTTTCCAAGAGCTATGGACTCTGATGGGCTAGGCCTTTGATGGACTAGGCCTTTGATGGACTAGGCCTTTGATTGATTAGGCCTTTGATTGATTAGGCCTTTGATGGGCTAGGCCTTTGATGGACTAGGCCTTTGATGGACTAGGCCTTTGATTGATTAGGCCTTTGATGGGCTAGGCCTTTGATTGATTAGGCCTTTGTTTTAGATTTGGCAGGTGGTGCTGTCCACGTGCTGAGTCTTACAGCCTGAATGGCACTTCCGTCATGGAGTCAGTTGTGCTAAGGTCTGGGGCCTGTTACACCCAGTCTTTATATTGAATTCCAGGCCAGTCAGGTCTACAGAATAAGATTCTGTCTTAAGTCACACTCCCCACTTTCACTCTGCATGCCTAAAGTTTGGGATAAATCCATAAGCCATTTGGCTCTTGTTTACTTTGCTTGGTATTCACAGCGTATTTTGTGAACATTCCAGCTTTCCGATGAGAGCCGCACACAGGCATAGATGCTGTGGGAACATCCGGAAGATGCCACACAGGACAGCTGCAAATTCTTAGCACTCTGCCCACCAGGTCTGCCCAAGCTGCCGTCTGCCTCGCTTAGAAGTCTGCTGCTAGCAGTTGTGTGCTATTGGGCAGCTGGACACGCAGATGTTAGACGCTCTGTCAAGGGCCATACAGTATCCTCACCATGTGTTGTGGAACAACTGAGGACTCAAATAACCCTATGAGACTTTTCTAAGAGACATAAAACATTATTTTAGATCACTCGCATTATAATAAAATTTTTATTATAATAAAATTATATATATATATATAAAATCTCAAAGTCTATCTGCCATGTATTTGGTGAAAAACTGTGAATTTTGATAGCTGGTTGAAAGTCATTTCAGATTCTGAGTCTGCCACTTTTTGCTATAATTTTGAGCAATTCTGTTAGCTTTGAGATACAGTATCACTATTTGAGATCCTTCTGCCCTACCTTTTTGAGGGCTGAGACATCACTATGCTTTGGGCAAAATGTGTCTGGTATTTGTTTAAGTTCTAGACTGGAACCTAAGGCTCCTGATCCATAGATCAGTGGTTTTGATTTTTGAGTCGCTGTTGTTTTTGTTTGTGTTCTCTAGGACTGGAGAGATGGTTTGGTGGTTAACAAACTTACTGCTCTTCCAGAGGACCAAAGTTGAGTTCACAGGATGCAAGCCAGCTCATTACATTTGCAGTTTCAACTCCAGGGGATCCAAAACTGACCTCAGCAGGCACCAATGCACACACACAGACACAGACACACACACAGACACACACACACACACACACACATACGGGTGGGGGATGATTAAAATCTAGGGGATGATTAAAATTCAGGTCAGAGATTAAGAGTACATACTGCTTTTGCATCCATGTTGGGCAGCTCACAAATGCTTGTAACACCAGCTCTAGGGGATCCACTTCCCTTGTCTGCCCTCCTTATACTCATGTGCACCACATACACTCCCACAAACACATACAATTAAAAGTAATACTGATAAAAATATATTTTTAAAGTTCTCCCTAAAACATTAGCATCTTGCTCTAGGAGGCTTACAATTTTTCAAACAAGATTTACAGGCCACTTAATATTATTATATGTTATTTCAGAGCAAAACTGTTAACAATTACTGAAAGGTGTTGTGGCATCTGCCACCTCTCTCCTAAGAATAGTGATTAGACTATGCCTGATGAAAGAGGGCAAGCCAGTGCTGAGCATGTCCCCTCAACATCAGCACAAAGTCACAAAAGGAGACAGGGTTTCAGAAGGAGGTCAGAGGAGGGTGACTGTACAAAAAAACATTTTGCTGAGAAAGCATTTGCAGTTGGGGAGCTGAGGGGAAACGGGGAATGGGAGGCAGAGATTAACAGAGGGTAATGATCAAAATGCTTTATATAGGTATCAAAATATCCTAATTAAGCCATTGTAATGAACTAATATATACTAATTTTAAAAAAAGACTATGTCAAGGCCCATTCACCAAAGCTGTGGCCCAAAGGTGTCTCCCACCTCCCAAAAGCATAAAGACGCCTAAAAACTAAAGGCAGAAGCAGATCCCCATGGTCTACAGCCCCGACTTTCACTACCATGGCTTCCTCCTCGGTGCTTCTATCAGAAGTGACCTAGGACTGACCCTTATTCACAGCCTCCGCAGCCCTCTAGTACACTGCAAGAAGTCTCCGAACCACCGGGCCTCCCCAGCCATCCCCGTCGCCATAGTAACCGTCAGAGCCCCGCCCCTTCCTCGCCATCTGGTCCCGCCTCCTCGGAACCCGGAAGCGGGAGGCGCGCCTGGGGAGCTGCCCGTTCTAGACTTGGGAGGCGGCGGCCTCTGGCTGCTCGGCCGCGCGCCCCCTCTGCCCGCTGCTCCCAAGGGGCCTCTGCTCTGCAGCCGCCCGTCCCACCCACGCCCCCCCCCCCGACTACATCCGCTGCGCCCAAATAGGGGCGAAGAGCCGTCTAGGCTGGAAAGAAAGGGACGCGGGAGCGGCCACGGCAGGTGAGGGGCAGGCCCTGGAAAGCAGGACTGTGGGTGTGTGGTCTGTGTAGGGTTGTAGGTGGGCGTGTATGGAGCATGCGTGACTTATGAGCAGAGTTCACGAGTGGGCCGGTCCGTGTGACCATGCACGTGATCCATATCTCTGTGTGTGCGTGTGCGCCTGTGTGTCCAGCCTTCTGTTCATTGCAGATGTTTGGTGTGCTTGAACTAGTGGAACCAGGGCGGCCCCTATAGCGATTGGAGCACAAAATCCTTAGTCAGACATCCTCATTTTCTTGAGCCACCTATCCTGCGGCTGCGGGGCAGAAACTCAGGAACATTTTGGTTTCAGTCAACTTTTTTTTTTCTTTTTTTCGGAGCTGGGGACTGAACCCAAGGCCTTGCGCTTTCTAGGCAAGCGCTCTACCACTGAGCTAAATCCCCAACCCCTTGGTTTCAGTCAACTTTTAAGGGGCTGCGAGTAGAGTTGTTTTGGAGATCCTACCTCAGACTAGGTGTGAGGCCTGTTAGTGAGTCATGAAGAATGTAGCTGGGAGAGCGAATGACCCTTTTTTCTTCTTTTCCCAGGGAGTTAGAAATTAGGTGCTGATGACGTTGCTTTGTCTCCATCTGCAGTGGTCCAGCTTCTCTTTTTTGCAAGGATTCTGCAAATCGGGAAGTCGTCTAATAGTGATGTATGAATTTTCAAAAAGCTTTTACACCAGGACCTTGAAACGAGGTGTCAGAGAGAAAGTTGCCATGCAGGCAGCTTCTCCTCTCCTGACATTTAGAGAGAAGTGGATAGGTTCCTGGAGAAATCTTCGAAAGATAGCTATTTAATACATACAGGTGTGGTGAAGCGTGAAGATCTGTAGTAAAGGGCCTGCTGCAGGGCCTTAGCTGTAGGTCAGTGGTAAAAGCTCATGGTGAGCATTCTCCAACACAGAATCATAGCTGGGTCACCTAGAGACTCTCAAGTTCTAATACTTTTTTATTGGTTGTATTAACAATCACAGATTGTCCCTATACAAGCCAACTATACATTGAGAGGACCAGCAATATGTGACTGACCATGTGTTAAACATTTGTAAAGATAATTTCCTCAACTATAAACTGCAGGTTCTGTTGAAACTCTGAAGGACAAGTACATGCTCACAACTAGCAAATTTATTGTCCAGCAACACAAGGTCCAGAAAGAACTGAGTGTCCTTAGCCTAGGTGGAGGGTTTTCCTTGATTAAAGGGTGTTGCAGGCTCTTTCCTCACTAGCCTGAACAGGTGCTTTTGTTTTTGTAAAGAACAGAGTCACGAGAAATCAAATCTGCCCTGAACTCCCTGCCTATGTTTCTTTTTTGATCCTGACCAGTTTGATCTCAATCTCAGCTAACTTTCTGGGCCACAGACTTTTTAGAATGTTTCTCTTGTGACTTGGGAAAGCATCCGGCTTAAGTGGATGAAAGAGAGCTAGAACAAACTTTCCTTTTCATACCCTTCACAGCTGCTTTAGCTTTGCGGCGGGGGAATGTTTTTCTTCATAGCCATCAGCTGGTCCTACGCAACATTTGGTAACTGTCTCGCCTTTCCTCAGCACTAAACTAGCACAAGTGTTAGACCCACCTGTCCTTGCAAAAGTGTCCTCACAGCTGTGCAGAATCTCTTATCTATGGAGCTTAGTTACAATGTGTTCAGTACTGAGGTGCTTGTGAATTATACTGAAGACTTGGTAAGGACTACCCTTCTGCTGCTGTGGGAAAGAAGTGGGTAACTCCTTTGTTTGCCTGCCTGTGTGTTTGTACTGTAGTTTGGTTTTGAGTGGCAGCTGATTCCAAAACTATGAATGATTTTTAAGTTGTTTGATCCTAGAGGTAAACTTTAACAAATTGATTGATGTTTTAGTTTTGTGTGTTTGAAACAGGGTCTTACTATTGCTGTATAGCTCTGGCTGACCTGGGACTCACTATGTAGACCAGGATGGCCTTGAACTCACAGAGAGCTAGCTGTCAGCCTCTGAAGGCCCAGCTCCGAAAAAAAGAACCAAAAAAAAAAAAAAAAAAAAAAAAAAAGATATGTATCCCCACACCCGGCTGTTTAGCCTGTATTTGATATTCCCTCTTGCAGACATTCTAGAAAATGTTTCCAGTTGGAACTGTACAGATGCTGTGGTGGTATTTCAAGTCTGTCCTAATATAAAATATTCTAGGATTAACTGTATGTTCTGGCAGTGGCTTTCATTCTAAAGTAATAACTTAAGGGAGACAGGAGAGTTAAAGTAACTAAAATGTATTACATAAATGTATGAAGCTATCATATAAAGCAATTTTAAATAGTGAAAGATGTGTTAAGAGAAATAGTTTAGATGGCTTAGATATTTTTAAACATGTTAATATTTTAGATAAAATAGATAAAGGATTGTGTTCTTTGTTTTAGTGTTCACAATCACATCTGTGCACACTGGTTTCAGCATAAGATTGGTGGTGATTTTCTTGATGTTTTAAAACAATTTACAATTTTAACAACGCTCTCTTAAAGCATCTCCTTTGCTTTGAGCTAAGAGACCGGTATCCTATCAGTACTGTAGTTAGAGTTTAATGTTAGACTGCCTCCGTGTGCTTGAAGTTCAGTTTAGTGATGCTTAAAGGCAGCAGCCCAGTGTTGGGTCCCTGAAGGAGGACCAATGAATGAGGAAGTGTCTCATTGGGTTTAGAAGCCTCTGACCCTTGCCAGCCCTGAGCTTTTTCTAAAGTGGAAATTAAAAGTCAGCCTAGAATTAAGTTCTGGACTCTCAAACTCAACCCTGCTAGGGGGTCTAGTCCTGCCCTGGAAGTAGGAGGACACCATGCAAGGCAAGTATGTGAGCCCTTCCTAGTGGGCGGGTGGAAGTGCCTCTCGACAAAAAGAACCTGCACCAGGGACCTTCATTTCAGGTTCCTGTAATGGGTGTGTGAGCACAGGAGGAAAGCCAGTTCACGGCCCAGAGGAAACTTGATTCTCGGAGGGCCTGGTCCAGTCTCTTCGGGAGTTAGTCATCCTGTAGTCAGCAGACCAGGTGGGCTGACTGCCAAACCATTCTAGGCTTTAGTGAAACAAAGATGAAACCCACAGAAAGGAAACAAGCTCAGAGGTGGCTGACTTAACCTAAGGTCACAAAAGTGCTGAACACCGTTAATCCCTGCAGTTGGCAGAGGCAAGTGGATCTCCGAGTTTGAGGCCAGTGTGGTTCACTGAATGAGTCCTAGGACAGCCCAGGGCCGCACAGAGAAACCACATCTCAAAAAAACAAAAACCACCAAACTACAAAACACACCCCCCCAAACTAAAAGACATACTTTTTTTCTCTAGAGACAAACATTTTTGTCATAAGTTACAGCATATTTACATTTATATCATAGGTGTTTCAGAGACGTCTGTGTAACTTTCCAGCACTGAGGATTGAACCCAGGGCTTTGAGCATGTCAGGCAAATGCTCTGCCATACCTAGCTACCTCTCAGCTTTTGTACCTGTTAATCACATCAGTGGAAACGGCATGTTTGCTCCTCCCTCTCCCCCGACACACACACACCCTTTTTGGGTATTAGCTACATGTGAATTAAAGTTAGATTTTGGCATGTTGTGAATCATCTGGAAACAAGCTTACTAACCCCTTTGTCATATATGTCCTATAAGCATATGGGAAGTTTATTAAAATGGATTGATTCTTCAGGTGCTGTCAAAAGAGTTCAGAGTCTCCTAAGTAGGATGGGGTGAAAAAGAGTATTCTGTATCCAATGTGTTTCTTTAATTCTGCAAGACCTGAGTCCTCTTGTGGAGCTACTAAAGGGATCCGTCCTGTTGTCCTCTCTAGTTTAAGTCTGTATGGATGAGGCAAACAACCCTGTTTCTTTGGTGAAAGTATTGTTGGTACAGCTAGACCAGCCTCTGCATTGAGGTCAGATGTAATGAGAATTCCTTCTGTGAGACCGCCATCTGCTTTTATTTCAGGGTTAACCTCTGTTTCTGCTCATCATGGGAGAGATTAAAGTCTCTCCAGATTATAATTGGTTTAGAAGTACCGTTCCCCTCAAAAAGGTAAGTACGATTTTACTGCAGTTCACAGTCACAAAAGCTGATACTTGGATGTGGTTTAGAAGCTAAGCTTCTAAACCAGGTATTGTATGAGAGTGAAGGTTATTGCCAAATACTGTGAATAGATGTTACAGAGTGTAAAGGTTACCCGTTCCCTGTCACATGCAGCCAGCTTTGGTGTATGAAGATTTTCTTATTTGTAATTCCTCTTATATACTCAACCTTGGATAATGTAGTAAAATGTAGACAGTATAGTCATCTCCGTTTCCGTTCCTGAAATTTAAGCTTCATAGAACTCTCTGCAGTGACACTTTCTTAACTACTTTCTTAAAACCATGACCAAGGCAACTTATCAAAGTTTATTTGGGGCTTACAGTTTTAGAGGGTTAGTTAGACTCTGTGACGAGTGTGGCAGAGCATTGTAGGCAAGCACGGTGCTGGAGCAGTGGCTGAGATCCTCCTGATCAGCAGGCACGAGGTAAAGAAAGAAGTACTGGGAATCTTTTAAAATCTCAAAGCCCATCCCCAGTCACACATCACCTCCCCTAAGACACACCTTCTAATCCTCCCCAAACAGTTCCACCAACTGAGGCTCAAGTATTCAAATACATGAGCCTCTGAGGACCACTCTCACCCAAACACCGTAGATGCATACTTACTCAACCCTAGTCATCCTCCGGAGCCCATCTGCTTAGGGTGTATGTAAACCCTCAGCTGTTCAGTTGAAACTGCTGTTGACTGTGAGCCCCGTGTTAATCCTACACAAAGAGCATTCCTATCATAGAGGGAGTCTTTGCTGGTGCCCTGCAGCAGTGTTGGATTCTGTGATGTCAGGATCATCAGTGCTGTCTGTTATAGTCATTTTAGCAAAGCAGATAGCTGAGAGAGTATGGCGCAAGTGTGAGTTTATATAGAAATCTGAGCTAGTTTGCCCAGGCAGAGACTTCCTGCTAACAGCCCTGGCACCGTTGAGAAACTCCCCAGGTATCTTAATGCTCCCGATAGTTTGACAAGGTGTGTCCTATGGACAAGAAACCTGAGGTCTGTGGAGTTAACTAGCATATTAGCGATTATATTGCCTACTAGACTTTGGCTTAAGAGTCAAAGTATTCTGGTTTCAAAGTCAGACTAACTGGGCTGCTTATAAAGGGCACACCTTTTACTTTTTGCTTCCCAGGAAACTTGTCAGCATTGAAGTAGGGTCCCTCTCCCTCAGCCTTTCAGGTAACTCCCATGAACTCTTGATAGATTCACTTCCTCAGTAGGATCCTTCACTCAGCCCCAAGACCCGCAAGCTGACCTAAATAGTCTTATAAGTCACTTCATTGATAGGTTACCCCCCCCCCCACTTGTCTTTCATGATACATTTGCTTGAAATTTTACAGTGCTTTGGTTTTAAGTTCCAGGACAGTCAGGGCTGCACAGAGAAGCCCTGTTCTTGAATAAAACAAAAACAAAAGTTGTCAAGCAGATACTGTGTTCTGACGAAGTTCTGATGAGTCTGGCTGGCATTCAGAGGACCCAGAGGAAGTTGAATACCTTTGGTTATTTACGGTGTGTGTTCAGAATGCCTCTGTCAGTTCACATGCTGTTTCAGAGTATATGTGTATAAGCTACTGTTTCAGAACCTGGTGTTTGTGTTGTTTTCCTCCCAAGTCGGTTAAAATTGAGACTTGTGCTTTCTCACATGGTTTTACAAGACTTGGGATTTGTTGTGTAGGCTGAAAAGGTCATTGGATTTGATTGGTTGCTTTTTTTTTTTTTTAATTTTAAACAATCCACAATCACAGGGAAAAGATAACATAGGAATCAAAACAAAGAACACAACACAAAGGTCCAAACATGAAATGTGTGTTTTCATCCATCAGGAAGGCCCAACAGAGATTATTTAAATCCCCTGGACCTTGCTTTGCTCCATTTGTCAGCTCTTGGTGACAGCAATGACCCTGGTTAGTCAATTGCTACCCACAGAGGGACATTGTGGAGTCCACAGTCCTGCTAGCTGAGAGCACTCGGGGAGAAGAAAGATAACTATTGATTTGAACTGGCAGGCGTTGGTGCAGGGAAGTAAAATAACAACTAGGCTGCATCGGATTTGTGTGAAGCGCTTGCCTCCTTTGATGTTCTTTCTTCCCCGTCAAGCTAAGAACACTAAATGACAAAGGCTTCTGACAGCCTCCTCCACGTCCCCTTCCTAAAAACAATTTACTTTCTCCCACGTCCCATCCTCAAGTGAATTGTTTGAAGCATTTCCTGAGCCGGTGACGAACACATATACTTACCTGGTCCTTCATCTGTCAGTGAAATCCCCTCCCTCTCAGATTTGCTTCACATTGGATTCTGAAGCATCCGGGGTCTGCCTAGCTCTCCATAGCCAGACTCCCAGTTCCTTCTTTCGTGCCCTGTTCAGTCTCTGACCCTGCTGGGCCAGCACTCAAGAATGACTGCAAACTACTCTTATGTACATGCACGCATGCACGCACATACACACATACTCTCCCTCCTGCATGGAAAATATAAAACACCATGCAGAGTTTACTGTTTACTGCTAAACAGAACAGATTTCCCATTATTCTATATGGACAGTCAAGATGAAAACAGAACAATTAAAAACAGTTAAATGGTTGAAAGTCTGTTCTTTGGAAGTTTATGAAGTGCACTAAGGGAAGGGAAACCAGAGCGGCCTATTGTGGGTACTCATCCTGTAACAAACAGGACAGGTCTATTACAATTGACAATGGCTGTTGCAAACCAGCACCTTCAAACCCACACACAAGATGTTCCTTTCTCCCCTTTTAATCTTTCCTCCAGATAATTGTGGATGATGATGACAGTAAGATCTGGTCACTCTATGATGCTGGCCCCAGAAGCATCAGGTGTCCTCTCATCTTTCTTCCTCCCGTCAGTGGAACTGCAGATGTGTTTTTCCAGCAGATTTTGGCTTTGACTGGATGGGGTTACCGGGTTATAGCTGTAAGTATGGCTTCTTCAGCACTGAATCTCAGATTCCTGAGGCTTTGTCTTTCTGTTTCTGACTAACTATAGTAATGGGAACTTGTTATTTGAAGTAAGATTGTGTTTTCCCGTTTCATTTCTCAGTCAGGGTGCCTTTAGTTTTCTTGTGGTGCCTCAAACCCATGGCTGTTTGAGAGCTCTACACCAGTAAGTGTATGCTTAGTATAAATGGCTCCATCCCACTAAGCCATGTAGCCTGCCCTGGGTTTCTTTTAAAGTATCCTCAAGGTGTCATCAAAAAAGGCTTTGATTTCTGAGTATTTCTTAACAGGCTTAAGACTTGATCTAGTGTCCCACTGTCCTTCCGAATTTCTTTAAGCTGAAGTGTTTATGGGAAGATTCTGTGGCTTGTGATAAAGGTTTGTAGTGCAATCAATTTAAGCTCATCCCTGACCAGCTTACAAATAAATGAGGCTCAAACAATGGTCATTTTATTTGGCTGTGACAATTACTGGGGGCTACCTTCTAACCTACTTTTGTAACTGCTGGCCTAGCTACCTCCAAGTGGTGGTACTTGCTGTTCCCAAGTGTCTGCTGTTTCTCTTTGCATGTGCCCCTGGCACCTCTCCTCACGGCTCCTCCTTCTCATGCTCTCTACCTGCAACCAGCTAACTCTAAACCTTGCTCTAATTCCTCTAGTAATTGGCTGTAGCCGTTTTTATTTAATCTATAGTTTTAAATTAAGGAACTAGGTTTGCACAACAAAAGCTTGTAAATGTGAGCTGCAGTGGCTTCTGGGACTGCAGTGTAATGTCCCATGCTCCCTGTGGGCTGCTGTTGTAATTCATGTCAGTCACTGTCTCCTGTGTTGGGAGGGGAATTAGCGACTCTGAATATTGCAGGGACAGAACATGTGACAGAAGCAATGTGAGGAGGGAAGAGTTCATTGGCTCACAGTTCAAGGGCACAGATCACCGTGGCAGAGATGTCACGGCTGCAGGGGCTTGAGGCAGATGGAGGCGGAGAGAGAATGCGGGTGCTCAGTTCACTTTCTCCTTTTTATGTTCACTCTCTGACCTCTGACCCCAGTCCATGGAATGGTGCTGCACACAGTCAGGTAAGGTCTTCCCACCTCAGCCTAATGTAGATAACCCCTCATGGCCATTCAAAGAGGCCAGCCTCCAGGGTGAGCCTCAAGTCTTCAGAGTTGACAAGCAGTGTTAACATCAGAGAAGGAAACTGGGTTCCACATCAGAGGTCCCAGCAGACAACTCCTCTTCTCCTGACAGCCCTTTTCTTAGGAGAACAGTTGGCATCACCACTGCCTCCAGGCCTTCTCTCTGTCTTCATCTGACAGAGAAAGAATCTCTTCGGCTAATCCTCCTGTGTCCTGGGTATTCAGTCATCCTTCACACACAGCACTCCAGGAGAGTGAGCACCCCGGGCCTCCGCAGCCTTGGGCAGAACCTGAGCTGCCTTTCAGAATCGGCCCTCTGGAAAGCAAATACTGCTGGGCTTCTTGCCTCAGGCTGACAGGCCTCAGAGGCCTTATCTCTGTCTGATCTTCTGTGCTGGAACTCACTCTGTATACCAGGCCGACCTCAAACTCAGATCTACTTTCTGCCTCTGCCTCTGCCTCTGCCTCTGCCTCTGCCTCTGCCTCTGCCTCTGCCTCTGCCTCTGCCTCTGCCTCTGCCTCTGCCTCTGCCTCTGCCTCTGCCTCTGCCTCTGCCTCTGCCTCTGCCTCTGCCTCTGCCTCTGCCTCTGCCTCTGCCTCTGCCTCTGCCTCTGCCTCTGCCTCTGCCTCTGCCTCTGCCTCTGCCTCTGCCTCTGCCTCTGCCTCTGCCTCTGCCTCTGCCTCTGCCTCTGCCTCTGCCTCTGCCTCTGCCTCTGCCTCTGCCTCTGCCTCTGCCTCTGCCTCTGCCTCTGCCTCTGCCTCTGCCTCTGCCTCTGCCTCTGCCTCTGCCTCTGCCTCTGCCTCTGCCTCTGCCTCTGCCTCTGCCTCTGCCTCTGCCTCTGCCTCTGCCTCTGCCTCTGCCTCTGCCTCTGCCTCTGCCTCTGCCTCTGCCTCTGCCTCTGCCTCTGCCTCTGCCTCTGCCTCTGCCTCTGCCTCTGCCTCTGCCTCTGCCTCTGCCTCTGCCTCTGCCTCTGCCTCTGCCTCTGCCTCTGCCTCTGCCTCTGCCTCTGCCTCTGCCTCTGCCTCTGCCTCTGCCTCTGCCTCTGCCTCTGCCTCTGCCTCTGCCTCTGCCTCTGCCTCTGCCTCTGCCTCTGCCTCTGCCTCTGCCTCTGCCTCTGCCTCTGCCTCTGCCTCTGCCTCTGCCTCTGCCTCTGCCTCTGCCTCTGCCTCTGCCTCTGCCTCTGCCTCTGCCTCTGCCTCTGCCTCTGCCTCTGCCTCTGCCTCTGCCTCTGCCTCTGCCTCTGCCTCTGCCTCTGCCTCTGCCTCTGCCTCTGCCTCTGCCTCTGCCTCTGCCTCTGCCTCTGCCTCTGCCTCTGCCTCTGCCTCTGCCTCTGCCTCTGCCTCTGCCTCTGCCTCTGCCTCTGCCTCTGCCTCTGCCTCTGCCTCTGCCTCTGCCTCTGCCTCTGCCTCTGCCTCTGCCTCTGCCTCTGCCTCTGCCTCTGCCTCTGCCTCTGCCTCTGCCTCTGCCTCTGCCTCTGCCTCTGCCTCTGCCTCTGCCTCTGCCTCTGCCTCTGCCTCTGCCTCTGCCTCTGCCTCTGCCTCTGCCTCTGCCTCTGCCTCTGCCTCTGCCTCTGCCTCTGCCTCTGCCTCTGCCTCTGCCTCTGCCTCTGCCTCTGCCTCTGCCTCTGCCTCTGCCTCTGCCTCTGCCTCTGCCTCTGCCTCTGCCTCTGCCTCTGCCTCTGCCTCTGCCTCTGCCTCTGCCTCTGCCTCTGCCTCTGCCTCTGCCTCTGCCTCTGCCTCTGCCTCTGCCTCTGCCTCTGCCTCTGCCTCTGCCTCTGCCTCTGCCTCTGCCTCTGCCTCTGCCTCTGCCTCTGCCTCTGCCTCTGCCTCTGCCTCTGCCTCTGCCTCTGCCTCTGCCTCTGCCTCTGCCTCTGCCTCTGCCTCTGCCTCTGCCTCTGCCTCTGCCTCTGCCTCTGCCTCTGCCTCTGCCTCTGCCTCTGCCTCTGCCTCTGCCTCTGCCTCTGCCTCTGCCTCTGCCTCTGCCTCTGCCTCTGCCTCTGCCTCTGCCTCTGCCTCTGCCTCTGCCTCTGCCTCTGCCTCTGCCTCTGCCTCTGCCTCTGCCTCTGCCTCTGCCTCTGCCTCTGCCTCTGCCTCTGCCTCTGCCTCTGCCTCTGCCTCCTCTGCCTCTGCCTCCTGAGAGGCGTGTGCCACCAAACCCAGCTTTTTTTTTGTTTTTTGTTTTTTTTTTTTGAGACAAGTTCTCTGTAGCTCTGGTTATTCTGGATCTTGGGTACCAGGCTGACCTCAAAGTCACAGATCCACCTGCTTCTGCATCCTCAGTGATGGAATCCAAGGAATATGTCACCATATCCTGCAGGGTTCTTTTTTACATTTGTTGTTTGTTTGGTTGGTATGTTTGTTGTATAGACGTCAGAGGACAACTTGCATGCGGATCCTAGGAATCAAACTCCAGTCTTCAGGCTTGGTGGTCCTCTACTGAGCCATTTCTGCAGCCCTCTGATCCCATTTCTTTAGCCATCAGGTGAATGCAGAAAAAGTCAGTAGTGTATTCAAAACTGTCACTCTTTGGTAGGTTAGCAGGCTGGCAAGCTAGCTCAGTGGACAACGCCCTCTCTGTACAAGGCTTCTCCACCTGCTGCGCCATTTGCCAGCCTCTCTACCCTGTATTTTAAGATAGTCTTTTACCAAAGCTGGAGCTCACCATTCAGAGAGACTAGCCAGCGAATTTTGGGGATCTGGTTACTACCCCCTCCCCCCAAAAAAGCCCAACACTGGAGTTACGGACATACACCACCTACCAGTTTTGACCTGGGTGCTGAGAATCCAAACTTGGGTCTTCATGGGTGTGCCCACATACTTCACTTACAGAGCCACATCCATAGCCCACTTTTGATTTTAAACAAATTTCTCCTTAACAGCCACAAAGTGATGTTTGAGGTATTCATATATTATAGATTTCTGTCCATTCACCATACTTTACTGCATGTTTCCCCATGCAAACCCATGTTAATAAATTCTGTCTCCTGAGATGTGATGTTAGTGTAAATTTGATGCTAACATACTATTTATTTTTTTAATATTTATTTTATTATTTTGAAAGAGAGAGCGAGAGAGAGCGAGCACAAGGGAGAGAGCATGAGCAGGAGCAACACAGCTTGTCAGAGGAGTTCCTGTAACTGGACTCACAAGTGACAAGCTCATTTCTAGGGACTGAGATTTTTCTCCAAAGAATTTCTCCATGTGTGTCTCTCTGTGTGTCTTGTGTGTCTGTATGTCTCTGTATATGTGGTCTTTGGGTGTATATGTCTCCTGTGTCTTTGTGTCCATGTGTCAATTGTGAGCTGCCCAGTGTGGATATTGGAAATCAAACTTGGGGCCTCTGAAAGAACAGCAAGTGCTCTTAACCGCTAAGCCATCTCTCCAGCCCTGCAGGATGTTAGCTAAAGTCTACTGATTTTATTCAGATTTACTCAGATTTACCTAGATTTAATTGGGAGTGGGGGTGGGGCAGTGTTGCATCGTGTACAGCGTTGTCGCCAGTATGTGGTATTGATTTTGGTTTGTTCTGTTTGGTCTTAGGGATTAAACTCAGAGCCTGTGTACTCTGAGCACATGGTCTACCACTGGGTCATGCCTTGAGCTTAGTGTGAAGACTTTCAAATTAAAGCCTTATTAAATACATTCCCTTTTCTTTTATGGTAACACCTACATCATGTTCCAGAAGCCTTATCATGAATAGAATTTTATAATAAAATACATCAAATCAACAGCAGTATCTATCCCAGTGATTTTTTTCTTCAATGGCAATATAAATCTGAGGGCTTTAAACAACAAAATGAGACTGCCAGGTAGATATATAGAGATATATAGGTATTTTTTAATGAGGAGGCTGAAGATGGCTTGCTTGAACACACAGGCACCGAGTCCCATCTGTAGCAACACACACACACACACACACACACACACACACACACAGAGAGAGAGAGAGAGAGAGAGAGAGAGAGAGAGAGACATATAGACACAAAAGACACACATACACAGAGACCACACACACACAGAGACATACAGCTACACAAGACACACAAACACGTGAGACATACATACACAGAGAAACATATAGTCACACAAAACACACTCAGAGACACACACATAGAGAAATTCTTAGGAGAAAAGTCTCGGTCCCTAGAAAATGAGCTTGTCACTTATACTTGCCAGTGACATTAGCAGACGGCTTCTTAGCTGTCATACTTTATTTGTATTGTAAGTGAAAGTACAGAAAGACGAAGATTGCAAAGGGCCATTTTATTGAGCAATTCCTTAAATGCTACTAAAAGGGAATGGAGAGTGTCTTCATGAGAAAGCATTTTATTTCTGGCTCTCCTGGCTCTCTGAACCTCATGGTCTGAGTTCAGAATGAAACTGGGCTTGTTTACCTGATGATCTCTGCAGTAGGTGCCCTTGGCCCTCAGACTATTTGGAACGGAGATCGATGCGGATTGAAATTGTTGTATGGAGCCGCATCAATGGGTCAGAGGTTAGGAGCACTGGCTGCTCTCCAGAGGACCCAGGTTTAATTCTCAGAAACAACATGGCAGCTCATAATCATCCAAAACTGCAACCCCAGGGGGTCTGACACCTCTTCTGCTCTCCATTGGCACCCGCACGCATATGGCTTTCAAACACAGACACATAAGGAGTTTGTTTTGTTTTGTGACAAGAGTTTCTTTGTATAGACCTGGCTGTCCTGGGACTTCCTCTCTGGACCAGGCTGGCCTCAGAATTGGAGATCCTCTGCCTCTGCCCCTCAAGTGCTGGGATTAAAGGTGTGCACTACCACCCAGCGAGATTAATTTTTTTTTTAAAGATTTATTTTATTTATTATATATAAGTACACTGTAGCTGTCTTCAGATACACCAGAAGAGGGCATCGGATCTCTTTACAGATGGTTGTGAGCCACCATGTGGTTGCTGGAAATTGAACTCATGACCTCTGGAAGAGCAGTCGGGTGCTCTTAACCGCTGAGCCATCTCTCCAGCCCCGAGATTAATCTTTAAAAAAATAAAATTTAAAATGTTATTTTCACAAACTCAAGTAAGAAACAAAGCTTGGGCAGTGGGAAGTGTTATGTGATCCTGAACCATTCAAATAGGCCGTGCATTTTAAATGTTTAACATAAAGTAAAATTTTTATTTCAGTTGCAGTATCCAGTTTATTGGGACCATCTTGAATTCTGTGATGGATTCAGAAAACTTTTAGACCACTTACAGTTGGATAAAGTGAGTAGTAAACCAATGACTTAGAGTGTGATTGGAGTGTGACTGCTGTAAAAGGTTAAGGTTGTCTTATTTTTTAATAAATAGCTTTACTGTGATAGAATTCACAAAGCACACAATGTACCGTTTTAAAGTAGGCACATGTGGGGCTGGGGATTTAGCTCAGTGGTAGAGCGCTTACCTAGGAAGCGCAAGGCCCTGGGTTCGGCCCCCAGCTCCGAAAAAAAAAAAAAAACAAAATAAATAAATAAATAAATAAATAAATAAATAAATAAATAAATAAATAAAGTAGGCACATGTGTTAGATTTCCAGATAAAGTTGTAGCTGTCAACACTGTCAACTTCAGAGCATTTTTTTCCCCACCATCCCAAAAAGGAAATTTATTGGGTCAATAAGACGGTAAAGGCACTGTAAAGGAACTGGCCACCAAGCCATCCCAGGGACCCCGGACAGATGAAGAGAGCCCCTGGCTGTGGGTGGCTGTGCTGTCAGTTGAACATTAACGCCAGTCGTGGAAGGCTTCTGTGACCACCAAGGCCAACGAACAGTCTCAGGAAGATGAGGAGCAGTTAGCTCAACACAGCCCGGTAGCCACTGTAGTCTCACACGGCAGTTTATTTAAGCACAGCACAATTAAAAGTTTCCTGGGGATAATCAGCTCATCCTGTGTGCCCAATATTGTGTAAGGCAGACTACATCGAAACTCTTCATAAACTACCTGTGACATCATCTATAAAGATGGGTTCTGTAGATTGACTACGTGTAATATCTTAAGGGTCTGGTATGGTCATACAGGTAGCACGGAAGTCACTAGGCTACTAACTACCCTCCAGCCTCCTGGGCGGAAACAGGTTATATATCTCTGCCTTTGAAGAGACAGCCCTGTGTGCCTAACATTCCTGGTTTCCCTAGTGCTTATCTGTGAGCACAAGGACCTCGGGGCCTCCTACATCCTGTGACCCCCACGAGCGGGCCATGACATCTGCGCTTGCATCTACACATAACACATACTTTTTCCCATGATGCAGTAATTCCCCATTTTCCCCTTAGCCCTGCAACCAAATCTGTCATGTTTCTATGACCTTATCTGCTTTGAACATTTCACCCCAGTATAATGATATATGATGTGGCCCTTCTTTCCATTGCAGTGTGGGTCAGCACAGGTTGAGTATCCCTGTCTCAAATGCTAGATATACATCTCAAATCTTGGGCTCGTTGCATACATTTTACCAGCTGAATGTCCCCGATCTGAAAATCCAAAGTGCTATTAAATCTGAGACTTTATCAAAATTATGTCTTCAAAAAGGTTTTGGTTTCCAGAGTATTAGATCAGAGTGAATGTGTATATGTGTGTGTGTGTGTGTGTGTGTGTGTGTGTGTGTGTGTGTGTGTAGCCCAGGCTGGTCTCAAGCTCACTATGTAGTCAACTATGATCTTGAACTCTGGATCTTCTACCTCCCAAATGCTGGGAGAGTTAGAGGCATGAGCCATCACTCCCTGCAAACCATGTAGCTATATCCTAGAAACCTGACTCGGGTGACAGGGAGTGAAGGAAGGTCAGACCTGAGTAGGGAAAAGCTGGGCTCTGGTGGGCTTTGCACTCTGATGCAGATGCACCTGCAGTTTATCAGTGAATTTATTGTACACCTTGAGCAAGGAGGCAGGTTTTAAATTATTTACTATAATGCAACTGAATGAGGAGGTGAGAGGTAGAGGGGAGCAGTCATCCCAGAGGAGGAAGCTGTGCTTGATAGTGTGCACACACTGATGGATAAAACGCTGAAGGTCAGTTTCTTGTCAACACTTATATTTGGTCCAGAGGGAGGATTTGCCATCCCCATGGGTCCTTGGCGTGGCAGTGCTATAGCAGTGGTACCCATTCGTTCACCTCCACTCCCCACAACCATACCCAGATTTGTTTCCGGAGGGGTTTGTTCTCTTTACTTACTTGTGTGTGTATATGCACAGATGCATGTACTTCAGAGGTCAGCAGAGGATGTTAAGTGTTTCTGTCATTCCCCTGAGGCAGGGTCAGGGACTCCAGGTATGTTCAGAACACCAGCTCTCACATATCTGTTGGGATACAAATCCTGATCCTCATGCCTGAAGCAAGCACTCTGAACTGCTGAGTCATGGTTTTAACTCTCTAGTAGATTGTTTTCTTTGCTTTTTTTTTTTTTCCCAGAGCTGAGGACCAAACCCAGGGCCTTGCGCTTGCTAGGCCAGCGCTCTACCACTGAGCTAAATTCCCAACCCCTAGATTGTTTTCTTTTTTTTTGGTCCTTTTTTTCGGAGCTGGGGACCGAACCCAGGGCCTTGCACTTCCTAGGCAAGCGCTCTACCACTGAGCTAAATCCCCAACCCCCCTAGATTGTTTTCTTGATGGGGTAAATATATTTATTTAAATAAAATATTTGTTAAATTTATAACTGCTGTAGACATTTGATGACATATTCTGTGATTAACAGCAAATGAAGCAACTCAGTATTTTAGGATCTGCCTTATGTTTATTTGTAATTAGGTCCATCTGTTTGGGGCATCTTTGGGAGGCTTTTTGGCTCAGAAATTTGCTGAATACACTCACAAGTCTCCCAGAGTGCACTCTCTGATCCTGTGCAATGCCTTCAGTGACACGTCTATCTTCAACCAAACATGGACTGCAAACAGGTAAGGATGTACATCTTTAAATGTAGGCTTTGAGGGGATTTTGATGCAGTGGGAATAGGAGGTTGACTAGAAGAAAATGCTGTGAATGCCACATTCAAGTCTTTACTCAGTTGGGTTGGCATGTAGTCATGATACAGTAACAGATGTTGCTACAGTAACAGATGTTGTTGCTACAGTAACATGTTGTCCTGTCCTGCTTATCTTGTAAGATCATCTCTCTAAATTGACACAGTTTCCTGTGGGTTTCCCCAATATTCTGTTATGCTCTGCTATAAATCATACAGTTTGCTTTCCTTCCTTTCTGGGTTATTGCCCTGAGGGGTGATCACCAGTGGAAAGACAAGAACACTTAGTTCATAATGGTGTGATCATGACACTCGATGTCCTGTTCTTCAGAAAGATTTACGTAGTAGAATTGCTTTAGTAGCAACCAGTAAGTACCAGGCTCCTCTCAACCATCCTTTCATTGATTTTAACATTTTATTTTGAATCTTTGTGTGACTATGAGCCATGTCAGGACACCTCAGGTGTGAGTCCTGATGTTTGAGGTTGTAGCCCCACTGCCAGGTCCGGTAGGGGTGGAAACAGAAAGATTGCTAGCCAGACAGCCTAACCTAAAAACAGTAAGAAACCCTGTTTCAAGAGAATAAGGCAAAGAGTGATACAGGACGACAGCTGTGTCCTCTGGCATCTCTCTCTCTCTCTCTCTCTCTCTCTCTCTCTCACACACACACACACACACACACACACACACACACACACACACACACGCAGAGAGAGAGAGAGAGTCCTGTTCTTTAGATCTTTCTTTATCAATATGTGAAGGTTTATATCGAGATAAATCAATTTGAGGAGCCAGAGATCTAGTTAGAACTGAGTTGTGACCAACCCTAGCAGCCTTCACCTTGCTTTATAGACCAGCTTTCTAACTAGTAGGTTATCCTTCTGGTAGCCATGACAGTAGATTATGATCACCTAGGGATGCTTTGAGCACCCACTAGTAACTGCAAGATATTAACAACCTGCTTTTCCTTGGCTAAAACTAACTTCCTAGATGGCATTTTGTGTCTTCTGAGCCATTGCTCTGTCTCTGGGTTTCTTGTAATCTTTTTTTTTTTTTGACTTATTCACTTTACATCCTGCTCATTGCCTTTCCACATGCCCAGCAAGTCTGATCAGAGAGGCCCAGAGAGCTGAATGAATGGTCTATAGACAGTTCTGCTTGGGAGCCTGGTGTCAGAGACATCATTTGGGAGCAAGAGTAGTACAATTCAGTGCAGAGGTAACTCATAGCTCGCACTGGGACTAGCCAGTAGAATAGCTGGGTAATTTCCTCTTCCTCTTTAAGAAGGAGAGGATATAGGAGGGAACATACGCAGAGTTTGTCCTAAGGCTTTGGTGCCTGCCAGGCAAGTATTCAGACAGTGAACTCCAGCCTCAGCCCTCGGGACTTCATTCTTTCTAGACTTAAATGTCACTTAAAAGCCTCATGGTAGAAGCAAGCTGTGGTGACATGAGCCTGTCGTCCCAGCTCTAAGAACAGTGGAGGAGAAATTGTCAGACGTTTGAGGCTAGTTAAGATAACAGACAAGACGAGACTGTCTCAAACCACAAAAACAAAAACCTCATACAGAGGTTTTACCTTAAACCCATTATTTGGGTTCCAAATTCTGCAAAGGGAGAAAACAAAAACAGTCACTTATCCCATATCTAGTTAGATGCCGCCTGAACTTGTTTAAATACCAACAAATGCATCCTTGCCTGTAGGATTGTGGGTCATGACCTTTTTGACAAACCTATTATCTCCAAAAATTTTTGGGTTATAATTCATAACAGTAGCAGAATTACAGCTGTGAAGTAGCAATGGAATGAATTTCATAATTTTTATTTCATTTACAACATGAACTGTACTAAAGGTTGGCGCATTAGGAAGGTTGAGAAGTACAGTATTTAGGACAAAGCAGACCGTGAGTAGGTGAGTTGTGTGTGTGTCTATGGTTTAGCACAAGGCAGGTTGTGCCCAGTGTTGGCTAAATAATCCAGTTACTTCTCTGTCCTGCCACTTACGTGCAAATAGTTCTTGGGATTGTTTTCTCCTGGAACTGTGAAGGGGGTCCCTGTAATCTCCAAGAGCAGTAGTTGTCAGCAAATGAACGGCATTAGGAGAGCAGGTTCTCCCCAAGTCTATTCCCTTAGACCTTGATACTCAGTCGAAGGTGTCTTTTGAGTTCTGATGTTATGTGGAGTCTGGCAGGATTTTATATTTATAGATATTAAAAATTTTCCTTTTTTTTTTTGATCTCACTAAACTCAGACATCTGCCAGTATTAAAGGCTCATTCCATTATGCCCAGCTAGTACAAGCATGTGGTGCACAGACATACACGCAGATAAACCACTTACACATAAAATGACTAAGTCTAGTTACAAAAAGACACGAGGCTTGACCCTTCTCTCCAAGGGTGATGAGTTGAGGATCTTTGCCCCTTCTTTTACGGCAGTTCTATCTGAGAATTAAACTTTGTCTTGCTCTGAGCCCTGTCTGCCCCCATCCCAGGGCTGTTGTTACCTGTTTCGGTGACTTCAGGTTGTTCAGCTGGACCTTTGTCCTGAGCTGTCCTGGTGGAAAGGTTACTTGAGCATGTGGGATAGGTAGGTGGGCGATCTTGTCCCTGAAGGGAAATAGGCACTTTAGCATCTATAAGAACCTATGCTTTGGGCTGACTTCCAGAGTTGCATTCTGAAGGTTACAAAAGGATGGCCTCTGCCTTTCCAAGCCTCTCATCAGAAGAGTAAGTAGTCTGTAAAGTGTTATTTTTTTGTCCTGGCTACCTAATATTTCAGTTCTGAACAAATAGTACTAATATCCAGCAGGAAATCAAGTCATTGTTGCCTGTCAGATTTACCCAGGACTCCTATGGGCAGTTGTATAGTGTCGTAAGTTCTTTGAGTCTTTCTGTGTCTGTGAACCTCCCAGTCTTCCTTCCAGCCCTCGTACCTTCACATTAGAGCGCTCTATTCTGCTGTTCCTCCGCCTTGGCCCAGGTGTGCCAGTCCCTTGCCTCAGGCACCTCAGTGCTTGGAGAGAGCTTTTCCTCCAGTCTAATACAGCAGCCAGCAAGGAGGCAGCCTGTGTCTGGCTCCCTCCTCCTGCAGTTGCTGTGTGTTATTAAACACCATAAAGGTGACATCATTTCCCCCAGAACAAGTTTGTACAAATGCTCCCTCAATCCTTTATAGATCTCTCTTATTCTGATTTTTATGGGGGTGTGGAGGGGGGCAGTCATGTGTTCAGAGGCAGAGATTGGTATCTAATATCTTCCACCATCATTGTCTCAGATAGAGGCAGAGTCTAGAAGCTGCCACCTTACCCGGGGAATCCCCTGCCTTGACCTCCCACACACTCCCGGCATTGACTCAGGCACTACAGATGTGAACTCCAGCCCTCACGCTTGAAGGGCAAGCACTTTACCCTTTGACCCATCTCCCCAGCTCTGTTTTGTTGGGTTTTTGTTTTGGGTTCCATGTTTTCTAGGCTGGCTTCCAGCTGTCTGCGTGTGACCTAAAAGTCCCGGTCCTCTCGAGTGTTGGGATTATAGGTGTGAACCACTATACCGAATTTATGCAGTCTTGGAGATTGAACCCCAAGGCTTTTTGCATGCTAGGCAAGCACTCTACCAACCAAGCCACATTGTAGCCCTTATTCTGCTTTAAATATGCACATGCCACATGTTGTGTTACCTCACGGTCAGCACTGATCTGTCCTCTCTAGGACCTGAAGTGGATCTTTGGCATTTTGTTGTTGCTCCCGATCTGGTTGAGTCTCTTGTTTGGGAAACCCTTCAGCACTTCCTAAAGCCTGATAGCATTCATGTCCAGTAATGCTCCCGGGGAGGCATTCCCCATCGGTTGTGTCCCGGTATAGTCTCATCATCGGAATGGGTGTTGTTAGCCACTGGGGATCTACTGGTCCCTCCTGCCTCGCCTGATCAGTCAGTGTTCCTTCATCTCCTGGTAACGGCATGTACAGTCAATACACCGCAAAGATAGAGTGAATTACTCCTTGGAAGGAAGTCTTTCTGTGGGGAAGGTTGTTATTCTGTCAGTTAAGCAAGCCATGTTGTAAATGTCCAACACCCGAGACCTCCACAGGCCTGGCCAGAGGGGAAGCAGCTGCCTGGCCCAACTGCCCAGCTTCCTTAATCTCGGTTTCCTCTTTCAGGTTTTCCTTCACAAGCTTTCTGTTACTCGCTGTGGTGTTTCCTTGCCTTTCTTGTACCATTTGGAGCAATCTAACCATTCTACTTCAGGATGAACAATTTATTATTCTCCCAAACAAATCCTTTTTAGAAAACAAATTCTGTTTTTAACTTCCCTCACCACAGAATGTCTTCGTACTTACTTCATAGTTGTGCCTTTCTTTGCGTTTCGCTCATGTTTCCTGCTTCCTTCCTTGAAATGCAGATCATCAGACCATGTGTTAGCTGTGGAGCAAGAAGCAAGGCTGGCTACTCTGTACAGCAAGTTCCCGCAGCCAGGCTCTCTAGTCGCAGCCAAACAGTAACAACAGAGTTATAGTTTAAAACAAACTTTACAGAAACAGCCAAATTTAGACAGTTCTTTTCAGTAAGCTATATTTTATGATTTTATGATGTCTTCATCAGAATGCAGCGCAATTCCTTTCTGTAATCTTGCTTATATAGAATTACATGCTAGTTCCAATCTTCACTCATGGTGACCTCACTTTTGGGTTCAGGTCAAGAACAAAGCAACCCTAAACTGTTTCTCTACATGCACACAGTTTAAGAAAACTTGTTTATTAACAGACCCAAACATATTTTTAGCTTTGCGAATAGATTCAAGATATATATATGTCACTGCTAAGATTACCCAAGTCTTGTAAACCTAAAGACCTCTAGTTTAATGATCAGTTCCATTTTATTTAAGCATTCATTTATCTGTAAACCTACTTGAAGAATTCTTGGGATTTTTTTTCTTTTTCAGTCATCATCCCCCCCCCCCCCCCCGCGCGTGCCTCTCTCTCTCTCTCTCTCTCTCTCTCTCTCTCTCTCTCTCTCTCTCTCACACACACACACACACACACACACACACACACACACACACACACAAGCTTCAGACTCACTGTGTAACTCAGGCTGGTTGTTCAGCCTTCCTCTGGATTCCAGGCGTCCTGCTGTGATGGAGCTTCTTCAGTGCTAAAGATCACTCTCCTTTTCTGTGTCAGTCACCAGCCTCTGTCCTTGTTTTGCAGCTTCTGGCTGATGCCAGCGTTTATGCTCAAGAAAATAGTTCTGGGGAACTTTTCCTCTGGCCCAGTGGACCCGATGATGGCTGATGCCATCGATTTCATGGTGGACAGGGTAAGAACGGTGACACTGTAGGCACTTCCACTGGGGTTTCCGTGCACGTGTAAAGGGGGTCCATCATCTGTGGTGTGCTCAGGGGAGGTCTTTGTGAAGCCGTCCTCTGTATTAACTGTAGTACTTCAGACAGACTCTGCTTCTTCTGGTCAGGGCTTAGCTGCATCAAGATCTCCCAGCAGCTGCTGCACATTCAAACCCAACAGCAACTTAGAAAGCAGAGTGATGCTTGCTGGGGCCTAAACCCAGGAACCTGGCACTTGGGAGGCAGAGGTAGGAAGATCTCTGTGAGCTCAAAGCCAATCTGGTCTACAGAGTGAGTTCCAGGACAGCCAGGGCTACACAGAGAAACCCATCTTAAAAAACAAAAACAGGGGTTGGGGATTTGGCTCAGTGGTAGAGCGCTTGCCTGGGAGGCACAAGGTCCTGAGTTCGGTCCCCAGCCCCGGAAAAAAACAAAAAAAAAAAAACAAAAAAAAACAAAAAAAAACAACTAGTTAATTAATCTAAGAGACTAGAGAGATGACTCAGTAGTTGAGAGCACTGTTTTTGTTCTAGAAGATGTGAGTTTGGTTCTCAGCACCACCTTTGGTGGTAACACCCGCTGTGGGAAATCAATATTCTGGTCACTGAGGGCACCAGCTTATCGGCTGGAGAGATGGTTAAAGGTCTGAACTGCCCTTGCAGAAGACTCAAATTGACTTCTCAGAACCCATGTCAGGCAACTCACAACCACCTGAAATTCTAGCTTCAGGGGATCCATCACCCTCAGCGGGCCTCACAGACACCTGCATTTTAAACATAAAATTAAATTTTATTTAAAAGTTAATTTTTTTGCCTGTCTATGGTACGTATACCCATAGTCTCAGTACTTGGGAGGCTGAAGCAGCAGGGTCTCCCCCTTGAGGCCAACCTAGATATACAGCAAAACTGTCTCCAAGAACAAAAGCTTCCACGGCCTCACGCTAGACAGTGCATCTAGAATTGATGGGCATCTGAGAATCTGGCTCCTTTTGGGCGGGGAGAGGTTTTGTCTCTTGAGAGAGGAGGTATGTGGTGGCCTCAGGCTTCACTTCCAGAGTGTTGGGCTGCAGGCATGTGCCACCATGCCCAGCCAGGATCAGTGTTTACCTGCCCTCCCTCCTGAACCATTCAGGTCAATGTGACAAACAAGTCTGCACTCTGGCATTTCAGAACCCCGGGCAGAAGGTCCCTGAGGTCCTACATGCTGACTTGTCACCTTCGTGGCACATAAGTTAGGGTGTACCTGCATTGAACAGGCAGTGAGAAGACCCCATGGCATTTATAGGGCCTGACTTAGGTGCCACAATAGTAAAGGCCACTGCCCAAGAGTCCCCGATCGCAGTCTCTCAGATACATTGTGTTTTCTCATTGGTGGGTTTTCCATCACACACATCCCCAACATCACATCCCTCTGTATGCACGGAAACAAAATTCCTGCAAACTCTTACCTGCATCTCTGTCTCTTCCTGCAGCTGGAGAGTTTGGGTCAAAGTGAACTGGCTTCAAGACTAACTCTCAATTGTCAAAATTCCTATGTGGAACCTCATAAAATTCGGGATATCCCTGTCACCATCATGGATGTAAGTTTCTCTTGAAATAATACAGGTACTTGCCATTATAAATATATAGCCAAGATATAATTATTTGGACATTAACCATGCTTCTTCAAATACACCTTGGCCTTTTCAGTTTCACAGTAACCTACTGCTCATCCTGGGTTTTTGCTGACAAGAGTGACAGACACTCTTGTCCTAGGTGCTGGTGAATGCCGTGATCCCAGCACTGCAGAGGCAGAGAGGCAGGAAGATGCTGAAGTTGGAGACAACCTGGTTACATAGCAAGTTCTAGGCTAGCCAGGGGTATAGACTACCTCAGCTCTCCCCCACCAAAAGTTAAAGAATAGAGTCTGGAGAGTTGATGATTTGGTGGTTAAGAGCACTGGCTGTTCTTGCATAGAACCCAGGTTTGTTCCCCAGCACCTCTGTGGTGGTTCATAATCATCGGTAACTCCACTTCCACAGGATCTCATCCTTCCTGGCCTCCTCAGGTATCAGCATATAGGTGGCATGCTGATATTCACACAGGCCAAATACCAACATGTAAATAAAGTCAAATTAAGTAAGCATGGGGGGAGGTGTTTAGGGTGCTGGGAGCAGAACCCATACTTCTCTTGTGCTAGACAGGCACTCTGCCACTCAGCCAGACACCTCCAGCCCTTGGGTTGGAGCATTTTGTTTTCTCACCAACAGGTGCTCTAAAGGTCTAGTGATTTCACATGCACATACCCACACAAAGAAACACACATAATTAAAAATAAATTGTTGGTTTTGTTTAAGATTCATTCTGCAAAGGTGGCTCGCTGGTTATAAAAGAGATTGTTCTTCTACAGACCCTGGGTTCTAGTCCAGTTGCCCACATGGCATGGCAGATCACAACTCTGTGTGTGTGTGTGTGTGTGTGTGTGTGTGTGTGTATCTCCTCAAGACAGGGTTTCTCTGTGTAGCCCTGGCTGTCTTGGAACTGGATCTATAGACTGGCCTCAAACTCAGAGATCCACCTGCCTCTGCCTCCCAAGTGCTGGGATTAAAGGTGTGTGCCCCCACTGCCCGGCTTCACAATCTTTTTTTTTTTTTTTTTTTTTTTTTTTTGGTTCTTTTTTTCGGAGCTAGGGACCGAACCCAGGGCCTTGCACTTCCTAGGTAAGCGCTCTACCACTGAGCTAAATCCCCAGCCCCCACAATCATTTTTAACTATGGTTCAGAAGTTCCGCTGTCCTTTTCTGGCCTGCATGCAGGTGGTACACAGACATTCATGCAGGCAAAACACCTCTAAATG